>NC_084643.1:0-326250 GCF_019802595.1 Syngnathoides biaculeatus | reverse complement strand
CGATGTCATCGCAAATCAACCGTCATAGATAATAAGCTGCTTGGCAGATGGAGTGCGGTGATGACCATACCGGTGCTCGACGATCTGCTGCCTGATCATCTTCACGTATTCAAAACTCTCCACGCAGCAGATGTCGTACACCAGGATGTAAGCGTTGGCATTGCGGACGCCTCTGCAACGCAAATCCAGCCACTCCTGGAGGACACACACACACACACACACACACAATTAGTGGTTAAAGGTCTACTGTCATGAAATGCATGATTTTTAGTATGTTATTAATGAAAAAAAAAGGCAGCCGGAATTTTTTTAACCACACAACATGATTTTGACATATATGGCTTTTTGTCACTCCCGCCATGAAAATCCTCTCGAGAGATTTGTTTGAGAGAACAAACAGGAAGTGACGTTAGTAGCAGACAACCACTCAAGCGGTCTAAGCCAAAATGCCGGCTCGATGTATTGCTGGATATTGTGTCGATGTACCTGTCAGCGCCTCGCACAGCTTCGTACTAGGGGCACGGCTTCGGCCAGGCTGGCTCATACATACTGTGTGGGAGTCTGTTGTTAGTTAGAAGTGATCCGCATATCATCTAAATATGGCTCAAAAAGATAGGGTAACATTGCCCCCGTCACTTCACCCGATTGTGTCCGCGGCAGACGGCTTCGGCCGGGCTGGCTCATACATACATACCGTCTGGGAGTCTGTTGTGAGTTAGAAGTGATCCGCATATCATCTAAATATGGCTCAAAACGATACGATAATATTGCACTTCACGCGATTGTGTCCGCGGCGGACGGCTTCGGCCAGGCTGGCTCATACGTACTGTCTGGGAATCTGTTGTTGGTTCGAAGTGATCCGCATAACATCTAAATATGGCTTGAAACGAAACGAAACGATAACATTGCCTCGGTCACTTCACTCGATTGTGAGATGTTCTCATCTTTGAAAAGCGCTTCCGTGTCCCATAGTAGGTGGCGCAGCGTGTTCTCAATGGGGAATGTCGCGGTGCGACGTCATGAACAGATGTTGCAGGCAATATGGCTACCACTTGGATATTGAATGAGACTATTTTTTCGTATGGACATTGAAGTGAATAATGTTATACCGTATGTATTTTTCATTACAATATCTATTTGAGAATGTTTCTAGGCATGACACTTGACCTTTAAGTGTCCAGAACAAGACGTTCTATTAACACGCAAAATACAACCTGAAAAAGCCAACACAATTGCACGGTTTACAGTTTTTCAAAACATTTCTGACAATTTAAGTGAACTGCATTTTATGTTAAGTCGTTGGGTGCCACCTTCTTCTGGCAGAAAATATTTTACCCGTTGGCAACAGACATCATAATCATAACGCTGTCATTTTTGTTTCACACTACATCATTTTCAGTGCCGCACACCAGTCGCGTTTGTGAGTAAAGTTACGCGGGGCCCGTCAATGTGTAGGGCGAGTGTTTGTGGAGGTCATTGCGATACATACAGTACATAACTAACTACAACTGCATACAATGATATTAATAATAAAAAGTATCTGAACAGCACGTGGTTCTTTTTTGAGTCCAAATCACTTTGGATCAGGGTCGGTGACGAGGAACACACGGCTTGGAAAGTGGAGCGACCCAAGGCGAACTCACAAAGCCCGGCAAGCGTCTGCTTGTGTGTCTCAGCTGCAAATGAGGAAGGAGAGCAGCGACACAGAATGAAGAAAACATGAGGCAGAACAACTGCATTACAGTTTTTTGTTCGGGAATATAATCTGCAAACTATTTTTGGTTTCAAATTAGTAAAAATTATAGTATGTTTATCAGCATTGCCGTGATCCCACCGCCCACCCCTTCCGAGCCTCCGTAACGGCATCGATTGAATTTCGTTGCATTATTCCTGCTTAGAGATTGGTCAGAGAGGACATTCGAGGGAAAAATATTAAATATGAAAAGTGTCAAGACCTATTTGAATTAAAGATGTAACTGCCAAAAAGGTTTTGCCTCATCTCCTTTCGCCACGCTAGCCTGGAAAAAAAAACTGCAGCGGATCATCATACTGTATTTCGTGAGCAGTTATTAAACTATTTTGGTGACTGCGATTAATAATTGCACTACGGTCGGGCTTGTACGCCGTCACCTCCGAATCCGAATTCCTTAATATTTCGAGTTATATACCACAGAATGGGTTTCCTCCCACATCCTAAATACATGCAAAAAATTAATTGGACACTCTAAATTGCCCATAGGTGTGATTGCGAATGTGGCTGTTTGTCTCCATCTGTGCCCTGCGATTGGCGGGCAACCAGTTCACTGTGTACTCCGCCTCCTGCCCGTTGACAGCTGGGACAGGCTCCAGCACTCCCCGAGACCCTTGTGAGGATAAGCGGCAAAGAAAATGGGTGGATCATTACTTCTTGAGTTTTTTTTATTCTCACTGAGGCCTGAAACACTCCTTTGTACTGATCCAATTCAATACAAATTGCTTAATATTTTGAGTTCTATACCACAGAACACAAAACACACAACTCCGGTATAGATTATATAGATCTAATTATATAGATTACATTATACCATAATATATAATTATATAGATAGTTTCTTGATTATCTCAATTGTTTGTGTGAAAATGACATACAGCATGATATAAGTAGTTTCACGTTGCAGGTAAATTGCCTGTTTGATGACATGAAAATTAAGTACGTCAGCCCAGTGTTGCATCAGAGCCGGAAAATGTTCGCCAAAAGGTAAATGCATCTAATTTTGTCACGTTTTTGATTGCATCTTCTTCTTTTCGCCTTGTGCTGTGAGGCTTGCATGGAAAAGGCATACTTGCCCGCATATCTTCCTTCATAACAGACATCAACCTCATCTTCTATAATTGTATTTTGTACAATTGACCAAACTGTTCTTGCTATTATCGTTGTTTTTTTTATATATATCATTCCTATTCATAATGTTAGTATTAGTATTGACAAACAGAAGTCAGGTTTTGTGACGGTGCACGAACTTAGTTTTTTTTTTTCTTTAGTCCATTATTTTGTATTGGGATTTTTGGCTTTGAAAAACCACATATCATCAAGGTGGTGATTAAGATCAATATTTTCACCTTCATGCTTCTGATTAGCATTTTCATGGAAGTAAATATGTGCCACCAGATTTGAATTAAAAATACCACTTAAAATTTGATGTTGTCAAATTCACATTGTTATTTCAAATTGATCACATTTCCAACAGCTGTACATTAGTTTAACGTTTGAATGTTAATAAATTTGCCATATAAAAAAAATTCAAACTTTAAAATTCAATCGCAGTATTTTCAGTCCCCTGAAATTCAACCAGCGACAATTCGCTGTCTAAAATTTACCGTCCGTGCCACCAGGCAGGGTTACTTCAGGTCAGAACCGAACACCCAGGCAGTCGCAGTTACGCTTTCTTCGTCACGTGACATCACATACTAGAAAAGCGTAACTGGATTGGCTGGATATTGGACGGTGAATTTCATACAGCGAATTGTAGCCAGTTGAATCTCAGGAGACTGAAAATATTGCAGTTGAATTTTAAAGGTTGAATTTTTTTACATGGCGAATTTGTTAACAATGAAAAGTTAAACTGAAATACAGCTATTGGAAATGTGATCACTCTGAAATAATGTGAATTTTACAAATTTTCAGTGGCATTTTTAATTCAAATCCTGGTGGCACATACCGTATTTGCCGCACTATAGGGCGTACCCAAGAGCCTTTAATTTTCTCACAAGCTGACAGAGCGCCTTATAATCAGGTGCGCCTTATACATGGATCAATTTTGAGCCTTTAGCGCATCCCATCTAATGGATGCATAACATAACCCCAGCCTCTATTGTAGCATCTATTCTATGCGCCTTATATATGAAAAGAGATTTAAAATAGACCAGTCATTGAGGGTGCGCCTTATAGTGCAGAAAATACGGTATTTACTTCCAGACATTTTGAGCCTTCCTTAATAAGCAATGCTTGCTCTAAGGAGCCAAAAAGTTTTTCCCTGTGGTATTTACATGAAAGTACCGTACTCCATCCCACAGCCCCGTCTGACCCAAAACTGTAATGCTGGGAATCACAATACAAATGATGAAAATGTGGCTTCCACCTGCACAGGAACAAAAAAAAATCATTTAGGCACGTACCGGAAAGGAGAGGAATGAAGATTAGCCGAAGTAAAACAGAGTACATCTGCATGAATGAGAGGGGGGTGGGGGAAGAGTGAAGCTCCAGGGAGAAGAGATGGCGAGGGTGGACGACTTCAAATACTTGGGGTCAACAATACAGAGGAGCAATGGAGAGTGTGGTAAGGAAGTGAAAAAACGGGTCCGGAAGGTGTCTGGTGTTCTATGTGACAGAAGAGTCTAGGCTAGGATGAAGGGCAAAGTCTATGAAACAGTGAGGAGGCCGGCCATGATTTACGGGTGTTAGAGTTTCATATATTTATTATGGACTTGCAACAAAGCCAAAGTATCATCCTCGCTTCGAAAAGTCTTGTTCACAGGGCGAGCTCCTTACACACAGATGCAACAGTATCTACCTAGAAGCGGCGAAGGACAACACAACCAGTCTTAACCAAAGAATGTGGCAAATCATCACCAAAAACTGGACCTTTGTTCATTTCATCTGTTCACCCCTCCCATTGACCTTGTGTGTTTGCTAATTTAAAAAAAAAAAGTACGTGAGAGGCTGGTTCAGAACGTGTTTGGAGACTGTAACTGGCCTGTCTCTCACGTCCTCCTGGTCGGAAGAAAGACGACTTCTTGTCCGTTATTTGTGCAATTATTCCGGCACGTCAGGTGATCAACCTAACAACGAATTAGAGACGGCGGCACGGAAGAAACAACAGGAAGTGGAACTTGAGGTGGCAGAAATGAAGATGCTGAGGTTCTCGCTCGGAGTGCGCGGGTTGGATAAGGTTAGAAATGAGCTCAGTAGAAGGACAAGCCAAACTTGGATGTTTTGGAGACGAGGTTAAAGAGATGGTTTGGACATGTCCAGAGGCCAGAGAGTGAGTATATTGGTAGAAGGATGGTTAGGATGGCGCTCCCAGGGAAGAGAGTGAGAGGAAGACCAAAGAAAAGGTGGAGGGATGTTGTGAGGGAGGACATGAAGACTGTTGGGTGTTAGAGAGGAAGATGCACGAGACAGGCTCAGATGGAAAAAGATGACACCCTCTGTGGTGACCCCTAATCGGGACAAGCCGAAAGGAAAAGCAGAGCAAGATTTAGGCACGTGTCAGAGGGGTGCCAGGTTGAGGATTGGTTCCAATTCAACACATTGGCGTGAGGGCGACCTGCGGAGCGCGATCCACCCCGCACATCTGCAGAGATAATGAGGCTGCTCAAACATGGAGGCAAACATCAAAGGTGAAAGGCAAGGGAGCACCCCATGGAAGTGTGATCATGCTCTGGAAATATCTACACATATATATATATATATATATATATATATATATATATTACACACACACATAGTTGTCTGACTAATGGGACACAAGTAATTTAATAACAGCATGTCAACACAGCTCGCCCTCATTTGACAATCATCAGGTGCGCGGTGACTCGAGTTGCAGCCGAGCTAAAAATAGCATCTCGTATTCTCATCTCATATCCTGCTTGAAGTCCCAGTCCTGTTTTTAAATGTGGAGGACAAGAGGGGGTGGGGGAGTGGCGGAGGATGGGGAGGAAGAAGGTGCAGGGCGCAGTGAGACGATTTCTCCACAGCGGTAAAGAACGAGTGGTGGCAGCCACGGCACGCTAAATCAAGTGGATTTTTTTAGTTTTTAAAAAATGCACGTGTGGGCACGTTTAAGGCGTTTTGCTAGCGCTCGGAGACGGTCACCCGGAAAGGGGAAAACAGCTTCTCCTCCTCGTCTCCTCGAGAGCCCCCCCCCCCCAAAAAAAAAACAATGCGTTTCCCTGACAACCGCGGACAAATGACAAACGATAAAGCTGTCCGAGTCTCCTAATTTAGGGAGCTGCAATGAATCATTGCGATTGAGCCATATCCGTGTCACCTGTGTGTGTGGGGGGAGGGGGGGGTAATTAGTGTCAGCCATAGGTCACACAATCAGATTTGCAATTAAAATCTATTGCCCCCCCCAACCCCTGAGGATAGAAACGTCCATTACTCAACGGTGACCTTACCAAGAATATTTGAATCCGTCCGAGACAAACTCTCTTTTTTTTTTTTAGGCGTTCACAGCGTTTTACATAATGTAGAGACAATTGCCCGTTGGTCATGAGAATGAGAAAATGGTGTGCTTAACTTTTGGGAAAGTCAGTCAGTGAAATGAGCTAATCCACTGCACTTGCTTCTTCTTCTCCTCTTCTCTTTCATTTTCCTCATCCACATTTCCCATCTCTACTAATTACATTGTATACATCACTCGGAATTTCAAGTTTCAGCCTCATCACTTGATCTGATAAACTTTCCACCTCCGAGACATTCTCAGCTACTCCATTTCTCTTCCCGTCGACACCGTGGTAAAATAATTTCAACACTGCCCCTAAACGTCTATCCTGACTCCCTTCCCACCAGCTCTGCTCGACACAATATACTGTTCGCAACATTTCTTCTAATCGTCATCTCAACCAACTCCAAAGCTTTTTCAGTCGCGGTCCCGGCATTCAAAGTCCTCACATTCAGTTCTAGTCTCTGTGCTTTCCTTTCCGGGTTCCCCCTCTCCTTCGTCTTCGAAACCAAAATGGACCTTTCCGACCAGTCAATCGCTCGTACAAAAATAGCCAATCAGATCACCGCATTGTCTTAACACGCCCCTGCCGCCATGTTGTCCCACAAGCAATACTGGTCGCTAGTAGCGTGCGCTTGGAAAAGTTAACGTTACGAAGAAAATGGTCCTCAAATGCACTTGGGGAACGTGCAATTCTGATGAAAGATATCATGCTCGATTGAGTCATTTTCCAAAGCCTAAAACAGTTGACGAAGTGTCTACGATGGATTAAGGCTCGCGGAAGAGCACACGTACAACTAAATGTGAACAATTTTAACAAACACAAGGCTGAATGTTCAAAGGTAAGTATCTTTTGAGTATCTTCTGAGTTTGATTGAATTATTTTCAGTGCTTCATACATTGCAGGAGAACAACTTTCACTTTGTTAGTGTTTTACTGACCCGCTGAATGAAGTGTTGTCATGTTTTATACCGAAGAGTCGGGTTAGTGATATGTAAATACACAATGTCATGCAAGAGAAATGTGTAATTTGCCCATTTGTATCACATCAGACTTTTAAGACAGAGTACTGGGTTCCATTACGAGCCAAGTCAAACTTTATCATCCGGTGACTACGGTACTGACTGAGTTAATCACCAGTTTAAGTGCACTTGTAGAAAATCGAACCTAACTCACTTATACAGGCTAGCATGATAATATTCATGATCTTTCCAAGTAAACAGTACTCACGCCGCTTTACATGCGCAGTACGAGTCCACTACTTCATCCTGTTGGATTTCAATATGAAGTTTGTGAGGCGTCAAACTTTTTTTTTTTTTTTTTTTGCATCGATCGCCAACATTTCACTGTAACTCTAACATTGCGTCCTGCTCCGTCCAAAATCTTAATTCTGTGTACATATCCTTGCGTGAAATAGTTGAGACCTCTCTGTAGAACTCTCTTGGACAAGTCTGACGCATTTGGGCAAAAAAATATACCGCAATATTATTTGGAATACGAGATAGAGAATCGACTTCAAACCTGTTCTGTTCAATCGCCATTTTGGAAGCTTGCGGGACATGGCAACTGTAGCTAAGGGGGCGGCGTTTGAGATCGCCAGTCGGAAAGGTCCATAGCAGAATTTTTACGAGCGCCCTGTAGGGTTACGGTGGCGGATAATATCAACCCAGGCCACGACTGATTTGAGATGTAATTCTTTAAAAATGAATGCTCATATTTGTTTGGGAAAGTTTTTAAACCGTATGCCCTTCCCGGCTTTTCTTTCGGACAATTTCTTCTGCACCTGAGTGCCGCCACCTCACTTAACCAAACTAATCTCAACACGCGTGACTAAATTGGCCTCGTGGCACCTTACAGCTCCCCAAACATCATTCTTACTCACACAAATGTACAAACGCACGTCAGCACACACCCTTCAGGCACGAGCGCTTCATATTTGGAAGGCTCTAAGTTACATAATGCGGATCATTATGTAATATTGAGCTAGCTACATGGACAAACAACAACGAAGAAAAATGTCCAGACACTCGGGTCCCAAATAAAACGGGATTAACGAGCCAAATGTGAGGCTACCGCAACACATTGACGCACTCTGGCAAATATTCAATATTATCAGCAGTAGACAGGCGCCCCACATGATCATTAAAACGTGAACGATGGTTTGTTTGTTTGTTTCCAATATTAGACCCGATTAAAATAACAAATTAGAAAAAAAAAATCATCATAAAATGTTCATTCTTCCAAATATAACACAGAGCCGCTGAGAAGCACGGAGGCACGCTGCCTCATCAAGCCCCGCAACTTATTCGCGACAAATTAGAGGATTTTATTCGGTCAGCCGTCCTTCGACAGCGTCCATTAAATTCCAGCCAACCTTTCTAATTGACTGCACTGAATTCTTCCGTTGCGCTTTTATTCATACGGGCAAACAACACCCCCCCACCCCCCTCAATCAAACTTTCAAGTGATACTCTGGGGGGGGGGGATTGAATAGCATTATGAATAATTTTGAATAGCCATCTATCTGGAAATGAAATAATAAAGTAAAGGACTTGAAATTATTTTCAGGAATCGACACCGTAGACTGGTCACATAAAGCACCCGTTTTTGACAAACTACTCACACTCACTTCATGGAAAATATGGATTACGCAAATAACAGAACATGTACTGGATAGTTTTGGGGATGTGAAAGGAAGGCGCCAGAGTATCCAGATAAAAAGGATCCAAAGTCCAGACCGGAAGGATGGCGCTGCGATTCAAACTCTGCTCCTCAAAAGCGGGAGGGCGGGCAGATGTGCAAAATACATTTTTTTGGGTTGTTTATAGAAATTTCAACAAACTCACACAAACAGTATCTGTTTGCAGGAGGCGTTTCAAACTCATTTTGTCGTGTGGGCCACACTGTATTTATGGTTTCTCTTCGAGGGCCATTATGACCGTGTAATAATATAAATGTATAATTGCCTCGTCATATTATTAAATACAGCATGCATGTGCAAGTCTGGTGTGGCGGAGAAATGTTAGAATAGTACAGGACGTGTATGAGGGCAGCAGAACAGCGGTGAGGTGTGCCGTAGGTGTGTCAGAAGAATTTAAGGTGGAGGTTGGACTGCATCAGGGATCCGCGCTGAGCCCCTTCCTGTTTGCGGTAGTAATGGATAGGCTGACAGATGAGGTTAGACTGGAATCCCCCTGGACTGTGATATTGGCAGATGATATTGCGATCTGCAGTGAAAGCGGCGGGAACAATTAGAAAGATGGAAAAAGATGACACGCTCTGGCGACCCCTCATGGGACAACCCGAAAGGAAAAGAACACGACAGTACACACACACACACACACACACACACACACACACACACACAAATGATGAATAACTAGTTTTGAAATGCAAAGTCAAACAATGCACTCAAATATGGTTCAATTTATTTTAAAAAGTGGTTTGGTAAGCAACAAAAAGAAGCTTGAAATATCTCAATGTTATCAAAATTGAGGACAATTTGGTATTTTGGAACAGACTTTGAGCAAGAAACAAAAGGACAGTACAACCTCGGTTCTCGACCACAATCCGTTTCAGAAGGCGGTTTGAGAAGCGATTTGTTAGAAAACCGAATCGATATTTCCCAAGTCTGCGTACGGAGGCTGCGTTATACGCGCACGTTATGTTATTTCCAGCTTTTATCGCAGGCGTTCAAGTACTGATATTTGTTTGAAAACAGAAGCAAAAAAAAAATCTCGAAAATTTTTGTTCGAGAACGGAAGACGTTCGACAACCGAGTTTTCACTGTCGTAGCACATGATGTGCTTTCGCGGGTCATATATGATACATACTGCACGTCGAAGTGTCGTGCCACATTCGGCCCCCAGGCCTGACATTTGACATCGGTGGTTTATGCCATGAGAGACAGAGATGTATTTAAATTATATAAAAAAAATATATAGCTATATGTTATGATGTTCTGGATCAGATCGAAGACATTTTCCTCAACTATATGTGACGCCTGTTGTAGAGCGTTCTAATCAGCTGCTGTATGTTTACAAGATGTTTATGGAACGAGAAACGTCATGAAGAATAACATAATAATTTTGACAAACTGTAACAAACATGAAAGTAATGAATACTTATACTCTCTCATCGCTTATTTCCAGATAAAAGATGCCCATCCAACGAAAGCAAATTTACTTCAAGTCGCAAAATTCCAGCAAAATATGAAACAGGTTGGACTCAGCCACAAATACAATATTTCAGACGGTATAACCAGAGTTAAATTTCTTTCGCCTGGAGCGCTCTAAAATCGAGCAGGGCGGTGATTCAAAAAACACACCGTGTCTCATCAGCGTGCTCATTATGAACACACAAAGCGAGAAGCCTTTAGCGCAAGCCGGACATGACTGGAATAGACTAAACAACTCAATTAAATGGGGGGGGAGAAAAGGGCCCGAAGCCCTCGCAGGTCCGGCGTTGAGCAAGGACCACACATAAATCTGGTCCGTAGAGAATGTTGTGGCAGCACTCAGCTAATGTTTTTTTTTTTTTTTGTTTGTGTGTGCATGTCTTTCCGAGTCCGAAGACGGACAAACGCACCGCCGCCCGTCGGGATGAAAATCCGGCTCCGATGTGATTCAACAAACCCGTGCGCTTAAGAGCCTCCTCGTGTGACTCCGAGCGTTGCCCACACTCCAGCAGGCGCGCGCCGCGCTCATCGTGTCTCATTCGCGCTCTCCTTTGGTCTCCTCAAAGAGGAGTTGGGGGGGAGGGGGGGGTGAGCGTCATCGAGATCGGCCTTTTCCCAAACAGATGGCGGCTCCGTTTTTTTTTTTTTTTTACTGCATCGTGGACGGCCGGTGTAATATGATGGAAGTTAGGAAGACACTTTTCTTACGCAAAAAAAAATAATAATAATCCATCAAAATCTTGTTTCAATGGAATCATGATGTGGAGGGCAGTAACAAGAGCAAAAACACATTCATTTTTTTTTTGGTGGGGGGGAGATTTTGGATTTTGCCATATGACTCAAAAAATGGAAATGCCCCCCCGCCCCAGAATCCCAAATGGTACACTCCCACGGGCTTACTTTATCCTCCATGTCGCGCATTAGTGTTATTGATTTAGGCTTATTGTTTATGTTGACTTATGCTGGGGATTTTATGACAAGATATTATATTGCACCAGGAGGACTTTAACCCGTTGTTACAGGACCGAGATGCCGTCTATTTGTGTGCTGAATTCTCAAAATAAAAAGATATTACAGCGGTGTCTGGACTTGTGAATTCTCCAACTTAAAAGGTTATGAATTCAAGGCGGAATCCGATCGGTCTAGACCAGGGGTGTCAAACTCATTTTTCTCGCGGGCCACATTTTGTCCGGTTATGACTGTGAAACCATACAAATATTTAATTGTCTCATCGTGTTTACATCATCGATTTACGATCTACTTTTGGAGTCAGAAATCAAGGGCAATGTGTTTTTCAACAATTCATGTGTATAATATCTCAACTTTATCATTTACGATGCATGACAATTTGAATTTTTTGTACAAATTCTTTTTACAAGAATAATTGAAATCACCACTCTGGATTTGGCTTCGCGGGCCACGTAAAATCTTGCGGCGGGCCGCATCTGGCCCTCCGGGCCTTGAGTTTGACACCTGCGGCAAAACATGATGTAATTTAATACATTTTGGATCCGTGGGAATTGGATTTTGAGCGGAGGAAGTCAGGGAAACGGTGATTGTGATGAAGACGGACGGAGGACTCGACTCAAATGTCACAAAATCCACGAAAAGCGAACTCGGGTGAGCAAAATGTCTCGTTGCTGCGGGCCGCTCCGGATTCTGTTCTGGAGGCTCACTTTTTTTGCGACGCCGAAGCGCCGAGAAAAGAGCTGCGCCGTCATCGGGTGTTACAAAGCAACTCAAAGTGACAACCTTGGAGAGTTGGCTCCGGAAAACAGCCGCTCTCTCTCTCGAGGATATGAGTCACACCTTCAGCTGGTTCGGAGTGCGCGTCCCGGTACGTAAACACAAACAACCTTGAGATGTTTTTTCACCGTTTTGGTTAATGTCGGGTTCATGATATGATCAACTCAAAAAAAAAAAAAAAAAAAAAAGTTTACCTTACAAATCGAACCTTTTAGGCACTGTACTCAACAGTTCGACACGAGTGCACCTAAACATCTGATGAGACTCAATAGAGCTCGTGCATGTGACGTCACCGTTTTCACGCCGCCATATTGGCGGTCAAACGTGGCAGCTCGACACTGTGGGAGACATTGAATATTTATTGAGAATATTTACAATACTCGAGACCTGTTGTGCTGTTGGTCGTCACAACATGCGAGAAAGATATTCAAAGAGATCGTTCTACGGAATACCGGATGAAAAGACCAGAAAATATTGATGGATTTGGGCAATTAAACGTGACGTATGGCGCCCGACTAAAATACACGCACGCCTGTGTAGCGATTGCTTCATTTCAGGTAGGAATTATTCTTCTCATTCTCAAATTAGCAAAAAGTATCTATAATGCCAAATTGGCTCATTTGTCTGTCTGTCGCAGAGGTTTACAGAGGTTAACGTGTGGCCGCAATCGCTTCCATGTACGTTCCGTGGAGACGACTCCACCCCCCCCCCCCCAAATCATAGTTAATGAATGCGAGTTTGTGTAAATCCAGAGGTCATTTATTTAAATATTGGTATTTGTATTGAGTACTAGCTGAAAAGATCGCCGGATTCCGGCAAAGGTTGACGTGTGGCCGAACACGCTTCCGCGTTCGCGAGCCGTCAATCCGTCACCATGTGGGATTTATTCCTGATTGAGAACAGATCCAGGAATGAAGTATTTGCATGCGTCCAGACTTTTATACACTTTCAAACTTTTTCGTGTAAATCTCGACAACTTACTCCAAGACAAGCAGAAGTGGGTTAACAGTCCGAATTCTTATTGGCGAAAACATCAACTTCGGCATTAAATACGGGTCCTCTATGGCGAGTTTATCTCATTTTTCCACGTACCTTCGTTTATTATCACCTTCTAAATGTCTAACAGTATCGGACAAGACTCTGGGCGTCGAGCTATAAGACATATTTTCATGTCGACTCTAACCGACTTAGCATTGAACAATGCTTTATTAGACCGGAAATATGGTGACGTAAACAAAAATCTATCGATTTTATGACGTAGGTGCACGAGCTCTATACAAGAGCTGCATTTAAAAAAATGTCCATGTATAAATAATCTGTTTTGATTCAAATGATACTGTCAACGTAACAACGTAAAGTTGCAGAAGTGTACATTACTGTGTAAGAGCATCATCCTAAGCGGTGGCTCAATTTTATTTTTTTCCAACTTGAAAGTATTCTGGATTTCTTCTGATTGTGAACCGCACAAGTAAAGTACATTCCCAACTGTGGCTCCAACACAGACCTAATCTAGTAAAAATATAGAGCAACAATATGAACATTATAGTCATAGTCTAAACGTGTATTGTTACATTAAAGGAGCGGTCGTCCTCACCTCCGCCGATAACGAAATTTGCCCTACGACCTGTGGTCACGACATAAAAGGGCAGGCTGTTCTATTTATAAAAATGCCGGATTAGGAAAGATAGCGCTCGGCCGATTTATGCGCCGTCTCGTCCTGCATTTGTGCCACGGCGAGCGTGCAAAGTCACGAAGAAGGAGACGCAGCGCAGTTAATAAATAACAATACACCGTTTCCGTCCTCACCGGGGGCACTTTAAAACGTCAAAGTGAAGTGTTAAGTCAGTTGCGTCTCCATGGCAACTACACCGGGGGACATCTGAGCGTGCTAAAAGAAATAAATATCAAGTCTTGCGGTCCTTGGTGGCAACCAATGTGAACAGAACTGACCTAAGTATCAGGAAAGTGTGTTTTGGGTTTTTACAGTAAGAAATAGTAAGACAGGAGCAGTCGATGTCTCAAGGTACAAACTGCACAACCCTGTAAAATGAGCAGTGTTGAACCTTTTGGAATTATGGCTCAAAGGCTCTGTATTGATTTGATTTGACATAATTAATATGAGGACTTTGTATTATGGGCCAAAATGTAGCCAGGCCTGGATGCTCTGTGCTAAAATGCCAGTGCGAAAACAAGAGCGCACCCCAGCAGGTGAACCCCATGGCGGCGTTCTCTGAGATTGCTTTTCTTTTGCGCGACGCGGGCTCAAGACCAAGTCCATCGATTTTCTTTGCCGCTTATCCTCACGACGGTCACAGGGAGTGCTGGAGCCCATCCCAGCTGTCAACGGGCAGGAGGCAGGGTACACCCTGAACTGGTTGCCAGCCAATCGGAGGGCACATAGACACAAACAGCCGCACTCACAATCACACCTATGGCCAATTTTGTCTATCCATCCATCCATTTTCTTTGCCGCTTATCCTCACGAGGGTCACGCGGAGGGCAGGAGCCAATCCCAGCTGTCAATGGGCAGGAGGCGGGGGTATACCCTGAACTGGTTGCCAGCCAATCGCAGGGCACATCGAGACAAAAAGCCGCACTCACAATCACACCTATGGGCAATTTTATCCAACCATCCATTTTCTTTGCCGCTTATCCTCATGAGGGTCACGAGGAGTGATGGAGCCTATCCCAGCTGTCAACGGGTAGGAGGTGGGTACACCCTGAACTGGTTGCCAGCCAAACACAGGGAACATAGACACAAAGAGCTGCACTCACAATCACACCTATGGGCAATTTTAGCAACCATCCATCCATCCATTTTCTTTGCCGCTTATCCTCACGAGGGTCACAGGGAGTGCTGGAGCCAATCCCAGCTGTCAATGGGCAGCAGGCGGGGGTAGACCCTGAACTGGTTGCCAGCCAATCGCAGGGCACATAGACAAATAGCCACACTCACAATCACACCTATGGGCAATTTTATCCATCCATTTTCTTTGCCGCTTATCCTCATGAGGGTCACGAGGAGTGTTGGAGCCTATCCCAGCTGTCAACGGGTAGGAGGTGGGTACACCCTGAACTGGTTGCCAGCCAAACACAGGGAACATAGACACAAAGAGCTGCACTCACAATCACACCTATGGGCAATTTTAGCTACCCATCCATCCATCCATCCATTTTCTTTGCCGCTTATCCTCACGAGGGTCACAGGGAGTGCTGGAGCCTATCCCAGCTCTCAAGGGGCAGCAGGCGGGGGTAGACCCTGAACTGGTTGCCAGCCAATCGCAGGGCACATCGAGACAAAACGTCACACTCACAATCACACCTAGGGGCAATTTAGAGTGTCCAATTCATGTTGCATGTTTTTGGGATGTTAGAGGGTTCAAACCCAGATCCTCAGAACTGCGAGGCTAACGCTTTACCAGCTGGTCCACCGCGCCGCCTTAAGACCAAGTCAAATACACAAAATAAGGGCTTCACCGGAACTAAATGAGTGTTTTGGAATGGCCCATCTCGAGACCGCTCAAAGTCCAGACCCACATCCAACTGAAAAACTATACGGTGACCCGAAGAAGGATTTTGAACAACAGAATACTGACGAGCTGATGATAAAAAAAACTGCTACATTAGACACTGCTAACTATAAAAATACATATTTTTTTCAGATTACTAGAAATTGGTTAGTTTCAGGCTTGCTATAAAATGAAACGGACTGTCCGTGAATCTTCCTTGGGGCTGACAACATCCGAAAATTATCTTATAGGAGGCCACGGATGCGGAATATCGTGGGTTTATGAATCTATTACATCACTTCCTGGGTCATGTCCTCAAAAATGTCAACACATATTGACTTTACGGTGATGTGCAGGGCATAGAGAGTCAAGGAGCAAAATCTGTGAGGCACGAGACGGTTAATATTTAATTTGGCTTTCCACAAGTTAGAAATAAATCGCTACTTGTGTACATGAAACTCCTCAACTGACTTAGACATAGTTCCTTAGTGCTAAGATGCCACAAGATGGCAACAAAACATTTAAATCTGAATCAGGAGTGTCAAACTCATTTTTCTCGCGGGCCACATTGTTGCTCCGGTTTCCCTCAGAGGGCCGTTATGACTGTGGAACAAAAAATATTTCATCATCTCATCATACGTACATCATCAATTTATGACCAAATTTTGGAATCAGAAATCAAGGGTGATGTGTTTTTCAAATATTCACAAAAATCCTTGTAATATCTCACCTTTATCATTTATAATATATCGCAATTTGAAATTTTGGTACAAATTTTTTTTTACAAGAATCATGAGAATTTTACACTCTCGATCTGTGATTTCCAACCTTTATAGTGCCACAGTGCATATTTTATATTTTACAATTGAAAAATCCCCCGCACAAATGTCACCAAAAATGGATCGATTAATTACTGTATGTACTTCCTGCCATCTAATAGAAGATCTGTCATTGCGCCTTACTGGCATAAATAGATGAATAAGGATACATGATTTCTTGGGATTTTTTTTTTTAGCAATTACATAAAATTGGATAACTTCCCACGGCACACCTGAAGAGCGCTCACAGCACACTAATGTACCGCCCGGCACACTGTTTGGGAATCACTGCTCTAGAGTTGGCTTCGAGGGCCACATAAAATCACACGGCGGGCCAGATCTGGCCCCCAGGGCCTGGAGTTTGACACCAGTGCTCTAAACGAAACCCCTCAACTCACTGCAACTTACAAGCACTAGATTTTCATGAACCCAGCACGGTACGCTTAATTTAAAATTAAGATGCGTCCATTTGGGTGGAACAGTGGATCAGATGGTAAAGCGTGGGCCTCACAGTTCTGACCCGGACCCGCCTGTATGGAGTTTGCGTGTTCTCCCCCGTGCCTGCGTGGGTTTTTCCTCCGGGCACTCCGGTTTCCTCCCACATCCCAAATACATGCAAAAAATTAATTGGACACTCTAAATTGCCCCTAGGTGTGATTGTGAGTGCAGCTGTTTGTCTCTCTGAGCGCTGCGATTGGCTGGCAACCAGTTCAGGGTGTACCCCGCCCGCCTCCTGCCCGTTGACAACCGGGATAGGCTCCAGCACTCCCCGCGACCCTCGTGAGGATAAGCGGTGAAGAAAAGCGTCCGTTTGTTGTAAACTGAGTCCTGAGTTCTTTGTCGACAAAATGGTGCCAAAGTAATAACATTATTGTTTTCGTTTGAGCACAAAAAACACTGAATATAGCACTGCGCACTTTTTTTTTTCTTCAAAATAAATAAATCTGTAATCCCTAATAAATATGGAGGTGTTTACTGTACTTTGACTTTAGTTACATCTTCATGTCGTCGACGCTGGAAATAATAAGCTAATTTTGACGAATGTGAAGTTTTCAAATAGGGACTAAAACTAAAAATATGTACAAAAAAAAAATGAACAAATAGGGACAGGGAGCCAAATTGAAAAATGTACTTTGGTAACGAAGTATTCGGAAGTAGCGATGACGATACCTGACTGGAGCTGGACGGGAAGGAGGAGATCGGCGGGACGTCGAGCACCTTCAGCTCGTACATGCTCCCGTTGAGGATGACGGAGGGTCGGTACACATATCTGGAGCGGGTCGGCGTGTACACCTCCGAGAAGTCGTTGTAGATGAACTGGCGGATGATCGAAGTCTTGCCCACTCCGGGAGCCCCGATGACGGCGATACTCAGCGTCTCCACCATCCCTGGTGGTCCGGGGTCAACACCATGGACACCCGGAAGTCAAGCTCGAGTTCCCGCTTCACAGAGGTCAAAGTTAAAATTCCGAAGTGAAAGGTCGAACAAGTAATCCGCGCGGCCGGCGAAAGTCACGTGTTCTCTGTAATGGCATCCTGTGGAGCGGAAAGGAAGACAGTCACAAATAATAATAATAATATCGTTTTATAATGAAAATTTCATAATTTGTTTTTTTTTTTCAATATACACGCACTGTATAAAACGAACTTTCCTCCTCCTTTTTTAATATTTGGACTAACGCTCTTGTACAACGATAATTCAAAATAAATATGTAGCTAAAATAAATATAACAATTCAAAAAATAGCCATGATACACGAAAATAAATGACCCCAAAAGTTACAAATTGAAAAATAAAAGACAGACACCTAGGAGAAACTGTTTTGCTTTTTTTTTTTTTTTTTTTTAAAGGAGAGACACCCCCACCCCCCTCCCCGCCCCCAGCGTGGGAGCCCACCCGGGTGCCCCCCGCACGGACACGATCGCTAACCCAGCCTCCCGATCTGACCTTGGCCGAGACGCGCGTGCAAGGGACCTCGGTGTCTTCATCGCTTCTTCATCCCCACGATGCACCGCTTGCGGGCAGCTCCATCACACGGCGCCGTGACGCGCTCCACGTGTGGTCGAAATCACGCACCGCCACATAAGAAGACTTTGTCCGACCGAACGTTTACGCGGATTCAGTCAGCGTCGGTTCACATTTAGAGGACGGGGGTGAGGAGGGGAAAAAAAAAAAGAAAAAAAAAAGGTAATCCACGCAGGCGTGTGGTTTCTGTTATGGCATCCGATTGACGAGCACCGTGGATGCGTCTGCGGAGAGCAAGGCACCAGCTTCTCTCTCTCTCTCTCTCTCCCTCTCTCTCTCTTTATCACGTGATTCCGGAGGCGCAGGAGTGCCGCACATCATCTCGCCAAGACACACGAGTGACGACAGGGTCCAAGGCCGGGGCAGAGACGATGAGCCTCATCCATCCATGTGATGGATGGATGGATGAGGCTCATCACATCCGTGGCCACGCCAAACAAGACCGCGTTTGATGTCGCAGGTTTCCCGTGGAACTTGTAAAAACCGTCATACCTTGGAACCCTCAGTGGCCGGACCGGATATGCAGTGATTCACAACTTTTATATTTAACTGTATTTTACGTGAGTAAAATCTCTCTGGGACCCCACCAAACAAAGATGTCTGAAAAAGTATCCATCCATCCGTCCATTTGAAAGACTGTGCTACTTGTTCCAGTCCAGAAGGCCACCCCAAGGCAACATTTAGCACCTGCTCATTGGGAGTGAAATTCCATCCATCCATTTTCTTTGGCGCTTATCCTCACGAGGGTCACAGGGGAGTGCCGGAGTATAACCCGGCTGTCAACGGAGCAGGAGGCGGCGATACACCCTGACCTGGTCGCCGGCCAATCGCAGGGCTAATAGACACAAACAGCCGCACTCACGGTCACACCTATGGGCAATTTTATCCATCCATTTTCTTTGGCGCTTATCCTCACGAGGGTCGCAGGGGAGTGCCGGAGTATAACCCAGCTGTCAACGGGCAGGAGGCGGGGGGTACACCCTGAACTGGTTGCCAGCCAATCACAGGGCACATTGAGACAAACAGCCGCACTCACAATCACACCTAGGGGTAATTTTTACCCATCCATTTATTTTCTTTGCCGCTTATCCTCCCGAGGGTCGCGGGGAATGCTGTAACCTATCCCAGCTGTCAACGGGCAGGAGGCAGGGGTACACCCTGAACTGGCTGCCAGCCAATCGCAGGGCACATAGACAAATAGCCACACTCACAATCACACCTATGGGCAATTTTATCCATCCATTTTCTTTGCTGCTTTTCCTCACGAGGGTCACAAGGAATGCTGGAGCCTATCCCAGGTGTCAACGGGCAGGTGGCGGGGGTAGACCCTGAACTGGTTGCCAGCCAATCGCAGGGCACATCGAGACAAACAGTCACACTCACAATCACACCTATGGGCAATTTAGAGTGTCCAATTAATGTTGCATGTTTTGAGATGTGAGAGGGTTCGAACCCGGGTACTCAGAACTGTGAGGCCCAGCTGAAATACATGAATACATGATTTTATGTGGCCTGCGAAGGCAAATCATGTTTGTCAAATTCTGTGATTCTTGTTCAAATCTGTGCCAGAATTTCAAATTGTCATATCATAAATCATAATGTTGAGGTATAGCAAAGCGTTTTTACCGTAATTTCACCAAACATCAACAATCGTTGAAAAACACGTTAGCCTTGATTTCTGATTCCAAAAGTAATTTGTAAATTTCACGTGTCAATATGATGAGGCGATGGTTTCACCGTCATCATGGCCCTCTGAGGGAAACCCGAACTACAACGTGGCCCGCGACAAAAAAATGATTCTGACACCCCTGCTCTAAATTGCCCATAGGTGTGATCGTCAGTGCGGCTGTTTGTCTCCATGTGCCCTACAATTTGCTTTCAACCAGTTCAGGGCGTACCGCCGCCTCCTGCCCGATGACAGCTGGGATAGGCTCCGGCAATCCCCTCAACCCTTGTGAGGATAAGCGTTGAAGAAAATGGATGGATGGGATGTATTCCTACTATGCAGTTCATTATCCGGAAAAAAAAAAGCTTTAAAAAAAACGGTTTTTTTTAGCCGTGGAACACATTATTTCATTTTCCATTAATTGTAGTGCGAAAACGCGCTTTGGATTTCGAACATTTCACTTCTCAACCAGCCTCCTGGAACAAATTGTGGTCGATGCTGCGCGATCCCCGGGACCCTTGTGAGGATAAGCAGCAAAGAAAATGGATGGATGGATTCTGTTTTTGACACATTTTTCAATATCCAAGAGGTGTATTTCTGTGGCTTCCTTCCTTCCTTCCTGTGCAATACGTCGGCGCCGTCTCAAAGCCTTCACTTCCTCCTGCTGTCGTATCGGATCTCATTATATTTTCTAATGTTGTGTCCAGTTTGTTTAACAGCGTGAGGCAGCCGGGCCCTTTTTTTTCTGCTTCACTTCCCCTAAAACATTAGCGATGGAAGAAAATTGGAATTAACTTCGGCGGAGGGAGGGACAGGGTTCCGCATGCTTAATATGGGTCGTTCATTAACAGACGCAGCCGGGTCAAAAAGTCCCGGTTAGACTTTTGACCAAAAAAAAAAAAAGTTCTAGGTTAACACACTGCACAGCCATGTTTTGCTGCTGATTTTTAATTTTTTTTTTTATTAAAAAAAAGATTACATTCTGTAGGTTTGACGTTGGCTTCTGGTCATTGCTCTAATGAGCTCAAATATTACACTGTGAATCATAAGGGGGAGTGTAATAATCATAAATAAGTGAGAGAACACGAGAAAACAAGCTGTACTATACTGAATGTTAACGATGATTAATGAAGGGTGTTGGCTTTGCCTGAAAATGTGTAATGTAATGGACCTTTCTTTCCACTGGTGATCTTAAGCTCCGCCCCCTTAGCCATGTACCACAAACTTCCAAAATGGCAATTGAACAGAACATGTTTGAAGTCGATTCTCTATCACGTATTCCAGACAATATTGCGGTATGGTTTTTTTTTTTGCCAAATGCGTCAGACTTGTCCAAGAGAGTTCTACAGAGAGGTCTCAACTATTTCACGCAAGGATACGTACACGGAATTAAGATTTTGGACGGAGCAGGACGCAATGTCAGAGTTCCAGCGAGATGTTGATGTTTTGACGCCTCACAAACTTCATATTGAAATCCGACAAATAAAATAATGGAATCGTACTGCGCATGTAAAGCAGGGTGAGTAATTTTTACTTGGAAAGATCTTGAGTAATATGATTGTGGTCTTCATAAGTGAGTAGTGCGTGTATTCATTTGACTTGGCTTAACTTTTCCAAGCGCCCGCTACTGACAACCAGCATTCCTTGTGGGACAACATGGCGGCAGAGGCGTGTCAAGCCAGGGGTTAAGACAATGCAGTTATCTGATTGGCTATTGTTGTACGAGTGCTTGACAAGTCAGAATGGTCCATTAGGGACCGAGCCGGGCCAAGGCATTAGTGAACTAAGTAGTTGCTTGAGGGATCCGTGTTCAATGGGGGTTGGGGAAAAATGCATTCAACCTGTTAAGAAAACAAAGAGGTGACACAAAAATCTAAAGGTTGAATACAAGGGCAACACTTGCCACAACAGTAGTAAACCGCAGGCAATCGTTGCGCTGCAGGAGTCTTGTGCCCGGTTCAGGGACGCCCCCTATTGGCAGGCACTCACAACACCCGATCAATTTTATTGATCCCCCGCGGAAGAGAGACAATAGTGACTGCAGCGATGAGAAAGTCACTACATCAGCGTGTGACCTTCATTGCCCAAGAGAGCGTCGACCCCCCCACCACCACCCTTGAAGCGATCCGGCCCAAATCCTCGCTGAGCCATCAGAAAACGGAGCACACTTTAACACGGCCTTAGCGCGCAGCCGCTTTTGACTTGAGGACGTACTTAGCAGCAGTGGAGGAAGATCCTGACGTTAGTGGAAGTTAGAAAAAATGCAGAGGAAGCAGATTGCCACGTCTGGCTTGAAAAGGTCAACTGGGATCTACTGCGTATTGGTTAGTCCATGACTAGATTTTATACAAACGCATTGATAAAAAGCTTAACGTACCAAATGGCTAATAATCGAATTGAAATTTTATGATGATGCTCGGTGGTTTCTTCGACTTGCGTATCAAGAGTCGAGAAAAAAAATCCAGATGCTCAGTGTGATTTGGGTGTTCTGCAATAATGCAGTATTTTTGTAAAAACAGTTCTGGTCTCTACCAAGTTGTGGTCTTGAGGACAATACAGTAGTGCCTCGGTTCTCGACCACAATCCGTTCCAGGAGGCCGGTCGAGAAGTAAAATGTTCGAAATCCGAAGCGCAATTTCCCATTACAATTAATGGAAAATGAAATAATGCGTTCCAAGCCTAACATTTTTTTTAAAGCGTTCTTCTTAACTTTTCCTGATAATAAACCGCATAGTAGAAATATATGTATAGTTTAAATAGAGTATGCTAGGCTGGGAGTACATTGCTGTATCTGTAGCGACTCGGCCCCCAGCCATGTAAACCATTTTTTGATTGACAAAAGTGCAGAATAATTTTAAGCAAGCAATAATGAGGGGGGGGGGAGACAAAGACAAAAATGGAAAAAAAAAAAAAAATCTCAATTTTCGTTTGAAAACCAATTCGTACGAAATGAGAAACCTTCGAAAATCAACATAGCATTGTACGAGCTAACAGACCCAAAGTGAGGCTCCCGGGGGTCCATAACTCGAGCCAGGTCCGAAAGTTATGCGTTGGCTACAATGGTGGAGGCAGCTGCCTGCCATGCCTGGCAGACCCAAACGTATTTTGAGTGTCTGCTGGGAACATCTGACAGTCCTGTCAGAAGGACTTTCACCCTCTGGCAGGGGTTTGAGCAAAACCTGGACATTGACTCTGAGGGAAAATTCTCCACGCTTCCATTGTTGAGGCAGCCAAACACAGCTGTGGGTTGAAGGGGAGACTGCTGACATTGATTTGGAACACGGTGTCAGGCTGGAAATACTTGGAAGACCTTAATTTCACCGACACACTTTCCAATGCAGAATCAGACGCGAGGGACTCTGAAATAGGCTCCGCTATTTTTGAGGTTGAAGTCTCTGAGGTGCTAGTAGGCTACCAGTCATAGCTGAGGGTCCTGGAGTTTGTTGCGCTGTCCCTCCATAAACCTTCTACATCACACCACGAACAAAGAGGGGCAAGCATTCGAGCCTTCCGCTGATTTATACGACATAGATCCCCCGCCACCCCAAAACCAAGTAGTCGCAAATCAGATGTGACTGGAAACACCTTTGGCTGCACAGTTTCTGGGATTGAGGTTCACTGAAAGATGGGGTCGCAGTGGATGCTGATTGGCTAAGATCACGCAGTTGACTGCTCACCAGTCCACGACCTCAACCTCAACCCTAAACTCAAGCCAATGAACTACCAGGACAGTACAACTGATAAAATTTAATCCGTGAATGGACCTTTCCGACCTGTCAATCACTCGTACAGTAATAGCCAATCAGATAGCTGCATTGTCTTGACACGCCCTCGCCGCCATATTGTCCCACAAGCATTGCTGGTTGTCAGTAGCAGGCGCTTGGAAAAGTTAATGTTACGAAGAAAATGGTCCTCAGATGCGCTCGCGGAACGTGCATTTCTGATGAAAGATAGCCTGCTAGATTGATTCATTTTCCAAAGCCTAAAACACAGTTGAAGGAAGCGTCTACGATGGATTAAGGCTCGTGGAAGACCGCACGTAAAACTAAATGTGGACAATATCAACAAACACAAGGCTGTATGTTCGAAGGTAAGTGAGGGAGAAGTACTGTATCTTCTCTGAGTTTGATTTCATTATCATAAGTGATTTATACATTGGAGAACAAATTTCACTTTATTAGTGTATCACTGACGTGCTGAATGAAGCGTGTAACCCTTTATGCCGAAGAGTCGAGTTAGCGATGCGTAAATGCGCCATGCCGTGCAAGAGAAATGTCTATTTGCTTATTTGTATCACATCGGACTTTTAAGACAGAGCACTGGGTCAAATGAATACACCCACTCACTTGTAAAGACTACAATGATATTACTCGCGATCTTTCCAAGCAAAAAGTACTCACCCTGCTTTACATGCGCAGTACGATTCCACGATTTTATCCTGTTGGATTTCAATGTGAAGTTTGTGAGGCGTCAAACATTTTTTTGTTGCATCGATCGCTAACATTTCGCTGTCACTCTGACATTGCGTCCTGCTCTGTCCAAAATCTTAATTCCGTGTACATATCCCTGCGTGAAATAGTTGAGACCTCTCTGTAGAACTCTCTTGGACAAGTCTATCGCATTTGGCAAAAAACATACTGCAATATTATCTGGAATACGCGACAGAGAATCGACTTGAAACATGTTCTGTTCAATCGCCATTTTGGAAGCTTGCGGCTAAGGGGGCGGAGCTTAAAATCACCATCAGAAAGGTCCATTGGTTTGGGGCACTTCGGTAATGACGAAAAATATGAAGTCAGCCGGGTTCGTGTTGGCTTGAAACAGACCAAAAAAAAAAGCAGTACAGCGGGATTGATCAAGAACTTTAATATTTCTCTTTTTTTGATGCTATACACACAAAGGACAATCGAGAAAAAAAAATGATTCCATATAGTCCCCTCCTACCCAAAACACTGGCAACACACCGCCACCTGCGAATCAATCGATATAAAAGGTGACAAGTTGCTGAGACCCAGCCGAGCTGATGAAAAGCGCATCGGTGCAGTGACTGTTTTGGGGAAAAAAAAAAAAAAAATCAAATTAATCTTCAGAGTAAGAAGGCGAGACCGCCGTTCTAACCCGTCATACAAACATGCGCGTTGATTACTTCAGTGTTACCAACTGCTGCGTCGCCATTTTACGGTCCTCTTCGGCTGGACACGTTGTGCCGCTGCGCTGATGCAAAATGCAAAAACTCAAGAAAGTAACGACTACGATCGGGCGCGGGGGGTAAGGGGGGGTCTGTTTCGGTCAAAAAGAAGTCCAGATATAGGTGTCAAAATGAAAGATAAACAATTATGAATCCAACACACCCTGCCTGCAAGCTCACATACACGTACTTGGATGGCGGCATTTCAGTAGATGGCAAACTAAATAAATCAAGACTGTGGATGTGACTGCAAGAACCGACCCATGGAAGCGTACTATCGGGTCTCTAAGATGATGACTCCGGTAGAACCGAGCTGGACTTGCACATTTTGGATTATTTGAGGGCAGTTAACGACTTGTACAAACTCAATTAGGACCGAAACGATTCGAAATGAAGCAACGGATGACGAAAGGAACAAATAAGAGAAGCTGGTTGAAGGACGTTTTGGAGCAACCGGTGCGTCCCGCACTCCACGACTGAGACCTGGTCCACGGGCAGGAGAAGCAGACGGCGGCGTCTGGCCGGTCAGTGTCTTATTTGGTTCCCCCCCCCCCAACCCCCGCTCCCCACAACTCCCTCTCTCAGTTCTTGAGCACCGCCTCGTAGCTCTGGAACACACACTGGGAAACTTCGGGGGCTCTGCATCTCAGGGAGACCTGAGGAAGATCACAACAGGGATTAAACCACATCGCAATGGGTGGAAACTTCACAGGAAGTGGCCAAGTGTTGCTGCGCATTCGTAGCAGAGGTTAGCAGAGTTTCTTTCCTCACATGGGGGGGGGGGGTTGGTTGGATATGGTTCGATTGGGATTTTCCACCTTCAGAAGAAGGATCAGAGGTGAGACGGCTCCTACGGTGCGCATAAAAGGTCGGCACGCCCCTGTTCAAAATCCGGGATTTCGGGTTATAAAGTCAGGAGGGTAATATAAAACTTCAAATCATTTTCCATTAATAATATGACCTCACCCCTACAACTCAATTGACAAATGCAATTATATATTTTCAAGAGAGGGAGTGGAAAAACTGCAAATGTGGTTGCGCAATTGTACACACCCTCATAATGGGGGATGTGGCTGTGTTTAGAAGTAACACATTCACACATAGGAACCAGCACAGATGTGCCACCATTTAGATCCCTACAGACTGATGTGATGATAAAGTTCATATGTTCTAGTAGTTCTAGGGGCTGGGGGGGATGGTGATGATCCAATGTTTAAAACACAGAATTAGCTTTGTGTGTACTGGAGTGTATGTGCTTTCATCCTGGATCAGGCTGTGCCAAGGTGGAATTTTAACATTATACACCATCTCATCCTGCACTTTCAACTCTGGCTTCAGACCAGACCTTTCCCACTCAGAAAAGAGAAAATCTCGCCTGGTTTAACCACTTATTCTTCGATTATTCACATACTGCGACAGTCACTGCATCTTAAAACGACAGCATTTCTTTTTTAACTTTCGAAAGTAAACATAAGCAGCATGTCTAACTCGTCTTTGCTCTACGTTGCCCAGACTGTGGACACTGTCATTATAAAACACACTGATATGTCACGTAAGTACTGTAACAAATGTGATTATGAGTGTACGTCTTTAAGAGCCAGGGAGGGGTGTGGGGGGAGTGTGCTGGAGCAGCGGTCGTTGTTAGAGAACGTTCCGTGTGCTGCCTAAAAGAAACCAGTGGCTTCTTTTCATTTTTTTACAGCACGTATGTGAATTGTGCCATTGGATGTGACACTCACTCATTGAATCACATTGCACAATGCCACAAACTGAATAGTTGTATGCTATACTTTCAATTTTCATTGGATTTTTATTATTATATTTTTTGGCACGCAACGCAGAATATCTGTGAAAAGACTGCATCAGCAGTGCACAATTGCGCACACGCGCAGTTTAGAGGGAATATTGGCTGACGTCTTTTTTTTTTGGTACCAGTCGATCGCAATCGATGCATTGAGCACCCCCATTCTGGTAGATTTTTCCTGATATATTTTTTTTTTCTTTTTCAAACAGAGCCCTGAAGGCTACGTTCTCAAGCTGACTGGTATTCAAAACCCTTCAAAATTCCTTGACCACTTCGACCACTTGGGTGTATTCCGTTCGTGGGGCAGGGTGGGGGTGGCAGGAGTTGCATGAGAGGGGGCGGCATTTTTTTTCCTTACGGCCGGTTTTTGGTGATCCTTGGCGGGACCACTCCGGATCTCTCAGTGTGGGAGCTTTCTGGTCCACTAGGCCGCTTTCAGGAAGACTCCTGGGTCCAACCCTGCCTGCCTCTTGATTGGGTCCAGTGGTGCTGGCTCATCAATTGCAGGACACTTCTGACCCTTGTTGTGCATGCAAAACTGTATCAAATTCAAATTGTCCGAGTCTGCAGACACACCACTGGGACTCATTCACTCAAACTATGCAAATTTCTTGGGAGAGCATCTCGCTTACATTCTGGTCCTCTATCGGTTTAGAATTTACAGAGCCGCTCCCACCGCACTTCAACTGAACAGGTCCACGACGCCTGTCCTGGATGTCTCCCCTCTTGAACCGTCAAGTCCTGTCCTATATATTTCTTGTCCTTCCCTCATTGGGTGTCGTACTACTAACCCATACAACACTCGAATCCTGTGTGTCATAGTGCTTTACTTTCCTCATCTTTTGTTGACTTATTTTCCTGTTATTTAATGAGATTTTCCTTCGTTTTTTTCCCCCCATCGCTCCCCTTCAAAAACTTTAACGGAACGACTGTAAATCTCAACTATCCATCGGAATACAAAGAACCCACAGTGGCATTTTAATAAGTTCGCTGTGACAGTAAAACTGCTCCAGCATAACACTGCGCTTCCTTTCTGCTTGACCTAACAGGTGAACAGAAATGGAAAAGAAAAAAAAAAGCACAACGTAAGCCTTACTACATTTACCCTTTTCTCCTTCCTTTTTATGATATGTATAATTATTGGTTAATATATCAATAAACATACATGACTACTGTGATAGGCATTTGATGTTATTGATCAATTACTGGTTATTGATACATTTGTTTTTAAATACTACATTAAATTGAATAGGAGCATCCTTTTGATGTGTTGTAGTGAGCATAATCCATTCATCCATTCATTATCTGAGCCGCTTATCCTCACGAGGGTCGCGGGAGTGCTGGAACCTATCCCAGCTAGTTTTGGATCCTGAAGTGGATTGCCAGCCAATCACAGGGCAGACAAAAACAACCATTCACACTCCCAATCACACCCACGGGCAATTTAGAGTCTCCAATCAATGCATGATTTTTGGGATGTTGTTGACATTTATCACCCGTCATACGTACGCGGATCTTTTGTTACGTGATGAAAGACCGATTACGTGGTCCGCCCCAAGCTATTTTTTTTTTAGTAGCTGTATACACACCTACCTATCATTTGGAACCCACAAAGCTCTCGTCCTTTGCTCCCGTGCAATCAATTTTTCACGACAAACTTGGTCTTTTTGAAAAGTATAAAGAATGAATCCATCCTCCCAAGCGTTCGAACAATATCCAGCACTACAACGAGCCGGCATTTTGGCTAACACGAAGGAACAACGAGCTATCTTCCAGCAGGTAAAACTAGTGGAAACATACAAGACCGCTTGAGTGGGCGTCTGCTACTCACGTCACTTCCTGCTTCTTGTCGAAAAGAAATCCCTCGAGAAGAATTTTCATGGCGGGTGTTACAAAAAGCTGTATACGTCAAAATCATGTTTTGTGGTGAAAAAAAACGGATGGGTCCATAGCGGCTGCATTTTTTTTCCATTAATAACATACTAAACATCATCCATTTCATGACAGTGGCCCTTTAATGAGGAATTGTAAAACTGACCGTGAGCAAAATTATTTAATCATTTCTGAAAGAAAGAAAACCCCACAATTATCCTAAGAACATTGTCGCAGAAGTATTGTGGTTTGTCATTATCCGTTTCAGCCAATTACAGTCTCATCAATTTCATGTTATTTCAGCAATAATTGACGACAGATCTATCTTTGTATATGAAACATGCAACAGAATATCGGGATGGACTTTTGAAGAACGTCACGTTAAAACGCAGTTTAACCAAACCCATACAATTACTATCTGAAGAGGGGAGAAGGGGGGGAGACAAGCGCGCCGACATCATTGGTCACACAGTTGCTATGGGGACACGAGATGGCAGATGAGAATGTGTCCAAATGAAGCCGCGCTCCATTTCTCCAACTCGACTTAAGTTGTTTCTCCTGTTTTACTCCCGTGACATTTTGCTTGCATTGTGAGCCTCTAAAGTCAAATTTATTCATTCATAGCTAAACCTGGTGGAGAAATTGAGTGCAGAATTGGCATAAATCTATAAAATGCAAGTACAAGAAAAAAAAAAAAAAAGTGTCTTGGGAGAGCCGAAGCACAATTAAGTCGCTTCTTTCGGGAGAAGGCTCCTCGAGTGAGGCTATTTCACTTCATTGGAACAATTTGAGTTCACATATTTTCTTCCGGATCGCGATAGAGGCCAAAAAAAATGTGCAGTGGCAGGGCTTGTCTAAAAATAGTCTCCGCCGACATGGCTTTAGCGTGCCGTGCCAAGGAACAAAGTGGAAGCAGCTCAGAGGCGAGCGTCAGAACAAACTGTGAACATAAACCGCAAACTTTTCTCTTTCATCGAATAACGCAACGAAGCATCCCAAATGCACTCACACACACACACACACACACAAAGTGCTGAGTCTAAAGTTAAGCGCTCGTCAAATGCTAAGTGTTCGCCGCGGACATCAATTATTTAAACATGCTTTTATTTCAGTATGTGCCTCACAAGGAGGTAAGAAAAAAAAAAAAAAAAAAAAAAAAAAAAAAAAACACACACTGGCCTGGGGGAATATGCACAATCTAATCACATCTAAGAGATAAAATTATTATTATTTTATTTCCGTCCTTTATAATTAAAAAAAAAACTGATTATGATTCAGTCACTGGTTTTGGCCATTACAAGTCAAATCAAATTATCAAAAGTCTCATGATAATCAGTCTGCTTTCATAGAGGAATCTGATAGTATTTATCGTAATTTCCGGCCTATAAACCGCAACTTTTTCACACGCTTTTGACCCTGCGGCTTCTGCGGTGATGCGGCCAATTTGTGCATTTTTTTTTCTAACAGCCGCAAGGGGGCACTTGGGCGGAAAAAGTAAGAGACCAGTGGAATATAGGTGCCAAGGAAGTGACTTTTACCGGTCCTACCCTGTTTGCGCTCCGCTAGCGTGTTACTGCCGTGTCTGAGTGATTTTCACCACTATGTTTTTTTTTTTTTAACTGGGCCTGTTAGCGCAGCAGCAGTAGCACTAGCAATAGCACGGCAGCAGCACTAGCGTTTGTGTGGCGGCGCTAGCGTTAAACTCTCTGTGTACAGTCTTTGTAAATATCTTGTGTTTCAATGTCTGTTTTAATGTGGGCACTTGCGGCTTTTACACGGCTGCGCCCTATGTATGTACCAAATGGTATTTCCTTTACAAATGTACTGGGTGAGGCATATTGAGCTGAGGCGGGAATTACAGTACTTTTGAGAAGCTGAAATTCAGATTTGAGCAACTTTAAATTAAACTAAGTCTCAAAATGATTGATTATAAAAGTAATTTAATTTGAGCATCAGTTGATCGTGGATTAAACAATGAATCGTTCCAAACCTACTCTGAAAAATAAAACAAAAAAAACAACACAAGGTGTAATTACGTTAGGACAAGCAGTCACAATAACTATGTGCCTTTAAAGTTCAAGTGTCATGAAATGGATGATTTTTTTTTGTACGTTTAATAATGGAAAAAACGGCAGCCGGTATGGACCCATCCGTTTTTTGAAGTATATGGCTTTTTGTAACTCCCACCATGAAAATTCTCTCAAGGGATTTCTTTTTGACAAGCAGGAAGTGACGTTAGTAGCAGACACCCACTCAAGCGGTCTTGTATGTTTCCACTAGTTTTACCCGCTGGAAGGTAACTCATTCTTCCTTCGTGTAAGACAAAATGCCGGCTCGTTGTATTGCTGGATATTGTTCGAACACTCGGGAGGATGGATTAATTCTTCATACTTTACAAAGAGACCAAGTTTGTCGTGAAAAATGGATTGCACGGGTGCAAAGGACGAGAGCTTCGTGGGTTCCAAATGACAGGTAGGTGTGTATACAGCTACTAAAAAAAAAAAAAATTGCACGGGGTGGACCACGTAATCGGTCTTTCATCACGTAACAAAAGATCTGCGTACGTATGACAGGGGTGATAAATGTCTCGATGTGCGCTTAGGCCCGGCTATCACGTCAGGCTCGCTAGCGAAGGCTGCCGCGTCGGGCTCGCTAGCGAAGGCTGCCGCGTCGGGCTCGCTAGCGAAGGCTGCCGCGTCGGGCTCGCTAGCGAAGGCTGCCGCATCGGGCTTGCGGACAGCAGCAGCTATGTGGGCAATGGCGCACTCAGCTGCGTGCGACGACACCGCCGTAAAGCGGCCTGGCTCGATTGTGAGATGTTCTATTCTTCGAAAAGAGCTTCCGTGTCCCACAGTAGAGGACAAAGCGTGTTGTCAATGGCTAATGTCCGGGTGACGTCACGAGCAGTAGATGCAGCCAATATGGCGACCACTTGAATGTCAAATGAGATTTCCGCAACTTTGCGCATGGATGTCGCGCTCATTAATGTTTTCATGTAGACACTGAAGTGAATAATGTCATGTGTATTTTTCATTTCAATATCTATTTTAGAATATTTATAGTGATGACACTTGACCTTTAAGGGGTGTGGCCTGGGGCGTGACATCAGAAATATGTCTGTGTGTGAGGTTTCGCCTACTGTAGCATCAAGCAAATGTTCTCATTTTGTATTTGATTGGTCATAAATAAAAAGCTGACACCATTGCAAACTACATCGCAACGTAGCAATTTTTTTAATGTTGTTTTTTTGTACCTCATAATGTGGTTGTGTGTATGTATATATATATATATATATACATACACACACACACACACACACACACACCACACACACACACACACATACTGCATTTCTCACAAGGTATAAAACAGGAGAAAATTCTGCTTATTGGGGAAATAACAACAAGGTGCCAAATGGAGTCGCCTAGCCAGAAGAAAACAAAAAGATGACATGAGCAGCAGTAGTGTGGAGGTCGCGCCAAGGTTGTCATTCAGGACTCGTTATGCAGAAAATCAAAGCCAAACACGATCCATCAAAGCTGAGACAAGCTCAGACGCTCCGCATCAAAATGCACGCACGCAAGCATGCACGCGGCAAAATTGGACTCCTAGTACAATCATCACCTGTCTTCCCACTCAGTCTCTTTCAACTCCCTCATTATTGCGCATCATTATCTATATACCTATCTAGACATCATTTCCCGTTTGTTACGTACGCAGACAATATGGAAGAGACACCCAGGTACATATTACAATATTGTCACTAGAAATGCTTCACTAAACACTACAATTCAAATTTAGTTCAGGAGGAGCTTGTTGATAACACTCAAATTGGCTGGAGAACACAACATATACCATAATTTCCGGCCTATTAGCCGCGACTTTTTTCCCCCACACGCTTTCAACCCTGCAGTTTATGTGGTGATGCGGCTAATTTGTGCGGTTTTTTTTCCCCCAAACGGCAGCAAAGGGGCACTTGAGCGATAAAAGGTAAGAGTGAGACTGCAGGTGGAATATAGGTGCCGAGGAAGTGATTTTTACCGGTCCGGCCCTGTTAGCGCTAACGTGTTATTGCTGTGTCTCAATGATTTTTACTTGTATGTTTTTTTTAACCGGCCTTGTTCGCGCAGCGCTAGCGTTGCGCTAGCATTAAACTGTGTGTACCATCTTTCTTTGTAAATATCTCTTGTTTCAATGTGGGTTTCAATGTTGGCACTTACGGCTTTGACACAGCTGCGGCGTACGTATGTACCAAATGGCATTTCCTTTACATGTGTACTCGATGAGGCTTATAACCAGGTGCGCTCTGTTGGCAGGAAATTACGGTATTTGTTTAATCTGAAAGTGCAGTATCTCAATGTTCTAGTCAAACTGGGGTTGGCAACATTTTGAATGATTTGAGATTAACATTCAGTAACATCAAATGGTGGTGGTGGTGGGGGGGGGAATATTATGAAATTATTATGAACTCTGGATAAAAGAAAAAGGAAAATCACTTAGGATCAATTAAGCATCCCCATACTTAAAAAGAGTGCCTTTTTGTTTGGTTGCTAATTCTCTGAGAGCTGTAAACGCTGTCATCTTTTTTTGATGGGCATAAAGCTTTCTGATTCATGTTGATCAATCAAAGTCAGTTGTGTACCTTATTGATTGATTTATTTATTCAGATAATATAATTCAAACTTGGCCTTGATGAAGGACGCAAACATTTCCAGTCTCGGGTAATACAATGAAAACATGTTTGAAACCCTGTGTGAACTCACCGTGTAGTTGGGGTTTCCTGCCTGGGCCCTGAGCTCGGCGAGCACCCAAATTCCATTGGTGAGTTTCATGGACTGGTACAGCATATCCTGACCCTCCACAGTTCGCTTGGCTATGGTGAAGATGTTGCTGCTGTGCAGTTTGCTCGAGGCGGCATCTTTAGAAAAAGAGTAAAAAAGGACGACCTAGTCAATCATATACAAATTACCGTAATTTCCGGACAATAAGACGCGACTCCCCCCCCACGGTTTCAACCGTGCAGTTTATGCGGCGATGAGGCTAAATTGTGCATTTTTTTCTAACGGCCGCAAAGGGGGCACTCAAGTCGAAAAGGTAAGAGTGAGACTGGTGGAATATATATGCCGAGGAAGTGACTTTTACCGGTACGGCCCTGTTAGTGCTGCGCTAGGGTGTTACTGTCGTGTCTCAGTGATTTTTACCAGTATGTTTTTTTTAACCAGCCCTGTTAGCGCTGGTTAGCGTCGGCGCTAGCATGAGCGTGAGCGCGGCGGCGCCAGCATTAAACTCTCTGTGTACCATCTTTCTTTGTAAATATCTTGTGTTTCAATGTCGGTTTCAATGGGCACTTGTGGCTTTTACATGGCTACGTAGTATGTATGTACCAAATGGTATTTCCTTTACAAATGTACTCTGTGAGGCTTATAACCAGGTGCGCTCTGTAGGCTGGGAAATACGGTACTGCGATCTTCTGGCCCCAGTGATTTTTACCGGTATGTTTTTTTTTTTTTTTTTTTAAACTGGCCCTGTTAGCTCGGGGGCGCAAGCGTTAGCTCGGGGGCGCAAGCGTTAGCTCGGGGGCGCAAGCGTTAGCTCGGGGGCGCAAGCGTTAGCTCGGGGGCGCAAGCGTTACTGTGGTGGCGGTGCTAGCGTTAGTGTGGCTTTTAAACAACTGCAAGTACCAAATGGTATTTCCTTTACAAATGTACTGGGTGAGGCTTATAACCAGGTGCGCTCTGCAGGGTGGGAATTACAGTATAAGTCGTTCACAGGGCCTGACTTCCTGATGTGTTGCACCAGCACATTGAACAATTTTTTTCTCACAAGAAAAAAATAATAGTGATGTAAAATATCCATTAAGGTGTCATTAGCATTTCTTTCTCCAGCTCGGCTCCTCCACTGCTCGCGTAAAAAAACACGTTCTCCATGAATTGTCATTACATACCGTTTGCTTGAATTTAATGCAAAATGAATTTTATATGTGTCAGGCTATATGAAGCGTGACACCAGTCTACGGTAAGGACCCTGTCACCTGAGTTAAGATGGCAGTCGTTGAGCTGGAACTTGGACTCATTTTCATTCGGAATGTCTTTCCACGTGGCAAGGAAGACTTGTCGCTCTGCAGATGAAAAGACAGGCGCAACGTGAGTACTAAGTCTTTGTGCTCATGAGACAGACAATATGAGTAAAGAAAAATGGCGTGTCAGATATTCTGTTATGAACAAAGCAGCAATACGCCCACACCCAAAAAAAGATTTGAAATTAAATACTGTACAGGAAACAAAAAAGTGCATTAGAACCGCCACATTACCTCTAAAAGGTAATCTGACAATAAGCCCCTTACTAACAGATGTTGTCCTTGGCGACAGGAGAGATTGGAAGGCATTGCGTGAAGAGCTGCAGCAAAACCACTCACCCATCTTTCCGTCCTCTACGAAGAGCATGCTGATGGGGTACTGGCAGCTGAAGTAGAAGACGTCAATGTTGTTCTTAACGGCCACCTAGGAGACGGCCGGGTGGTGTTTAAGCGGGGAGATAGCAGGAAAAAAAAACCATGCAAAAATTAATTATGTGTCAAGTGTCGCACGAAATAGCTTTCGTTAGACACTCAAATCTTATGTCACACAAGAACACATTTTCTTTGTAAGAGTAGAACATTTCCCTAGCAACATTAGGTCCACATGCACATTAAGATTTTCTGCCTTGCAATTAAAAATGGTTATTACAGTAAAATATTGTTCTGTTTTTGATTGCCCCGTTTGGCGCACAGAAGAAAGAAAGATTTTAGCATGATGCAGTACAATGCAGTTCTACCATTAACTATAGCCGCTATGTAAAATCCATTAAATTAATTTCTCTCTTGAACTTGGTTGATGATGACCTATTAGATCAGATAATTGGAGATGAGAGAAACCCTCCTATTCTGTCATTTATAAAGGTATTATAATACCACTGTTAATGAATGTAAGTTAATTGTATTTTTTTTTCTCTGTATATAAAAGTGTGGGAAAAAATATTTTTAAAAAAATTCTCTCTTACAGGGGTAATACATTTTTTATGAAAACTATTGTATTTGCTAGTAGCTGTTGAGGGTCATTTCAATTAGTTTTTATGAAAAAATTACAAACATGCATGTGGTAAGTAAGCAAGTGAAATTTAAAAAAGGCATTCAACAGTACTGTAGGTCTATATTTCAAATGAAAAAAAAAAGTATAAACTTTTCAGAAAGGTTTATTTATATTTTGATTATTTTTTATGTTTATTCTTAACATAATTTATGTTAAGTGAAAAAGTCCAACTGTTCCAAGTAACTGCAACAACAAGCAAATCTGCTGAGAGAAGCGTGGCGAGTTGGGCCGACTACCATTAAGAGATAACAGGATGACTCCTGACTAAGGAAAAATGAGTGCAAACTTGATTGCTTAAGCAAACATGTTTGCAACGTGCTAGAGCGAGAGAACACAATTTAGCACCTGCAATATTTGTAATATTAGTAAAAAGGAAGGAAAAAAAAAACAATCCATGGAGCACATGCCCAATGTTCCCTCTAATTTATCAGTGTCTGAGCAAACACACTAAGCCCGTGAGCGCCCCCTTTGACCACTGTGAGCAACAGACGCATGCTTTGTGGTCAGATCAGCGTCATTCATTTACGTTACATGGCTCATTAAAAGGTTCATATTACAGTCCCATCAGAACATTTTTTTGCAAACTTACACTGAAAATGTCAACAAACAAAAAATCCATGACATTTACTTCTACATATATTACAAATACCTACCAAGACAACTATTAACTATAAATTAGAATTATCGCTACCAGCTTGGTTTTTTTTTTTTTTTTTTTTTTTAACCCACAATGATATCCCCGTCTGTTTTTCTTGGTGTAAAACTGAATTATTGCTTGCAGTATATCTTCCGCAATGCCTGTTGAAAGCTCCCACAGTTTTAGGGTTAACGTTATGTTGTCCCCGATATTTAAAATACAGAATTAGCTTTTTGTGCACTGTATCATCTGTGCTTTCATCCTTCATCAGGCTGTGCAAAGGTAGAATTTTAACATTATACACCATCTCATCCTGTACTTTCTATTTGCGCTTCGGACCAAACCTTTTTCACTCAAAAAAATGAGAGAAAATCTCATCCAATTTCACCACTTTTTCTTCGATTATTCACATACCCCGGTGTTTGTAATTATGAGTATACCCCTTTAAAATGGAGGGGGGCGGTGTCAGGTAAACAAGGAAGTAGCATGTGTGGCCCGGTGTGCCTGAGCAGCAGCAAGAAAAGAAAAAAAAAAAACACGTCAGGCTGTAGTTCAGTGTGCTCAATCTGTTTTCCCTCTGCCCTGAGTGTGCGACGAGTGCGCAAATGCGCAGTTGCGCAGCTTAGAGGGAACATTGGACATGCCATATGACTACCAATATGTTAGCGTGAACATGCAATTTAGTTCATCCCATATCATCCCCTAATTCTTTTAAAAAGGATAACACGGGCTTGCTAGTAACAGTTATTATGGAGTGTTCCGAACTTCACATGCACAAATGGACAATCCACTCTTGTCTAGCTCCAGCTGTTAACGACACAAGTTGCCACTGAAGAACACCTACATGAGCACCAGAGGAATATTCTTAACGCAGCATCAGGGAGATAAAGCACAAGTGCAGATGAATGATTAATGAGGCTACAGTTAATGAAGCAATCTGCTATCTTAGCTAAACCGATCACTTGAGGGTTTGGCACCCCGCTCCACACAGCAGGTGACCGCAATTAATTATGAATAGCCCGCAGTCGCAATGTTTCTATAAAATGCCACCAAAGCTTCTCTCTTTAATGTGCACATTTGCCATGAAAGGTTCCAGGCAATTATAAGGCTACAAAAAATGTGACCACATATCAGTGGTTTAAAAAATACTCTACTTCAAAGTTCCTGGACTAGAGAACGGTGCCCATCAAAGTTAATTAGAAAGCCAGAGAAGGGCTAAGAGACACAAAGGAACCACATGTTGCATGACCACTTATGGCTGCCCCCACCTCTTGCATCCCTTCAGCCGCTATTCTCCCCGATTCAAACTACTGCATGCCACTGTTGTGTTGGTCTTATTCAAAGTAACTAAAACTTTTCAGCAGCATTGTCACACAGCTAGTACACCTAAAATGCATCAAAAATAGTAAAGCGTGAAGCCCAAAAAATTTAATATTTTAACCACTAAATATTTTGTTTTACAACTATTCATGAATCATATGAAAGTAAAAAAAAAACTGTACAAATAAAATTGGAGGAACAAAAACTATTTTAAAACTACCACTAACACATGTGATACATTGAAATTAAAGACAAACAGATGTGATTTGACTGAACGAAAAAAGACTGAAAACTAGCTAGGGGCTGCAAGCATGATCTTCAATTTTAACGTGCAAGTTTTATAAATTGTATTATGAATGAAATCTATCTAGTACATCTAAAAAAAAAATGCAATTGTTTTCAAAATGTACACAATATGATCATTCATTATTTAGGTGCAAACCTTTACCCCAAAAATTTACAAATTGAAATACGAATTCAACTAAGTAAACTACCAAATTTAATTCAGATTTGCATCATGGCATGCAAGCATGCTTTCATGTGCGTGTATATCATATCCATTCAAAAACTTTTTAATTTCTTGTTTTAGTAAATGATTGAAACATGAATTTGACAACAATTATTAACGTCATCTGTCGTTATCAGTAAATAATGGACATTTTCACAAGTAATTACTTCTGAACTCTCACCGTCTGCAACTGGGGTTAATTCTTGGCTTGACATCTTAATGTAGCAACTATGGAAAAGTTTGTTTTCGTTGCTTTCAGTGGTTGATGTGTTTTTTGTCGTTTCGCGAGAACTTCCAATGCCTTGAAACCTTTTGATCCATGGTCAGTAGTATTCTGACACCATGTGCACAATGCTTTACCAGGTCGATCGATTCTGCGAATTAAGTCGCTGAACATAGTGGGAACTTCGCTCCTTACAGCTAACCCTAACCTAACCCTGGTCAGGAGGAACACATACGACCAATCAACAGACATGTATCTAATCTTCCACCTTGCTTGCAAAAGTCAGACTGGGATTTGACCGAGTGTGGATTCTGGCACGGGTTACGGTCGGAATATTGCATAAAAACGGAGACTATATACATATATATACATACATATATACATATATATACATACATATATACATACATATACACATACATATATACATACATACATATACATACATACACATACATATACATACACATATATATAATTTTTTTTTTTTTTTTTTTTTAATCAATGCAATTTAAAAAGGCAGAATGGAATGGAAAAATCACATGTTTGAGACAAAGGTCAATGTTGGAAAATCATCAGGCAGGTTTTCCACCCGCATTGGGGAATTAAACATTTTGAGCGTGTCACCTGCAAGTTATTGAGAGGCTCCATCTTCATGACAGGTCCCACAGTATTGAGAGGAAGGACTGCTTCGATACTCTGGTTTGGGCTAACTGGGGTGAGAACCTGGAGAGGACCGGCAGGAGCCAAACCAAAACTAAAGCCGGAAAGAGCAGTGTAAATGGCAAATAGTTCTAAATTTACGGATCACGGCTAACTCACAAGATTAGATTAGATACCTGTTTCTGTTGAACTGTATGGCAAAATCAGTCATAACACTCATTGCTTTGTTTGTGAGGGTCATCTCCATTTGAACGACCCCAGCTCGACGACCAAACGTGCCTGAAATCTCCAGACCTTTGGCCTTCATAGCAGGAAGCCAAAGCTACAAAAAGAAAAAAAAAATTCTATCAATCAGAATCCAGCAGCGTTTTAAAGTCATTCAATGGCACATGTTCGTTCCACTCACTGTTTTGGGAGCCACGTAAGATCCCATCGGCATACCAACTCCACCGCCAAGGTCAAACAAGTCGTCCAGACCGCCGCTTACAGGGGCGGTGAACGAAGGTGGCACGGCAGCGGGGGGTGCGCCGAAGCCAGCTGTCATCTGCAGGGTCACGAGATAAAATGAATTAATCAGTGCAAAGCCGCTCGAAGGTTGAGGTGAATTGAAACAACTTACGGCAGGACTTCCTCCAAGGTCTCCGCCCAGCTGGAAGTGAATCAGAAAGTTAGGTTATTGACTCGTGCAACGTGATACTGGGATATTGTGCAGCACTGAGAAACTTGGATGAAGAGTGAGCAGCTGCAAGCATGGGAAACTAGGGAGGGGCAGATCAAACATTTTACTGGGAAAAAGTTGAGCCTACGCTGCTAATGGTGGTTAAAGTGGTGTTAAAAAAAAAGTGACAAAGAATGCTAAAGTATTGCATGTAGGAAGTGGTGTATCACTAACACTATACACAGGGAACATATAATCGAAACTGTGGAAAAATTAAAGGCACAGATCAGATAAATAGGGAAACTAATCTAGCGATCACAGCGGCGACGCAGGTGACGAGGGTGGATTCTAGTCGCTCGCCAGTAAGGTCCTCTGGACCAACCTCAGTGGGGCTGTGATCTGGGGGCGATGGGGAGTGATGGGGGGGCTGCGGTGACTGAGGAGTGTCCGTCCGCGGGGGAGCGGGCGGCTGATTGAAAGATGAAATAAATTGCAGCGCTCGTAGGTAAGACAAGAGATGGGGGTCCGGGCCCACCTACTTGTCTTGGTAATAGTTGATCAATAAAATTATGTATGTGAATAAAAATAGATGACAAAATAATAATAATTCTAATGCTAGCATGATTTCAAAATGTGCCCTCCCCTCCGTCTTGTTACCGGCTCAGAGTCATCGCCCATCTGCAGGTGCAGCATTGAACAAGGGAGGAAAAACAACATTGTGAAAATAATAATTTAAAAAAAAAAAAGGTTAAAAATTAAAGTGTAATAAAAAGGAAAGATACCACTGTGGTAGAGCAAAAAAAAAAAAAAAAAAAAAAACATTTACCAGGCTATCCAGTCCTCCTCCAAGAAGGTCCATGGCCCCCATCTGCATGGTGGAGGAGGGGGGCGGTGGTCCAGTTGCGGATGTGGGTGTCAGGTCCAGATTGAGCAGGTCACCCAGAAGGTCTTGGGATGGGATGACAGCAGGGGGCGGCTCAGAAGTGACGGCAGAAGAACCCGGTTCCGGGCTCTCGACGCTTTCCCCACTATCAGGAATAAAAGAAGAGAAAAATCAAATATCACACGTAGAAAGACATTGCTCATCAGGCAAAAGTGATATAATATTATGTGTACCTTTAAGAACTGCAGAAGCCTAAATATAGAGTTAATTAATATTTGGCTAAACTGTGATTTATAAGTATCTTGATAAAAAGAGGCAATTTACAGTATTTACATAAAAAAAATGTTCACATTAAATCATAGTTTATTTAATTGAAATGTGTGTGTGCTGATAATTTAAAAAAGTTTAACATTTAAAATAGCTTTCATAAAATTCTGGAAGAGTTTTGGAACCAAAGTTGTTTTGCCTCGTTCTCCCTCTTTATTCATGTCATTCTTTTTTGTTATCCTGGAATAACATTTGCATTCATTTTCAATTTTGAATCAAACTGTGGAAGAAAATTGTCGTGTCTTTTTCTTTGACAACATTAAGATTTCAAGAAGTAGAAACCTAAACGAACTGTCGTTCCATAAACTTCAAGCACCCAGAGGAGTGCCAGTGTCCATTTCACGCTGTACCTGCTCCACCTGCAGCGTTCATGTGAAAAGAGTGACTCACGATCCAGCACCGCCGGGGAGTCTCTTGTGCTGAACGCCACGGCTGCCCTCCACAAAGGCGCTGGGCGGCTTGTGATAGACGGAGGCCAAAGTGCCAATGTGGCATATGAGCTCCTCGAGCAGCGTGGGCTCAATCAAGTCGGTCTCCTCTGAGATCAGAGGCTTCTCGGCCAGAACCACCTCCTTAGCGGCCACTGGGTCAGTAGAGAGCAGACGCCAGTAGATGTAGCCGCGATCCCTCAGGTCTGGATTATCAGAGTCCTGAGGAAAAACACATCAGAAGGTAAATTTAACACAGACTCGACCGTTCAAGTGCGAGCAAATTAACATGAATTGCCGGCATGGAATTGGTTTTACACTTACCTGAGTTGCCAAACTGAGGACCTGCTGCACTAGCTCTTGGGTCTCCGTCGGCTTCTTGAGGAACAACTTAACAATGGCGGTTAAAAGTTGCAACTGCACCTGAAGCACAAAATGAACAGAAGCAACACAGTATGAAACGTCTCTCACAATTACGACAAATACTGTACATTTGTGAGAGGTTAACTTTAAACTGAGGGAATCTTTCTGCCCGAGCTTTAATGTATTGCCAATGCACCACAAACACACTTTACCGCTCATGTTTCTCATATTTTCCACAACATACTCGGTAGCTAGATTGTACAGCGTTCAATTACGGCAATCTAATCCAACCGTGACAATGAGCCCAGGTTGCGCATTAACAAAACACTCATCAGCTCGCATTCTCCTCAACCCACCTGAGTGCTTTCATCGTGGAAACCCTCCAAAAAGCTTTCCAATAGCTCATCGGCGTTGTCGATGCGCTCGGCATACTCCCCCACAATCCAAATCATGGCTGCGCGAGCCTCCGGCTCGTCTAACGAGTCCAGGTTTTCACACAAAGTGGCAATCACGCTCTCGTATCTGGCACACATTATGGGATGCAATCACGACGTCACAAACACATCACGGAAAAGGAGGTGCGACAATCACAGAATGTATCTTGCAAATATAATACCAAATTTATGGAAAAATCACAAGAAAAACATTTAATAGAAGACAAAAGAGTGAACAAAATGAAGAGGGATTCCATGAAGCCATTTGAGCCTTCGTCCCCCAAAGAATTGCGTTTTGCTTTTTTGGGAGGGGGTAGCAAATGATAAGATTTTAATTTTTAAAAAGACAGTAATACAATATTAGAAGCAGGCATGTTCAAATACAAGTTACTTAAAGGTTCACAACTTATCTCATATCAAGGCTCTTTGCATTAGATTAAGGTAGTGGACTCATAAATTAATTATGTGGTTTACCGTAATTCCGGCCTACAAAGTACATTACCCACTACCCAGTACATTTGTAAAGGAAATACTATTTGGTACAAACATACGCCGCAGCTGTGTAAAAGCCGCAAGTGCACATTGGAAACCACACAGAAACACGAGATAATTACAAAGAAAGACGGTTCACAGAGAGTTTAATGCTAACGCGGCCGCACTAACGCTAACAGGGCCGGTTAAATAAACATACTGGTAAAAATCACTGAGAGACTGCAGTAACACGCTAGCGCAGCGCTAACAGGGTCGGGCCGGTAAAAGTCACTTCGTCGGCACATGTATTCCACCGGTCTTACCTTTTCCGCTCGAGTGCCCCCTTGTGGCCGTTAGAAAAAAAATGCAAAAATTAGCCGCATCGGCGCATCGACTGCAGGGTTGAAAGTGTGTGGAAAAACAGTCGCGGCCTTCAGGCCGGAAATTACGCTAATGAAATAATGTGCAATTTTTTTATTTTTAGTTTTACAGTAAACTTCAGCTGGCAGTGGCATGAAGCAAGCACTTGTTTGAAGAATTATTAAGTCTGCTGCTTGTTGTGAAGTTCACTGCCACCTGCTACCGCACAAAGCAGATTTTTCTCACATCTCAAGTCTAAAAATAAAAAAAGGCCAAACCGCAGCTTGTATGTCGAGAGAATCGTAAGCCGGGTCGCTCTTAAATTGAGGTACCATTGTAGCGAGTGGCCTTGTCAGTCGCTCTCTTGTTCTTGCCAATGCTTGTCTAAAGTCAAACATAAATGTAAACCGCGGCTATAACGGGCATGACTAACATCTCAATAGCGTGGAAAATGGACTGCAGTAAATTTGTGTCTTCACTGGGGACATGGCCGACGAACCCGTTCAATGCCTGTAAAGCCTACATGTGCGTAGAGAGATGAGATGATCAGACAGGAATTCTTTTGGTTTCATCATGACATCCTGCAGCTGCTGTGCATCGATTGCTATGCATTTATTGTAATGAAGAATTATTCGACATAGTCTGATCTACAGCATGTAGCCTATCGACTATAATGACCATTAAAGTTAATCGGATGATCAAGGGGTGTGCATCCTAAAAATAAAAAATAAGTCACTTCCTCTATGGCTGAATTTACACTGAAGGTCTTTTTTTTTTTCCTATCCGCTGAAAATTAAATCAAGCACATCATAAGGATAGGGTCTGCCCTTGCCCGTATCGATTACAAACACCAAGAAGAAAAACACCCGCTTAGAAATCATAAACTACTTTTTTTGAAGGGCAATGTCATAAGGTCAGTTTGAAATGTTATTAAAAAGAGTTTCGGGATCATGGTGTTCACGGTTTTAAACTACTACAATACGCAATTTGCTATTTGCGACAGGTCCTTAATCCCAACCAATCGTGAGAAGTTTCAACACCAGGCATTGAATACATAGAAGTTAGCAATAACAAAAAGATAAGATTCTACGGTGTTATAATAATCTTAAAATGGCCTGGATTTACGTTTCTGCTCCCAGTGTTTTGCATGGGGTGAACCTTGCTCATCGCGATCAAAATTACATTCAACTTTTATCGATCGATACAAATCTAATGTAGGAGATCGGAACCGTATGTAGTGTTTTTAAATTATTTGTATTGTTCATGTAGACACAGGTACCTACCAGGCGTTGAAGTTGTTTTTTTTTTTTTTTTTTTTAAAAGAATTGACGCTAAAGTGATTGCAGTCAATTTGATGAAGACTAAGAACATAACGTCTTTACCTTTTTTAAGTTCCGAACTTACCGTATTTTACGCATTATAAGGCGCACCTTCAACGAATGGCCTATTTTAAAACTTGTTTCCATATATAAGGCGCATCGTGTTATAAGACGCATAGAATAGACGCTACAGTAGAGGCTGGGGTTACGTTAGGCATCCATTAGATGGAGCTGCACACCAAAGGCTCAATATTGATCCATATATAAGGCGCACCGTGAGGCCCCGTAGCTCAGTGGTTAGAGCACTGGTTTGGTAAACCAGGGGTTGTGGGTTCATATCCCACTGGGGCCTCCACTCCCTGAGAAGGGTTGCGTCAGGAAGGGCATCCGGCGTAAAAATTGTGCCAAACATATGTGCGTTCATCTGAGATGACACGCTGTGGCGACCCCGAAAGGGACAAGCCGAAAGAAACTTACTATATAAGGCGCACCGTCTGCTTTTGAGAAAATTAAAGGCTTTTAGGTGCGCCTTATAGTGCGGAAAATACGGTACTCTTTGGCCAACCATTTCCTTTCATTCTCCAAATACAAGCCTCCTTTGTCTGCCATAGACACACGAGTATGCTCTCCGCCATCATTGTGTACAGTCCCCGTAGCCCCCAACTCTGTCATCCAATCACATTCACTCACTTACTAGATCATATTCAGAAAATTTCACTGCCTTGTAGAGTCAAAATTTGCTACTGCTACGGTCCTATAATTGGGGGGGTGGAACTAAAGATGAGGAGGGAATGCTTTGCAACATTGTATCATAGCGACTCTGCTTGTGAAGTGTTATGTGGAGTCCACGTGGAGTCATTCAAATTCAGAGTGTCTTTGGGGCAGTAAAGGTGTCAGTGTGATTTGTGATTGGATGAGTGAGTCTTACTCCACTGGCCAGCATGAGCAATTATTTTCCTTACACACAAATAATGAACCATATTTTGACCAGATTAAATAATTTTTGCTTTTGCTGGAGTTTAAATTGACGGTTTGTCATTTTTAATACTTGTGTTGTTTGAGCAGAATTAACAGCGTCTGGACAATCTGTTAAATTTACACTACAATTGCATTGTCAGATATCTTGATATCAATTTTTTGAAAAAAATTATCCACATTTGGAACAGGCCAGATTGCAATCTGAGGTTATTCCAATTCCATGCAATTTTTTTTTTCCCCATCCATCTTGGCTGAGTGACTAACTTTCATAAATCACTTTCGCTAACAGCATGCATCTAAATAAAATGTTGTGCTGATGGTTCAGTTTACTGTACAAAAGCGGGTACATTTTAAAAAGGAGTTTATATATTAGTTTATATATTTAAAAAGAAATGGTATTATTTACATTAGTGTGGGTTCCTACTCTTTACCATTTGATGTCCATCAGGGTACTTACTTGTTGGGGTACTTGCGAAAGATGTCCTTGATGACCACAATGGCCTCCTGGACAACATAGTTGACCTTTGTCTGGATGAGATCAAGCAGTGTGCTGACACAGCGCTCTGCAGATTGCTAATAACAGAAAATGAGATTATTAAAACAATCCCATTACAGACTTTACATTATGTTCATTCCCCAGCCACATCTGTACTACACACAATTAGTATAATGTGATCCGGTATTTTTGCAAGGTAGTAAAGAAAGAATCGTTAAGATACTCAAAATTACACTGACATCTCTCCATTGTCCTAAATTCCCACTGGATGTATTTTTGCTGTTTCAAGTGGCGTGATTTCATAGAAAGTCAATGCAGTTCATGCGGATCGATGCAAATCCACGCGACGCGGATCAAGCAGAAACACGCAAATTTCCCTCCTTCGCCCGAACACTCGAAGCTGGGACGAGCTGAGCTCACCCGGGAAGAAATGTTATCGCATCCTCGTGGAGGGAAAGCAGAGTTTATTGCGCCAATGAATCGCCTGTACGTTCAAAGTGTCCAAATGTGTCAGGCGATCACACTCAAGCGATTGAAGTGAGGCGAAGTGATCTTTTATATCCAGTGGGTACGTACCAGTGTGTGTATGTCTGACTTATGCAAATACTGTACATGTAAACAAAGTGTTGGCCTGTGATCAGGCTGTGCCAAGGTGGAATTTTAAAAATGACACACCACCTCATCCTGCACTTTTTACTTTGGCTTCAGACTAGACCTTTCCCACTCTGATAAGAGAAAATCTCATCCAGATTTTAACCACTTTTTCTTCTTTTTTAACTTTCTCCGTTAATATCGAAAGTAAACATAAGCAGCATGTCTAGCTCGTCTTTGCTCTATGTTGCCCAGATTGTGTTGCTAACTAAAGCAGCGGTGGTGGACACTGTCATAATAAAACACAATGATGGCCTGATTAAGTACTGTAACATTTGTAACTATGAGTGTACGTCTTTAAGAGCAGGGGGTGTAAGGTAAAGTTCCGTGTGCTGCCTAAAAAAAAACAGTGGCTTCTTCTTTTCATTTTTTACAGTATGTATGTGAATTGTGGCATTGGATGTAACAACCAGTCATCCCTCACTCATTGAATCACATTGCACAATGTCACAAACTGAATAGTTCTATGTTATACTTTCGATTTGCATTAGATTTTTTTTTTGCGCGCATCGCAGAATATCTGCAAAGAGAATGCATCAGCGGTGCACAATTGCGCACACTTTAGAGGGAACATTGGCTGACGTCTTTTCTTTTTTTTTTTTTGGTACGCCGTCCCGCAATCACCTAAAACTGCCTTGCGATCGGCGCATTGAGCACCAGATTGAATGACATCAAGAATAACCTTCAAGCAGTATGTTGTACTTAAAACAGTCAAATCTATCAGACCACGATAACGGATCAGGTTTAACAACCAAAAGTCCAACTATCTAACCTCTACTTTAATGGCACAGCGTCCGATGGCCCGGACGGCTTTGCGGACAAAGTCCACATCCACTTCAGTGGCATATTCCTTCAACTCAGCCAGCACCTGTAGCAAGACAGATGAAGTATTAGTAAACATCTACATCCCACATAAATGGGTCTGAAAAAATGCTTTAGTAGCGGTAGTTTGTTTATACCTGGGCGATGTTAGCTTGGGACGCCAAGCGGATCATGATGTCCAGTTTCTCCAGTTTGACATAAATTGGGTCATTGTACTTCACAAAGAAAACCTTCATCTCGTGTTTTAGGATCTCCGGTCTGAAATGTTCACAAGTTTTATGTTAGCCGTCGACCCAGAGAGCATGGAACAAAATGTTTTTTTTCTTGTTGTTTGTTTATACGGATATTGATATTACAAAAAGACACGGTCGCTAGATTTACCGTCTTTGCACAATGAGATTGATGTTTCTCAGTGCTACATATTGCAACTCGGGCTCAGCAGAAAGGAGAGTGACCAGTGGCGGGGCCAGCTTCTTCAGCAGGGTTCCGTAGTAGTCCAGGTCTTTAGGTAACATCTCCATGAACTTCATGAGAACTTTCACAGCTGACAACACCACGGCGGAGTTTGCGTGGGAGAGCCGCGGGGTGACACGCTCGCAGATGCTAGCAAAAGAAAAAGATAACAGATGATAAATAAGGCAGGAAAAGTAGAAGGTAAACGGTAGCTGTTGGAACATCTTCTTACCTTTGAGACTCGCGGTCATCTCGAGGTGTGTAATTGGCCAGGCAGTCCAGGATGAAGATCTGTCCCCACTCTGTACATTCATTAAGCGCTGTCAGTAGCTTGTTGATGGTCTGAGGGTTCAAGTCCAGAAGATTGCTGTTGGGATGAGACTCTGCAATCTCCGACAGCGCTGCCACAGCGTTTGCGACCACCTAGACATCAATAAGAGATGCAGCGTCAGTGGATGTAGCACACCTTGGCCTAATGGAGTCGTACCATGGGGTTCGAGTCAGAGATGAGGTCTTTGAGGGTGTCCAGGAAGCCTTGATCCTCCACCAACTGTGCGTTGATATCATGGAGCTTGGCAACACACACGGCTGCGGTCTTTCTCACGTAGGGGTCCTCGTCCTTTAAGCACTTCCGCAGAGGCTCGCACAGGTACTCCGTGATCTTGTCCACGCGGATGCAGCCCATGGTGCGAACGGCGAGGGCCCGGATTAGAGGATTTGGGTCTTCACAGTCCTGGATAATAAAGGGAAAAACAAAAGGTATCAAATGTAATTTCTTGTGCTGATAAATGATCTTTCCTGTTATTCTAATCTAAGTAGTACTGCAAGAAGGAACAGGTTTCCGAAGCAATGAGTGTTTATTGAACTCCGAGGACATGGAACACAATGAGCGGCTACACATAGACTGCCGCAGCTACATAACTAGAACATAGATAAGGGACCCAACCCATAACACCTAGGAGAAGTGTATGCGCCTACTCGGCATAGTGACAAACAACCAATAATCTACAGAATGATCTGTGGGGAGGAATTTTGTTCTTCTTCCCATGTTCGAAAAACATGCCACGCAGGTGTAATTCAACCGTACATGTTTGAACCGGTGTGACGGTCTGAGCGTCGAATGCAACACAAGGATGGGATTCGGGCGAGACCTGACGAAGTTGACGTGGAACTTCGCACCCAATACACAGACCGGTCGGTGCCTCAAGAAATCTACGTACACCTTGTTGACGAAATAATCTCATTCAAACACGTTTAAAACTGTGATGCTGCTTGCACACAACAGCGAGTCGTTTGTTGTTGTAATAGCGACTGAGTCGGCGTAAAACAAAAATCGAAACCTTCGGTATGGTTCTGCGTTAAAGATTTAGCCCGTATTTTAAATAATGCATCTAACACTTGAGAACACACACCGCCGTAGTCAAATTTCAGCAAGACCCCAGCGTTAACGGTACATTAACTTTATACAGTGTCCAGATTTCGTCAGCTCCGACATGGATACGGATATTAGCTGAGATATATACCTGTATCGGTATTTTACTTGCATTTAAAATGAGGTAGATACTTGTCAATACTAAACAATTGAACACGTACGTACTTACTTGCTAGCGAAGCCAAGTGAACTCTGTACTGGGTTTTCAAAGCAGTCCTCTGTGAAATGCTTGTAACGTATTACTGTCCACTTTGATTTGTAAGTCCAATGTGCCTGCTTTGTCTTCACAAACCTGCTCCTTAACCTGCCTATCTGTTCATCTTTCGGCCATTCATGTAAGCTGACTCCGTCAGCATTTGACGCAGAACAGTCGTATACAACACTACCTCGATCACCATCTTTGCTAGCTTTTTTACTCTCTAGCTAAATGTTGTCGTGACGTGACGTCACATTCCGGAGAGTACCGGAACTTGCCGAATCTAAGTGACATTTCGGACAAAATCTTGAGACTGACTTTGACGCTAATTTATTGAATTTCTGTTGTTTTGAGAATTTGAAAAAAAAAAAAAAAAAAAAAAAAGTGAAATTCTGGCTACATTTGTATGATAGAAAAATAAAATAGATTTCCTCTGGATTAGTACTTTAAGACCCAGTAGGATTCATAATTACACTAAGGAAAAATGGATCACAGGGAGACAATAAATGCTTATGTACCTTCACAAAAGTGTTGACGGCCATGATGGCCATGTCTGGCTGACTCTTGGCATAGTTCATCAGATAGAGGTAGACGAGCTTTTTCAGTTCCAGGTTGTCCGTCTGCATGCAGTTCACGACATCTGGAAAGAGGGCACTGGAGGGGCGCCGACGTCACCACGGCTTTAATATCCAAGGTAAATCATCAATCTGGTCGGTCGTCAACGGCTCACCTGACGTCCTTGCCGACAGTCATGGATGCAATCACTTTCTTCACCGCCTCCTTCTTTTTCTCTTTTTTATCACTGTTCAGCTCAGCCTTGAGCTCAAAGATTTCACCTTCATGAATAAAATATCAAAAATCATAGAATTAACTACAATAATACTAATTATAACCGCATTATATACACTCGTACGGTCTAATGACAGCTAATTGCAAGGGCTGTGTAAAAATGCATTTAATTAAACCAAGGTTGTAGATTGCAGAGGTGAACAACATTGGGTGCAATCAACAACAATAAAATCAACATTGGGTGCAAGTCCAGTAAATATAAAAAAGTTACAAACTTTCAGTCCCCAATTCTTTGGCAGGTACAATGATTCATCCAAAAGTGAAATTCAATGAAATCAATCATTTAACAACAAAAATAAATCTTTCAAATGCAACCTGACCTTTTTTGGTGGTAGTAAAATATTTTGAGTCTGTCATCTTGGATCCAAACTGTCGGTTCTCCTGAAAAACCAAACAAATGACAAAGCTGAACGGTTATATTCCAGTGAGGAAACGGCACGAAAGCAACAGGAAAAGCTCGAAGTGCAAGCACATGGAAATTAAACAACTTCCTGCCTTTTGGCAGACTCCACAAAAATGGGGATACAATACAATTTTGCTGAAGAAGACAAACAATTCCAAGTAAAGTCAACAATCTCCTCATCAAATTTAGGGCATATCTTCGTGCAAACACAGTCTGGTTAAGCTTCTGGCCGCGAGCCAGCAAGAAACCGACACGTTTGTGCAGTCCGATCATCGCTAAATATCGCTCAACAAAGAATAAGTGTGGCAATCGTTCACACGCAGCAGTGTTATGCTAGCGAAGAATTTCGAATTCATTTATACGAGACATGTATTGAAAATCAAATATAGGGCATACCTTCGTGCAAACATATGTGTTCCGGTTGATATTAGATGGATTTAGTTGATGATGCGGTCTTCCACAAAGTTTGACCCATCGAAGGCATTTTTCGTACTGGGTCTTCGGTTTTGGTAACGGTACGAATCGAACTCCACCAACTAGCCTTTCAGGATACCTGTCGTCACTATTACAAAGTCCGTGACTACACCTCTTAACCATATTTTCTGTTAAATAACCCAAATACGCGATAAAACGCTAACTAAACCTATACTGGACCATGCAATGTTGTCTGAGAAAATGGCGGGAGCAAAAACGGGCTTCGGTTCATGCATATCTCTGGCCTCTGATTGGTCAGTGACGCGGATTGCGCAATATCCACGGAAGGGTCAATTGACCATCATCAACTAAATCCATTTAATATCAACCGGAACAGATATGTTTGCACGAAGGTATGCCCTATATTTGATTTTCAATACATGTCTCGTATAAATGAATGAGACGCTCTCCGCTAGCATAACATTGCTACGTGTGAACGATTGACACACTTATTCTTTGTTGAGCGATATTTAGCGATGATCGGACTGCACAAACGTGTCGGTTTCTTGCTGGCTCGCGGCCAGAAGCTTAACCAGACTGTGTTTGAACGAAGATATGTCCTAAATTTGATTTTTAATCCACGTCTCGTATAAATGAGTGAGACGTTCTCCGCTAGCATAACACTGCTACGTGTGAACGATTGACACACTTATTCTTTGTTGAGCGATATTTAGCGATGATCGGACTGCACAAACGTGTCGCTTTCTTGCTGGCTCGCGGCCGAAGCTAAACCAGACTGTGTTTGCACGAACATTTGCCCTAAATTTGATTTTTAATACACGTCTCATATAAATGAATGAGATGTTCTCCGCTAGCATAACATTGCTACGTGTGAATGATTGAATGAAATCAGAAGCATGGCGTCCGTCTCAGTTAACAATGTATTGTATTGTATTGTATTTGCCATTTTTTACAAATTGTTTGTCTTACGTGAGCGCACGTGGTGTGACGTTACTTCAGGAGGCGTGGTTAAGTGCCCTGTATGGAGGGGTCAATTGCTAACGGAACACACACCTGCAACATTATATCTGCGGGGATGACTGCCGGACCACGCCCGTAACTCTATATCTGCGGGCATGACTGACAACACCTGTACATTTTTCAAATGTGACTGCTTTCCCATTGCACCGTTATTTTTCTTTAAATAACTTCATCGTGGCGGCATGGAGGCTCAGCTGGTAAAGCGTGTGCCTCACAGTTCTGAGGACCCGGGTTCGATCCCGGCCCCCGCCAGTGTGGAGGTTGCATGTTCTCCCCGTGCCTGTGTGCGTTTCCTCCCACATCCCAAAAACATGCTACATTAATTGGACACTCTAAATTGGCCATAGGTGTGATTGTGAGTGTGGCTGTTTGTCTCTATGTGCTCTGCGATTGGCTCGCAACCAGTTCAGGGTTTACTCCGCCTATTGCCCGTTGACAGCTATGATAGGCTCCAGCTACTTCCCGCAACCCTCGTGAGGATAAGCAGCAAAGAAAATGGATGGCTAGATAACTTCATTAGCCATCAGATATTTACAGCATTACATCAAAAGACATGAAAAAAACTATATGAATAATACTATATAGAAATAAACTAGCTTTTGGATTCTGATATACTGTGTACAACGGGGGACGCGGAGTAAATGTGTTTCTCGGACTAGATCATTGGCGAATGACGATATCAAAACCGATCAGGCAATCAGCAAAAAATTCCAATTATTGGCCGATCCAATTAGGACAATCAAATCGGGATAAAGTCTAGTTTGCAGTAGTTGAAATAAACTATAAATAGCAAAGTGACTAGTGGCTGCCACGATTTTGGAATTTTCTGTAAAACCACCATAGCAAAAACATTCAGTAAAAACAATTGATGACTAAAGAAAATGACTCAACTCAATTGCCCACACTGCTTTTCTCACAAATAATGTTGCACTTGCATTAGTTAATGTGTTTTTAGGCAAGTGACACCATTTAAAATGTTCCGATAATTTTAAAGTATCAACCTGGAGAACACCTGTGAAATTTCAACCTGTAAAAGCTTTTTGCTGGATACTTTTTATGGAAACTTGAAACCCGATTAGGGGACAAAACCAAAACTTCAAGGAGTTATGTCAAGAAATAATCAAGATACACTGGTTTACTCTATTGTGAATATATATATATCAATAACATCATCAATTTGACTTTACGTAGCTCGATCCAGCTTTCGTGTGGAGAGGCTGCTGGTCTCAAGTTGACCAAATGCGGTACCACACCGATAAGGCAGTTAACTATCCCAACAACCTGCACGTACCAGATAACACCCGAAACTCTCCCCAAAATCTTATTCCTCGTTTAAGCAATTTGCAAACTAGCGCTAAGCGTCATTCACGCCAATTGACGCCATATGAAAGCTTCGCGCTAACGCGCTAGCAGGGCACGCTAAAGCCATCAAGGAGCAGACTTAATTCTTTTCACCGACAAGTTTCTTAAACATTTTCTCCGGTTTGTTTGATTAGTCCCGCACTCACGCGAAACTACTCACGCATAGCTGGTTGGCCCATTCCTGCATGTTTGCGGTGACGCGAGCGAAAGAGTCGCCGGGTTGCTAACGTTAGCCGCCGCTACTGTCAGTGTCAAGCTAGCCGCTTCTCCGAGCGAGCTCAGACGAGACACGACCTTCTAAGCGCGCTCCTAAAGAAGCTTTTTGCCGGGGATGCTTAAGCTCTTAATCCCTCGGCCTATTTTTAACTTCACACTGCGAATTAGCGCACGCTTTTGGATTTGAAAATCACGATGTAAACACGGCGAATTTGGCGACACATCTTACCGTGACAGGCGTAGAAGGAGCTAAGTAGCGATGGTGATGATGATGATGTTTGCTTTGGTCTCCTCCCACTCGTTACACTTCCGTCTTTCCGCAAAAACAACGTTTGTAAACAAAAACGGAAGGTTTTTTTTTCTCAAATGTCTTAAAAAAAAAACAAAACATTTCTTTTATTCCTGTGCAGATATTGTTGGACCTTGGACCTTTTAACTAAGGCCTGGCCATGACAGTCACAAGTTTGTTCAACGTTTGCAACGTTGAAAATGTTTCTATGGAAATTCTACAGAAATCTATATAATGTATCTATTTGTACAGAACGACTTGTTCAATAGAACTTTGGCTGTGATTTTCTAGAGAATTTCCACAGAACAGAATCTTTTCTATAGAAATTCTGTAAGAATTGTGTCCTAAAGTTCTTTAGAAATTCTTTATAAATGTTCTCTAGAAATTTTTTAGTAAGGTGACGACAGTAATAATAATAACACGATCATAGAAAGAAAGAAAAAAACGCACCATGTGATATACAATGCTAAATATTCTTTACAGGTTAATTCTTGTGATGCACTACGATAATCTGCCGACTGAACGCAATCTTTAACAAGTTCTCTGCTGGTTCTTGTTTGTTCCAGTTAAACCGGACGAGGCCGAGGCCATCGACCTCGGGTTCAGAATACGTTTGAGGTACACAAGCCGACAACTGCTCAGTGCATTTGGAAATCCAAATGTGGGTTTTTTTTCGACCCACAAATAGTGACTAGAATAGCGACATGCAATAAAATAGTAAAGAGCACCAGTAATGTGTAAATTGGGCGTCATAATGTCATGATGGCATTTCATTGTGATTTGTGCAAACGTGATGGTTAAAAACACCAAGAAAAACAATAACTCAAACGTGGCCAAAGGCATAACGCTCTTCACCTATAATTTAGAAATTTAAAAGCCGTTATTTGTATTAAACGTTTTGTTGGTTGTCCTGATTCAGCTTTTGCGGCTCACTACGACCCGGATGAGAATATGCACAGACTTTACGCTATTTTATGCCGTCTCCCTTATAAATCTGCACAGATGAACATTATATTCCTCTGCGCCGCCACAGAGGGAAAACATAGTGAACAATAATTCAATCAGTTTGTTGTTAGAGTTCATAAGGAAAGCATTTATTACAAGAACTGCATTTTCACCTTTGAAAAGAACAGTGAAGTATTGCAGACTTTTGTACATCAAAGATTGACAATGTGTGCATTTAATAAACCGACTCAAGTGAAAACCGCATAAGAGATATTCTGAACACTCGGATTTTGCTGGTTGGGGGGGGGAGACAACGATCGAGTTTATGGATAATCGCAATTTTAGTTTATGATCTTGATAATCCGCACCGAATAGGTTAATTATGAAAGGATCTCCGATGAAGCCTAAAAGAAACTGTCAATGTAAAACATTCATTATTGACTGAAAAGGCGAAGATTTCTAAGAAATTGATTCTTCGCATTAGTTAAAAAAATCAATATCAATCAATAGTGTATGATTTTTCCACACGGGGCTCACATTTGCCTCTCCTGTGACATATTTCAATTTACAATATCTTGGTCAAGGATGCCACGCAAGTCCAATGAGACATTGCTGCATAAATAAATAAATAAGACCAACTTGAACCCCTTTCATCCCACTCATAAAATATGTACACAAATATATATGCACAGTCCTTTCAAGCCGAGTCAATGTGTCAATTCCCTGCAACGTCTCCAAAGATGATAATATTAAAAATAATAATACTTAAAAACAGCGTGGAAAAAGCATTCATTTGAACCTTTTCTTTGCTCAGTCTGCAGGACACTGACACAACAATTCCCTCTTTTTTTTTTTTACTCAATAAAATTAAATAAATGAATAAAAGAACCGCCTTATTAAAACATATCGGAACCATGGTCACAAGCCGGAGGGGAATATTTCACGGATATAATACGTGAACCTTTATATCCAGTTACAGGAGCCAATGTGTTATTTATGCAAAGACTTTACCGGTCAAATACAGTGAAGAAAATAAGTATTTGAACACCCTGTGATATTGCAAGTTCTCCCACTTAGAAATCATGGAGGGGTCTCAAATTTTCATCATAGGTGCATGTCCACTGTGAGAGAGATCTTCTAAAAAGAAAGATCTATTTATTTGTGTGATACAGCTGCAAATAAGTATTTGAACACCTGAGAAAACCAATGTTAGTATTTGGTACAGTAGCCTTTGTTTGCAATTACAGAAGTCAAACGCTTCCTGTAGTTGTTCACCAGGTTTGCACACACTGCAGGAGGGATTTGGGCCCACTCCTCCACACAGACACAGATCTTCTCTACATCAGACAGGTTTTTGGCACTGTCGCTGAGAAACACGGAGTTTCAGCTCTCTCCAAAGATTTTCTTCTTAAGATTGGGTTTAGGTCTGGAGCCAGAACTTTGATATGCTTCTTACGGAGCCACTCCTTGGTTTTCCTGGTTGTGTGCTTTGGGTCATTGTCATGTTGAAAGACCCATTTTCAATGTTGTTGTTGTTCCCCAAAATCTCACAATACATGGCCACGGTCATCCTCTCCTTAATGCAGTGCAGTCGTCCTGTCCCATGTGCAGAAAAACACCCCCACCCCCATGCTTCACAGTAGGGATGGTGTTTTTGGGATGGAACTCATCATTCGTCTTCCTCCAAACACAGTTGGTGCAATTATGACCAAAAACGTTCACTTTTTGTATCAAAACTTTCTCCCATGACTCCTCTGTACCATCCAAATGGTCATTGGCAAACTTAAGATGGGCCTTGACGTGTGCCGGTTTAAGCAGGGGAACCTTCCGTGTAATGCATGATTTCAAACCATGACATGACGTCTTAGTGTATTACCAACAGTCACCTTGGACACGGTGGTCCCAGGTCTTTTCAGGTCATTGACCAAGTCCTGTCGTTTAGTCCTGGGCTGATTCCTCAACCTTTCTAGGGATCATTGAGACCCCACGAGGTGATATCTTGGATGGGGGCTCCACTACGATTGATGTTTAGAACCATGTTTAGCTTCTTGCATTTTCTAATGATTGCCCAACAGTGGACCTTTTTTCCCCACCAAGCTGCTTGGCAATTTCTCCGTAGCCCTTTCCAGCCGTGTGGAGTTGTACAATTTTGTCTCTGGTGTGTTCGGACAGCTCTTTGGTCTTGGCCATGTTACAAGTTTGAGTCTTACTGATTGTCTGGGGTGGACAGCTGTCTTTCTGCAGCCAACGACCTCACACAGGCGCATCTGATTTAGGATAATATATGGAGTGGAGGTGGACTTTTCTTTTAAAGGCGGACTAACAGGTCTTTGAGGGTCAGAATTCTAGCTGATAGACAGGTGTTCAAATACTTATTTGCACCTGTATCACACAAATAAATTGTTAAAAATCATATTTTCTGATTTCTGTATGTCTCTCACGGTGGCCATGCACCTACGATGAAAATTTCTAAGTGGGAGAACGTGCAATATAGCATGGTGTTCAAATACTTATTTTCCTCACTGTACAGGCCACTAAAATAGGCAATGGCCTTTATTCATTTCCTGCAATTCCAATAACCATAAAACGATGGCAATGTAGTGTCGTGATTTTTTTTTTTATTTAACGGAAACATTCAAAATCTAAGCTGTGAAAATATCTTAAGGCAAAGGGAATCGGCAAGGCATTTCACCACCCGGTATTGCATAGCTAAGGCAGCCCAGGACTTGATACAGCGAAATATGTACATTATATTCTTATATACAAAAGCACCCGCGCTCCCCCAGCGGGCACATAAGCACGTATTTCTATTTACACATTCGTTCTCTACCAAGCGGCTGACACACTGTACACGTGTGGGTTCTTAAGTAGTTTGGTCGGAGGCAAAAAAACTCCACATTTTTGTCAGTGAAAATGACGACAAAGCGATATAACCTTCATTGGCCCATATATAGTAATTAAAAAGTTGTACTGCATGAAAGAGAATCCAAGCCATGTATATAGTGTAAAAATGTAGATGTTAAACCAAAGATGTCGTCCAGTAAGGAAAGACAGCAGTTGTTTTTTTTTTGTTTTGTTTTACTTGCAAGGCCGTAGGCAAACCACAAGAGGGCGCCAATCTATCTGACTAAGGTTTTGTGATCGGAAAAAATTGCAGTTTGAAATCTCTGGCACTTGACCACACCCCGCAAAGGGCCACACGGCAGCACATACGCTCACTCTATCACTCTTTAAGTGGCAAGTTTAAAAAAAAAAAAAACGAAAAAAAAAACAAACCAAAAAAAAAAACATTATTATTAGCAAAATGTTCCCCAAGCACACCTTCAAATGAATGAGAGTAAAATTAGTGTCAAAAACCATTCCTTTGGTAATAAATGATTTGGCTGGAGTGCAAAATAAAAGCAATATAACATGCAATAAAACAGTCAAAGTAATTTTTTTGTTAGTTTTTTTTGTACACAGTAGTCGACAGTAAGGACAAGAGCCCTTGGTGTTCCCTCCCTACAGGTCTCGTGCTACATGCAAGCTTCGGTATCCAGGCTCCCGGACTTTCCGGGGAAGGTGCGATCCTTGCTGCCCACGGCGGGAGAACAAGGTTGAGGAGGAACGCCGTCGGCCGTGGCCTGGTGCAGGACGTTGTGGCGGCGGGAGTTGTGCGGGGACAGCGGGGGCGTGCGGCAGGGTGAAACCTGCGCGTCCCTGAAGCCGACCAGCGTGGGGATGCGAGAGGGGTTGTTCGCCGGGCCGTTGTCGGCGCGGGGCCTCGTTCTGGTTGCGGGTCTGTGTTTGGAAATCCGCGCTACGTTGGGGGGCGGGCCTCTTCTGCCCGTGTCGCCGTTGGGCAGGGGAGATGTCGGCGGGGGAGATTCAGAGTGGGATTCGCTTAGGCTGAAGCACAATGAAGAGTTCTCGCTGGAGGAGTCCTGGAAGGAGCAATCCTCGGATAAGGGCAGGGGGACGGGCGAAGGACAGGATTCTGCAGGGAGGCGGTCGTCACTACCGTCACTATTCTGTCCGTCGTGTGCTAAACTTGGCTGGTGAGTCTCCACGGGAAGATCTCCTTGGGAGGTTTTGTGCCATGTGTCATCTTGTTGGCCCGCATGGTCGCCATTCATATTTTTGCAGTGGACCGTTTGGCGAGCGATCTGAGTCGCAAGTCTGTTCGAGTCTCCAGGACAAGAAACCTGTGGTTTCTGCCCCGTGTCGCTCGAGATTGCTGGGAGCTTCTTGAGACCCCCTCCGTGCTCCCTCCAGTGTTCTGCCTCCCCTTGACCCAAGTTATGTCCATAAAGAAACGTCAAAGGGTCATCGGGGGGAAAGTGGCAGGGATTCGCCCTTTTGGACTCCCTGAGGTCCGGTAGGGCTCCTATCTTTGCGCCCACGTTCAAAGACGAAGAGGAGGAGTTGGAGGACGAATAAGCAGAATCTGTGATATTAGAATCACTGAGCGTTGGTACCGAGTGGGTTCTAGCAGCACGCTGGCCCACGACTTTACTGGACGCTCCTCTGGCTTGCTGCGTGTTGGCCAAATACTCGGCTTCAAAGCTGCGATACAGGTCTTGTTCTCTCTGGGGGTCCAAAGTTGGCAGCATCTGGAAGCCACAGCTCAGTCCTTCCTCCTCAGGCTCCTGACGCCCTGGACCGGAACGGGTTCTCCCGAGGCCTCGCCCGTGGGACGATCGAGGAGTGTTGGCCGCGTGTTGCTGAGCGTTTCGGGGAGTCGAATGAGGAGATCGCCGACCTCCTGAATTGACTGGCGGCAGAACTCTGCCTCTTCCTGCGGAGGACATGCGAGGGAGTCTTGGACTGTTTACGGTCTTCTTACCGGGGCTGTTGTTGTTGTTTTGGACTCTTTTAATGGGCGAGTTAGCGCACGAGGATGACTGCCTCTTGGACAACCCGCCACTTATTCTAGGAGACGACGGGGGCGCTTGTCTATTGCGAGAGTCGTCTCGTCTCTCTGCCGGTTGAGTATCTCTGTGGCCGGGACCGAGCCCCGGCACGCCTTCGCTGGCACGCGCGTGGCCAGGTACTTTACTCTGGCTGTGCGAACGAGGACCGTGGAGCCTCCTGGGACCGTCGTGAGCGAGGGATCTGCCCCGCTCCGTCCTTGCGCTCCGTCCTCCGTCCGACGCTTGAGGCGGGTTAGCTTTCGGCGCGGAACTCAGCGCTGAGCGTTCGCGAGACTGGCTGCGCGCCCGCGGCAAGGCGCTGCGCGGTGCGCTCTGACTTGCGGGCCTCTCAATCGCATGCTTTCCCTCTTTGCGATTGACGAGCAAGACAACCTCGTCACTAGAGCGTTGCGAGGTCCCGCCGAGAGAGAGACGTCCTCCTCCCCCTCCCTTGGAGGACGCCGTGGAAGAGTCGCTGTCCCCAGAGAGACGCCTGCTCACCGGCAACATCGTCTCCCTATTCCTGAAACACGAGAAAGGCGAGAGTCATTTCAGTTCCACAAATTAGTTCTCCTAGTGCGGATTCATTTCTCATATTTGTCGCATCAAGTCATTTTTCAAGGAAGCGACATTCCAAACAATGTACTACTTCATAAAGTTCCACAATGGAGTGGATTTGCGACAACCTGACTGATGACATATTTAACCGACCCGAGGCTCAGGATTTCTGAGTACGGTGGGATTATCGTCGGGATGAGTGGGAGGATTAGAACTGCACACAGAGTCCTGCGATTTCTCAACCAGGCGCTGTTCCATGGGACTGTCCACTCCGGGTGGTTAAGCGGCTCGTATTGTTCACTTTGACGAGGAGGGTGAGAGTTGAGGGCGATGGCGAAAGACTGTCACGCACTTCCGAGCGAACGGACATACTGTACAATAAAGTGCATTTTGCATACTTCTTACCATCCATCCATCCGTCCATTATCTACCGCTTTTCCGGGACGGGTCTCGGGGGAAGTAGCTTCAGCGGGGATACCCAGACTTCCCTTTCCCCAGCCACTTCTTCCAGCTCTTCCGGAGGGATCCCGAGGCGTTCCCAAGCCAGCCGAGAGACATAGTCCCTCCAGCGTGTCCTGGGTCATCCTCGGGGTGTCTCTTTCCGGTGGGACGTGCCCGGGACACCTCACCAGGGAGGTGTGCAGGAGGAATCAGATGCCCCAGCCACCTCATCTGGCTCCTCTCAATGCGGTTCTCAATCCCTGATAACCGAGCTTCTCACCCTATCTCTAAGGGAGAGCCCGGACACCCTGCGGAGGAAACTCATTTGGGCCCCTTGTATCCGGGATCTTGTCCTTTCGGTCACAACCCGCAGCTCATGCCCACAAGTGAGGGTAGCAACGTAGATCGACTGGTAAATTGAGAGCTTTACCTTTCGACTTCGCTCTCTCTTTACCACAACGGACCGGCACAGAGTCCGCTACTTCCTACCCATCCATGATAAAAAAAAAAAAAAAAAGAGACACAAAACCAAACATGTTTGATGATAAAAACATTTGTATTCGTTGTAGCTTGTTTCTTTGATATCGTGTTTCAGTGATGTGAAATGTTGTCTTTGAGCTCTTTCTATCTTGGATGATTGTTGCAAAACACCATTTGAATCATTCATGGGAATTAAACATTAATTTCCTAAGATGGTAAATGTCCGCAGCAAGCCAGTGCACCTGTTGACCTACTTCCCCAGTTACCTTTGAACAGTTGTCAGGGGAAAATCCAACACCCACTCAGAGTTCATTTGAAAGCAATCTTCACTTCATGTCTACTTAGTGTTAAGACTAAATATGGAACAGAATAAGCGCATCATTTTGTCTACAATTATATTTTCCCGGCGTCACGGTGGATCAGCTGGTAACGCGTCGGCCTCACGGTTCTGAGGTCCCGGGTTCGATCCCGGACCCGCCTGTGTGGAGTTTCCATTTTCTCCCCATGCCTGCGTGGGTTTTCTCCGAGTGGGCATCCCCCCCCCCAAAAAAAAAAAAAACATGCAACATTAATTGGACTCTCTAAATTGCCCATAGGTGTGATTGTGAGTCCGGCTGTTTGTCTTGATGTGTCCTGCGATTGGCTGGCAACCAGTTCAGGGTGTACCCGCCTCTTCCCCCGTTGACAGCTGGGATAGGCTCCGGCACTCCCCGCGACCCTCGTGAGGATAACCGATCAAGAAAATGGATGGATGGATATTTTGTTTACTTTTGAGGGGGATGGAATAGATTAATGGGATTTCAGTACTTTATTATGAAATTATCTTCACTGATCAGACCGGAATCATGTTTTGGGAAGGGGAACGTATATTAATTTATTGCACAATTTTTCCAAGGTGAATGACGAGATCGCAAGAAGAAAAAGCAATGACGTCCCAGTCCCAGTTTTGTTCTTCCGAACATTGCGTAGGTTCAAGCGCTCCCGCGGCCCTTGTGAGGATAAGGGGGCGAGAAAATAGATGGATGGATGGATAGAATTGTAATCACGTGGAGGAGACAGAACAATGTGGCTAATCTGGATTTGTCACCACTATTCAATCACTAACGTGCAAATTATGAAGTATATCACGTTTTTTTTTTGGTTCAAATTTAGCAACCGGGGGTGGTAATGAAGTGATGAAGTTTCATTTGTAGGTAAGAGAACGCAAGGTCGGAGAAGTGTTAGAGGAAGGAGAGCGCGATGAATATCCTCCACTAGACGGTGCCGACGAGGCGGATTTATCCAGGCAATGTCACCTGAGATTAAGATAAATCTGATTTGGTCTAATCTGATCTGCTTCCTGGCATTTGCACTTGTTGTGCATATGTTCAATCCCTTTTTTTTTCCCCTTCCGTCTGGCCCAACGGGTGGCACAAAAAGAGCAAGTGGCAAAAGATGACCTGAGGGCGATTAAACGTACTTATTATGAAAGCGCTTTAATCCACACTTTATAGACACGCGGACTCACCTCAGTGGGTTGAAGGGTCGAGATTCCGAGCGGTCTCTGGGCGGCCGTGCGAGACCGGCGCGAGCTTCGGGTTCAGCGGGGGCGGAGGAGGCCTGCGGGTGGCTCGGCCTCGCGGAAGCGGAAGAGGCGCAAGGCGCGGAGGAGGGTTTGTACGGTGCCATGCCGTCGTTTCGCCAGAGCGGACCGGGACTTGTGGAGCGAGACGAGTGCGCGCTGGAGGACTTACTCTGGCCTCCCTGATTTTGCCCACCTGCCTTGGCCTGATGGTAGCGATGGGCTGCGGGGCGACAAATGAACGTGATTTAATAACAGAACGTTAGCAAAGAAAATAAAATTGTGGGGGGGGGAATCAGTGTGAGAGCGTCTAAACTGTTGCGTGCAGGCCGCCGATACAGATGTGACTCGAGCGCTGAGTCAAAGTAATTGCAGGTTGCGTCAGCTGTCCGAACGTCATGACATCACTAGTTCAGGAAGCGTTTGGACCTCCTCCGAAAGAGTCATTGCAATATTAACGTTTTGGTACTTTCGGGACTCCGGGGAGGGGTCAGTGCACATTTTCCATGACCAAACCTGGATGAACGCGTTCGTTTCTTGGCGAAAGTCCAGTGAGTCAGAGGTCAAAATGGAAGAAAAAGAGTGCACAGAAAAGACGAATAGCAGTGAACGGAGATATTTTGAATTTCTTCTCATGTTAGATCCTTATGTGACGAGCTCAAGATGCTAAAATGTGGCTTTTTCTGTTTTGTTTTGTTTTGTTTTGTTTCCAAAGGTCAAAAAAGGAAGCGTGCTCACTAAAGGCAGCGCAGCGACACGGGTCATGCTTGTCCAAGTAGTGCTCGAGCGTGTCCCAGCCGCCTCCGACCCGCACCATCACGTGAGTCCGAAGGACCTGAGAGGAGAAGACGCATAACGAGGTGTCAGCAGACAAAGAAAACAGACAATCGCGTCACCGTTCTCCCCCAAATGTAAGATGGCAGAATGATTTTCAAGTATTGCAGCCACTGATCTAAAAAAAAAAAAAAAAAAAAAAAAAACAGCGGTATGTCAATTGGTTGAAGCCAGTCGGCCGCCATCTTGGTACTCCCAAAACGTGTGAAGGACATGGTTTATAATTTGGATTATGGCGGGGGGTTTTTTTCTCAAATTTTGGCATGTAGAATTAAAACTGGTTGTGTGAGCTTGACATTTTTTCAGTTCTGGTAACATGAAGGATTTTTAATTCCACTTGGTAAGCCAAAAAAGGCGAAGTACATAACACCGCGACTACAAAGAAACCTTGCATAGTACCTAGGGCCCGATTTCCGTGACATGTTTTCCCAAAATACGCAGTGAAGCACTATTATCATAACATAGCAAAAAACTAAGAATTTTTTAATCATAAAAACAATCAGTTAAAATCAGTTAAGATATATTTTTGGAAATGAGGTTTTTCGCGAAAAACGGTCGGCCGATAAAGGTGAAGCAGAGAGTGGACAACAACAACCATAAACACAACTTTGTTCAAGTCAATTAAGATCATCAGAAAATTGAAAAAAAAACCTTTACAGACAAACTTTAACAGCGTCAAAGTAAAAAAAAAAACTTTAACTTAAACTTACCTGTGGAATGTTTTTCTCACAACCACGAAACTGGAGATAAACGCAGTTCATCGGCACGGGTATTTTGGGAGTATCAAGATGGCGGATGGCGACTTCAGTTTTGGGGGCCAATGAGCCATCCAGTCTTTTTTTTTTTTTTTAGATCAGCGATTGCAGTACAACAATCAACACATATGCAAATTCATGGACATCTAGAGCTTGCGAAGATGTTACATAACGCCTCGATGCCCCCACCCCCTGCGTCCCCCTCCCCCACACCTCCATTCTCCTCCATCACTCCCAGCTGCCGTCATTAAGAGGGCTGCCCGTCGCCATGCCAACACACAGTAAAACAGAATAGGTGGCATAATGAAGAGCCAATAAAGGCTTTCATCTTGGCCTTTTGCGTTCGTATTCCCCCGGCCAACAACCCTCCCCGACACTCCCCGCTATAGTCTAGTTGCTGGAGGGTGGATCACAGCAAGGACGCACACAGCTGTCCTCGCTGAAGCCTGACGCGCCTCGCGTTGTGCCATCGGCGCCGCCGAGGTGGCACCCGGGTCTCCGGGGGCAGAAGATCGCAGAAAGACGGTACACAGAGAGCTTAACGCTAGCGCCAACGCGCTAATGCTAACGCTGCGCTAACAGGGCTGGTTAAAAAAACATACTGGTAAAAATCAGAGACACCCCAGTTACACGCTAGCGCAGCGCTAACAGGGCCGGACCGGTAAAAGTCACTTCCTCGGCACGTATATTCGGTCTCACTCTGACCTTTTCCGCTCAATTGGCCCTTGCGGCCGTTAGAAAAAAAATGCACAAATTAGCTGCACTGCCGCGTACACCGCAGGGTTGAAAGTGCGCTAATGCTAACGCTGCGCTAACAGGGCACGTTAAAAAAAAAAAAAAACATACTGGTAAAAATCACTGAGACAACCCAGTTACACGCTCACGCAGCGCTAACAGGGCCGGACCGGTAAAAGTCACTTCCTCAGCACATATATTCCACCGGTCTCACTCTTACCTTTTCCACTCGAGTGCCCCCTTGCGGCCGTTAGAAAAAATGCACAAATTAGCCGCATCACCACTTAAACAGCAGGGTTGAAAGCGTGTGAAAAAAAGTTTAACGCTAGCACCGCCATGCTAATGCTAACACTAGTGCCGCCTCGCCAATGCTAACGCTAGCACCGCTGCGCTAACAGGGCCGGTAAAAAAACAAACAAAAACATACTTGTTAAAATCCCTGAGACACCGCAGTAACATGCTTGCGCAGCGCTAACAGGGCCAGAGCGGTAAAAGTCACTTCTTCGGCACATATATTGCACCAGTCTCACTCTGACCTTTTCCACTCAAGTGCCCCCTTGCGGCCGTTAGAAAAAAATGCACAAATTCGCCGCACTGCCGCGTAAACCGCAGGGTTGAAAGTGTGTGACAAAAAAATGGCGGCTTATAGGCCGGAAATTACGGTATGTATTTTGGGCGTAGCGTCTAATCGCCGGCTCCTAAACGACGGTCAGGGAGAGTCCACAGGCCCGGATGCGCACCTCCTTCTGGAAAAAAATGTTCGCGTCACTTTAACTCATCTGGCTGGCTCGGCTCCCCTCGCGCATGACGACGATGATGCGTCAAAACAGATGATCTGCTTATCTCCATCAGGGCATAAACTGCTTACTCTCGACTGACCTGCCTTCAAGCCGGTGACAGATTAAATGCTTGTACTCTCGAAGTACAACTTTAGTTACTTTCTTCGATTTGTAGTCACTGCGTGTACTTTTACTTCAGCTGCTACTGTACTGGTATTATTTCTCGATTTTGTGCCAGGGTGGATCTTCAAAAACACAAATGAATACAGAGGAACGGCCTGAAGGTCACACCATTTTGCATTTTCTTTGCCGCTTATCCTCACGAGTGTCGCAGGGAGTGCTGGAGCCTATCCCGGCTGTCATCGGGTAGGAGGCGGGGTACACCCTGAACTGGTTGCCGGCGAATCGCAGGGCACATAGAGACAAACAGCCGCACTCACAATCACACCTAGGGGCAATTTAGAATGTCTGATTACTGCTGCATGTTTTTGGGATGTGGGAGGAAACTGGTGTGCCTGGAGGAAACCCACGCAGGTACGGGGAGAACATGCTATCTATCTATCTATCTATCTATCTATCTATCTATCTATCTATCTATCTATCTATCTATCTATCTGTGTGTGTGAACATCAGAATCTTTATTTCCTTTTGTTGGGATGTGATGTTCCCCAGATATTTATATTTGAAATGATGTCAACATTTTTACGTACCGCCCTATATTATCTTTCCACTGAGTAAAATCATAATCCATAATTTGAATCAGAACTGATCACTTATAGTATTAAGAGCGCCATCTTTTTTTCTTTTTTTTAACAAATAGAGTGACTAAGTGATGCAACAATGAGCAGATATAAAACAAAATCCACGCCGATTTGCATCACCCCATGTCAAACCATCTCTTACATCATCCATCCATTTTCTTTGCCACTTATCCTCACGAGGGTCGCGGGGAGTGCTGGAGCCCATCCCGGCTGTTAACTGGCAGGAGGCGGGGGTACACCCTGAACTGGTTGCCAGCCAATCGCAGGGCACATAGAGACAAATAACTGCACTCACAATCACATCCATCCATTTTCTTTTGCCGCTTATCCTCACAAGAGTTGCAGCGAGTGCTGGAGCCTATCCCAGCTGTCAACGGGCAGGAGGCGTTGGGATACGCCCTGAACTGGTTGCCAGCCAATCGCAGGGCACATAAAGACAAATAGTCGCACCTATGGGCAATTTAGAGTGTCCAATTAATGTTGCATGTTTTTTGGATGTGGGAGAAAACCGGAGTGGCCGGAGAAAACCCACGCAGGCACCGGGGATAACATGCAAACTCCACACAGGCGGGGGCCGGGATCGAACCCGGGTCCTCAGAGGCCAACTCTTTACCAGCTGAGCCACTGTGCTGCACTTCCATCATTCAACAAGGCATTATTTTAGTTTGGTTTCTGGTAGCAATCTCTTTGTTTCGTTTTATTAAATGATTCATTTTAGATCCCATAATTATTTCCCGATCCCGCAAGCTGTCTGATAAGACGCTCGGGGAGCTTTTTTTTCCCCCTCAGCTGCTGAGGCATCGAGACCCTCAACCCCTGTTGCTACGGCAACAGCATCTGAATAAACGCACGCGCTGAAGCGATCTTCCTCTCTTATTTTGACAGTCAAATCGTATGTTTGTGACCGAAAGCGTCCGTCCCGGTAGAAGTGGCCTAACCCCCACGCCCCCTACGATCAATCGCTTTTTGGCTTCATCTGTTTCGTGGCCTTTTTTAGCCTCAAGATCCTTGACAAAGCTCGAGCTGCTGAATAGTTGTTGTGTTTTTGGGGGGGTGGAGGTGGGAGGTCATTCAATGTGGCCCCCCCAGCTTCTACTGCTCAGTAGAATGAAAAGGGGGCGTGTTGGGTGCACTTGTATGGCCGCTCTGGCATATGCCCAATTCCTTGCCGTCTTCAGCGAGGAACCGGGAGAGGGTGGAGACGGCGTTGAAGAGAACTAATCTGACAAGCGAAAAACGCTGCCGAAATGCCAGAAGAGCGCACGCAAACTCACACGGACGCTGTTCAATCGCGTGCCGTTGAAAAAAAATGTAGTACTGTGCAGAACTGCGAAGAAAAGGAACAGAGGGTACACGTGTATAAGCGTGCTGAAGAATTACAACAGAAGTTATTCGGCACGGCTGCCGTCTCACGAGAGCTAACGCAAACGCAATCATTCTGCACTGAGAGGTGGCCTCACAGTTCTGAGGACCCGGGTTCAAAACCCGCCTGTGTGGAGTTTGCATGTTCACCCAAGTGCCCGCGTGGCTTTTCTCCGGGCACTCCGGTTTCCTCCCGCATCCAAAAAACATGCAACATTATTTGGACACTCTAAATTGCCCATAGGTGTGAGTGTGAGTGCGACTATTTGTCTTTATGTGCCCTGCGATTGGCTGGCAACCAGTTCAGGGTGTACCCCCGCCTCCTGCCCATTGACAGCTGGGATAGGCTCCGGCACTCCCCGTGACCCTTGTGAGGATAAGCGGCGGAGAAAATGGATGGACGGGTGGCCGTCACAACAGTCATCTTATTCTTTTGTACACGCAACAAATTGAAGGCTAGTTAGTTTTCAAACCAGAAGGGTAACAGTTTGCTCGACTTGTGATCAAGTTACTGTCAAAAAAAAAAAGGGATTGGTCGCAGAAAAAGGTCACGTCTCAAAATGATTGTCCGACACATTTGACAATTTTGAATTTTTGTTCAGATTCGAGCAGGAATCACGGAAATTGACGGCGACACGATTTCCTTCCCAGGGCCACATCTGGCTCCCCGGGGCCTTAAGTTTGACAACACTCTGTCCTCACGTGCCCTGCGATTGGCTGGCGACCAGTTCAGGGCCTACCCTGCCTCCTGCCCGATGAAAGCTGGGATGGGCTCCGGCACTCCCGTGACCCTCGTGAGGATAAGCGGCTAAGAAAATTGGATGGATGGACTTTTGTACTGGTGAAGGAATGCGCTCTTTCTAACATGTTCCCATGAACATCGATAAGTGAACTGTTGCCTTTACAAAAACTCCATGCAGATGCATTCCGTTCAATAAATAAATAAACCTGAACCTTTAAAGCCACAAAATACTTTTTTTTATTCACCGGTAGAGCTGAACTATGACGTTATAAATGACTTATAGAGCTCGTGCACCTACGTCATAAAATCACGTGACTTTTGTTTACGTCGCCATATTGCAGGGCAAACAAAATATTGTTCAGTGCTAAGTCGGTTGGCGATGACACGAAAATGTCTTGTAGCACGACGCCCAGAGTCTTGTCCGATACCGTCACTGCCATTTTGAAGGTCATAAAAAACGAAGGTACGTGGAAAAATTAGATAAACTCGGCATAGAGGACACGTATTTAATGCCAAAGTCCATGTTTTCGCCGATAAGAAATCGGACTGTTAATTCGCTTCCGCTTGTCTTGGACAACTGGATCTACGCATGGATCTGGTGAGTAAGTCGTCGAGATTTACACGGAAAAGTTTGAAAGCGTGGAAAAGTCTGGACGCAAATGAGTACTTCGTTGCTGGATCTCTTCTCATCAGAAATAAATCCCACATAGTGACGGTTTTGACAGCTCGTGAACGCGGAAGCGTGTTCGACCACACGTTCACCTTTGCCGGAATCCAGCAATCTTTTCCGCTCGTATTCAATACAAACGCCAATATTTAAATATTGGACCCCTGGTTTTACACAAACTCGCATTCTTTAACTATGATTGAAAAAAAAAAAAAAAAGAGGACGAAGTCGTCTCCACGGAATGTACACGGAAGTGATTGCGGCCACATGTTAACCTCCGTAAAGCTCTGCGACAGAGTTTTTTTTAACACACATTGTTCTCAAATAAGCCAATTTGGCATTGTAAATACTTTTTGGTAATTTGAGATTGAGAAGAATAATCCCTATCTGAAATGAAGCGATCGGTACACAGGCGCGCGTGTATTTTTGTTGGGCGCCATCCGTCGCGTTTAATTGCCGAAATCCATCGATATTTTCTGGTCTTTTCATCCGGTATTCCGTAGAACCATCTCTTTGAATAATCTGTCTCGTCTGTCGTGGCAACCGACAGCACAACAGGTCTCGGGTACTGTAAATATTCCCCTCCGGTTCAACGTCCCCCACAATGTCGAGCCACGTCTGTTTGACCGTCAATATGGCGGCGTGAAAACGGTAACGTCACGTGCACGAGCTCTATACACGATGACGGCATCATTCACAGAAGAAATGTTTATCGACTTTGACAATGGACAACGATTTGGTACACCACCCAAAGTGCCCGTTAATCCGGCGTGGGGGTTGTGGGAGGAGGGGGTTGGGGGGGGGGCACCATTTAGGCAAGCGAGACCAAATCAATAGCGTCCAGCAGTCTCGCCGGCCAGTCCTGTGAGGTTTGGGGAATGGACGGCGGCAGCTCTTAATCTGGAACGTGAGACAAAGACTGACGCTCGCGCAAACGACAACTGAGATAAAAGCCAATGCAGGAAATGACTTAAAGCTCTATTTATGTCTCACTGTTGGGGGGGGGGGGGGTTAGCATAGCTTGGGCGTCCGGGGCTAACAAAGCGGGTGGAGGCCGTTAGCCCCGGACGCCAAAGCTTGGCTAAAGGCCTCCTCTGCCTGGAAGCTCACTCGTGGCTGCCGCCGGAGATTGTGGCCCGCCTTCGGTGGTGGCAGAAGCCTTTAGCATAGCTTGGGCGTCTGGGGCTAACGAAGCGGGCGGAAGCCATTAGCCCCGGACGCCGACACTAGGCTAAAGGCCTCCGCCGCCTGGAAGCTCGCTCGCGGCCGCCGCCAGAGCTTGTGGCCCGCCTTCTATGGTGGTGGAGGCCTTTATCATAGCTTGGGCGTCCGAGGCTAACAAAGCGGGCGGAGGCCGTTAGCCCCGGACGCCGAAGCTAGACTAAAGGCCTCCGCCACTACCGAAGCTCAGCTCAAGAAGAACCATCCAAATATTCGACATTAATGCCAGCCACAGGTTTAAATCTGTATGGAAGTATTCCTCTGTCTTCCCGATCAACCGATACTGCTATTTCTTCCTCAGATGAGGATAAACGACAAATTGGTGCTGCGCATAAATGGCGTCCCATGTAATCGGGCGTACGGAACGCCACGGTGCACGTCACATACGCCCATGTATGTCATGTGACTTGCGAAAATGGCGGCGCCCCTGAAAATTCGTAATTGTCCAATTGTCTTCTCAAAACACGATTAAATGAGAGAGGATTTAGCATCACATTGTCAAAATAGGGTACACATTACATAAACTATTGGATACACTGTCAATGCAAAGCACTGGATTTCCCCTTTACATAAATACAATTCTCACTCGTATGTCCACAACATACATACATACAAAGTTTTTATGTTGTGGATATTTTCAACTTGAACAGATGAATAAAAGTTTCAAAATGCAACCAAATCAGAGGTTATAAAATTTTGTTTCCACTGTCCTGCGATGACACTTTCAAACTACTGATGATAAAAACAAAAACAACAACAAAACAGCTGTGAACGCGCTGAGACAGCGCTCTGTTTTTCCACCCTATTTTTTTATTTTTATTTATGATATTACCACATGGTTTTACGCGAATAGAGCAGACCTTAAAACAACATAGTAATAACGCTAAAGTACAGGCTAAATCCAACTCGTTACATCATGCGTTTTATTGATTTGCAGCTAGAGTAATTGTACGCTGCGCACAACAGTTGAATTGAAGCCGTTTGAATAAAAGGGATTTAAAGCGGTGGTCAAATATTCCTGAACTGTCCAACTTTATTATAGTAACGTGTAATTATAGCATAACCGAGTTTGATGCCGCCGGAGATTGAAGTACGCACCCTGATGAAGATCAGCGCGCTGGAGTCTCCCACTTTGTACTTTCCCTCTGACACCTTGATCATGGGAAACTGGGCCGGACAGGAACACTGGCCCAGGATCTCACGGACCTGAAAGGGACAGAAGACAAAGCGCACGTTAGCGAGGAGAACTGTGCCGACCGCTTGCTAAGGAGCCAACATGAGGTCGTGTCTGTAATTTTGACCTTTGCTCGGGGGGAAAAAAGCTTTAGCAACGCTATAAATCAACATTATGTACCGTAATTTCCGGCCTACAAGACGCAACTTTTTTCACACGCTTTCAACCCTGCGGTTGAAGCGGTGATGCGGCTAATTTGTATGTTTTTTCTAACCGCCGCATGGAGGCACTCGAACGGAAAAGGTAAGAATGAGACCGGTGGAATATATGTCCCGAGGAAGTGACTTTTACCGACCCTGGGTTAGTGTTAGTAGCGTTAGCGGTGTGCTAGGGTGTTTCTGTTGTGTTACTGGCCTGTCTCGGTGATATTTACCGGTATGTTTTATTTTAACCGGCCCTGTTAGCGTTAGCACGGCGCTAGCGTTAGCGTGTTGCTGCTGTATTACTGGCATGTCTCAGTGATATTTACTGGTAAGTTTTATTTCAACCTGCCATGTTAGCGCTGCGCTAGCGTTAGCACTGTGCTAGCGTGTTGCTGCTGTGTTACTGGCGCGTCTCAGTGATATTTACAGTAAGTTTTATTTTACCCGGCCATGTTAGCATCAGCGCGGTGCCAGCATTAAGGCTACCTTTAGCGTGTTGCTGCTGTATTACTTGCATGTCTCGGTGATATTTACTGGTAAATTTTATTTTAACCGGCCCAGTTAGCGTTAGCGCCCTAACGCTAGCAGAGGCCCCTTTATTAGGTAGCCCAGCATACTCTTCGGAGAAGGCCAGTACTCAAGGGTAACATAACTTTCTGTCCTTAAACTGAGATTAAAAACTACCAGGAAAACTTTCACTGCAACCCAATGAATTCAGGCACAAAAAAATAGTTTGGAGCCAGCTTGTGGAGAGTGGGGGATCTTGGTAAATTGCACTTTTATCAACTTGCATCCGGTATTTGCCAAAATTTGAGTGATCAACTACAGGGAAATTGACCAATCAATTGGCTCTTTTGTGAGAATCTCTCTTCCTCCTGTCCCTGAGCAAGCGTTAGCGTTACGGCTAGCATTAGCGCTAATCTCTTTCTTTGTACCGTCTTTCTTTGTAAATATCTCGTGTTTCAATGTGGGCACTTGTGGCTTTTACACAGCTGCGGCGTATATATATATATGTACCAAATGGTATTTCCTTTACAAATGTACTCCACGAGGCTTGTAACCAGGTGCGCTCTGTATGGCATAGTTTCCATGCATGAATTTTCATTCATGACAGGACATAATCCATTTTTTTACAGCACTCCCCTTTTTAAAAGTGCCAAATCATCACAATTTGAATTCCCTTCGAGAAGATTACGAGTTTTGCCCCTCCCTGCAATTGACGCCCAGACAGCAAATTGTGGAAATGCCGCTTGTAAATTCATGGGCGGGGAGTTTCTTGTAATCTCCATTTTTTTTTCCTTCCCCCAAGTTAGTCAAAAGCTCGGCGATCATTATCTCTTGTGCAACGATCAGCTCCTGTTCCTGCACGCGAGCGCACCCGAGCTCAATGAAAAGCACAAAGCCAACAACGGATTGTTGACTCGTGGTCTTATTTTCGCCGTGTTGCACTTTCGTGAAGAAAACGGGGACTGGCATGCCAGATCTTGATGTGATTCCCGATTTCCTCCGTCGGCCGTCCCCGGGGGGGGGGGGGGGGGGGGGGGGCGAGGCTATCGGTCTATCTCTGTCGCGAATTCTCCTTCGCGTGTTTGCGGGTCGGGGAAGGCGAGGAACGAAGACGGGTTGACTCACAGGACCGAGCAGAAAGGCCTCGTCGGGGGTCGCGCGCGTTATTTCGCTTTCGCCGCGATTCGAACCAAAAAGGCCGTCATCGCAATCTTCTCACAATCAAATGAAAAATGCTGTCAACTCTGTTTTTGCATCTAGACATTCTCCGCTTAGGATGGGAGGGGGCACGTTGCACATCGTGCAGTTTTTTTTCTATCCTTCTTTGAACATCTGCAGTTTCTACTCCAGGCATCTCATGTGGCCAGCATTCATGTATAATTCATCCATCGTTTTTTTCAGCCCCCCCCCCCCCCACCCCCCACCGCTTCTCAATACTTCCCGCCTGACCTTGTCGTTCTCCTCCCCCCACTATCTGCTCGCGGCGTGCGAGTTGTTGTGCGTATGTTTCGGGCGGCGCCGCGACGGCTTGGGAAGAGTACACATTTCATTTCAAGAGGGGGGGAATAGTTTAACAAATGTCGAGGAGGTTCGGCCTCCGGAATAAAAACGTGTGACCTCATGCTGCCGAACAGCTGAGAGAAGACAAAAAAAAAAAAACATGGCAAACCGAAGCACTGAAAAGGGAAGGCCATGTGTGTGTGTGTGTGTGTATGTCCGTTACCGTGGAAACGGTTCCATGAACTCACAGGTCGGGGTTTTTTTTTTTCCCCAAACGGGGCGACTCACAAAATGAAAATGGCAGTGACGGTGCAGACAGAAAGAGGACAGGCAGGCCTTTCCATACGCTGCGAACAAAGCGCGGCGGCTGCGAAGGTGACAGAGGCTGCGTCGCGGCTAGGATTGCCAAACCTTTTCATTTTGTGACCCGCCCCGCCAGAAGGAAATTAGTCTCCTCCACACCCCACGATACAGGTGAAGCCTGCGCTTCTTTCATCCCACAAGGCTTTTTTGTGCTGCCGGCTCCGTGTGTAAAGGATGCGGCTTGTCGGCACGACGACGGCTTCGGAATTGCGTCACAATCGAAAAATGGTTTTATTTTAACTAAAGATTCTTTAATTTATTAATGTTCATGTACAAGTGACAGCAACAACGGCGTCGCTACAGGGCTGTCTGCTCTGTTTTCCATCCATCCATTTTCTTTTGCCGCTTATCCTCACAAAGGGGTCGCGGGGAGCGCCCGTGCCTATCCCAGCTGTCAACGGGCAGGAGGCGGGGTCACCCAGAACTGGTCACCAGCCAATCGCAGGGTAAATAGAGAAACTCGCAATCGCACCTAGGGGCAATTTAGAGAGTCCAATTCATGTTGCATGTTTTTGGGATGCGGGAGGAAACCGGAGTGCCGGGAGAAAACCCACGCAGGCACAGGTAGAAAATGCAAACTCCATACAGGCGGGGCCGGGATTGAACCCGGGTCCTCGGAACTGTGAGGCCAACGCTTTTCCCTGTCTGCTCTGTTTTGTTGATATTTGAAATCGTGACAGAAAATTTGAAATATCTACTAGATACAGCATTTGTTGCTAGGCAGAATTTAAGCATAATAATTGAATGAGCGCCCCCCCCCCAATACACAAGACAATAATAATGACATTCAAAAATCAAACAAAAAAATGAGCTGATTTTTTTCCCCTCTGTTGTAAAGTTAAACAAATGCAGAAGAACAAGGATTGTAAAATAGTCTAATGTTCTGCCTATAATTCATATCTTTATTATTGTAAGTTTTAAAACAAAACAAAAAAACCCAACAGATTTTGTTCCTTCATAAAATCCATATCGGTCGGGCTCTAATTAAAAGTTATTAAGTTATTGCCTCGCTCGTGATTTGTGCCGGGCTATTTTTGAAATGTCGGGTTTTCCCCCTTTCACACACCCCGAAAAGTTTTTTTTACAATCTTCTTCCCTTTGCTCGCTTTATGTTCCGTACGCCGACGAGATCGTTTGAGGCGGATGCCAAGAACAACGCGTGAGTCGTCCGATCCCGAGCCAGCCACCCCCCCCCCCCCCACCCGGGCCCAGCGGCGCAGGCACGTCTCGCCCCACCCTGCAGTCGCGTCTCACTCCGGTTGCCTAATAAGCAGGCCCGACCGCAGCGAGGGCGCTGCCTCGCCGCCACCGTCCAAAATCCAGCCGGCGGCCTCCTGACTTCATCGTCATCGTCGCCACCACCCCCACCGCTGCTACAGCTCCGGTTTCTGAGCAGCTTCCCTACAATCGCTGAATGGCTAACGCAACATATCTCAAAATTATTGTCCGATATATTTGACAATTTTGAATTTTTGTTCAGATTTGAGCAAGAGTCACGGAAATTGACGAACACGATTTCCTTTCCTGGGCCACATCTGGTCCCCCGGGCCTTAAATTTGACACCGCTGAACGCTCAGAGCGGCGTTGGCGGGAAAATGACGCACACGTCCAGCATACCGTAATTCCCGGCCTACAGATCGCACCTGGTTACAAGCCTCACCGAGTACATTTGTAAAGGAAATACCATTTGGTAAATACATACACCGCAGCTATGTAAAAGCCGCAAGTGCCCACATTGAAACACGTGATATTTACAAAGAAAGACGGGACACAGAAAGAGTTTAACGCAAACGCTAGCGCCACGCTAACGCTAATAGGGCTGGTTAAAATAAAACTTACCGGTAAATATCACTTAGACATGCCGGTAGCACAGCAGCAACACGCTAAAGCTAGGGCTAACGCTGGCGCCGCGCTAACGCTAACAGGGCTGGTTAAAATAAAAGTTACCCATAAATATCACTGAGACACTCCAGTAACACAGCACCAACACGCTAGCACAGCACTAACGCTAGCGCAGTGCTAACAGGGCCAGTAAAAGTCACTTCCTCGGCACATTCTTACCTTTTCCGCTCAAGCGCCCCCTTGCGGCCATTAGCAAAAATGCACAAATTAGCCGCATCGCCGCATCAACGGCAAGGTTGAAAGCGTGTGGAATAAAGTCGCGGTTTGTAGGCCGGAAATGACATTATTTTAGTTTTTTGTTTATTCCCTTGGATTGAACTTGTAGGAAACACTTGGATAACTCAAATACTCGTCAGAGAACAACTTGGTTAAGAGCGTGGGACAAAAAAACAACATAGACAACAACAACATATACAAATAACATAAATATGCAATATAGGCTGGAAATGAAAGATGAATAACACCTTGAACATTTTCCCATTACATATATGACATTATTACCTATTTAGATGATTTTATCATACCTTGGCTGCTTTTTAATAAGTCATTAAAATTATTGAAAAATTAATTAATATTTCTTGTCCCAAAGCAAATGCACATAATCTATGAAGAACATAGAGTATGAAAGATGGCGTTTCTGCCGACGATGCTGTGATTTTTATCTGAACTGCATTCACAAAACTGCTTTTATGGACCCCAAAGCGAAAAGTTATGGCTTGAAAAGTTACATAACTCACTTTTTTATATATTAGCTGTAATGTGTACTGAAAATGTTATCATATGTACACACAGCCGCCGAAACTAGACGCAGCAACCGAGCGATGACTGAGTCGTTTCTCGACATTTTCAAGAAGTTCTTTCCAAACAAAGACTCGAAGTTGCCGCAGGCGGGTGCGGAAAATAACCGGACCCGGACTCGAGGCCCCGCCCCGGATAAACATGCGACCAAACGGCCGTCACGAGGCCCAATCGGCCCACCTCGTGAAACGGCGCGATAAGAAGCCGTAAAACGGACCACGCGCCGACTGAGTCGGACGGCACGCAAAGTCCGCGGGGCGAGGACGCCAAAAACCGGCGACGCCTCCGAGCCGTGCGACGACGGACACGCGTTCCCTCGGCGACCCGCGTGAGCCAAAAGCAAGGCGGGAATGACCTACTTTTTTTTTCTCCGCGCTTCCCTCTCGCCGGCAGCGTCCACTGCAGTCGGGTTTAGCCGAGTGTACAGTAAAGTCACTTGGGGCGCACGCTCTTTTGTCTACGACGCTTTTTGGTTTTAGTTCCTCAACGCGTGAGCCGGAGCGTACGTTTAAAAGGCCTTCCGCAAAGGCGACGGCTTCGTCGCTCCTCCGCCTTGACCTCGGCTCCCATCTCAGTTTTTGATTGAAGTGACAAACGTTTAGTTACTGCGCTGTCAGCAGTGACAGACTATCCGCTCACCGCAAGGCACGCTGTACTGTTTCTTTGCTTTATCTGGCGTGAAAAAGCAAAGTGGGGGTCGGGGGTGGGGGTGGGGGGGTGGCGTACGATGCCTCGGGTCGGGGGAAAAAGACGAACCGACGGGGAATTTGTCAAAAAGGACGGCGCCCTGTCTTCACGTGGATAAACACGTCGCATTGACGGATGCGCGGGAACAACAAGGGTAACCCCATTCCAAGCGGGGTGTTTTGTCTGTTTTCAAATCGTAACATCGTGCCGTCGCCTGGATGAGTAGCTCAAGGCCCGACGGCGACCTAGAAAATATACAATACCCCAAATGCATACAGCGCAACGGTGGAGCGGCATAATCCCCCCTGAGCGATGGCGACATGATCAAATCAACTGAAGTAGAGGATAAAAAAAGTCGTATAGAGTGGTGTCGAAGTCAAGGAAGAAAAGAAGTATTTGAACACCCTGCTGTATCGCAAGTTCTCCCACTTAGGAATCAGGGAGGGGTCTGAAATTTGTATCGTGGGTGCATGTCCACTGTGAGAGAGATCATCTAAAAAGAAAAATCCAGAAATCACAATGTACAATACAGTCTGCAAATAAGTATTTGAACACCTGAGAAATATTTGGCCGCGGTCGTCCTGTCCCTTGTGCATAAAAACACCCCCAAAGCACGATGCTACCACCTCCATGCTTCACAGTAGGGACGGTGTTCTTAGGATGGAACTCATCATTCGTCTTCCTCCAAACCCAATCAGTGGAATTATGACCAAAAACTTCCATTTTGGTCTAACCTGACCACAATACTTCCTCCCATGACTCCTCTATTTTTTCACCAGGTTTGCACACACTGCAGGAGGGATTTTGACCCACTCCTCCACACAGATTCAAGCTGACATAGAGGTGTTCAAATACTTATTTGCAGCTGTATCAGACAAGTAAATCGTTCAAAATCATACATTGTGATTTCTCGATTTGTCTTTTTAGATGATCTCTCTCACAGTGGACATGCACCTACGATGAAAATTAGCAGGGTGTTCAAATACTTATTTTCCTTCACTGTAAAAGCATCCAGCCATTTTCTTTGTCGCTTATCCTAACGAGGGTTGCGGGGAGTACTTGGAGCTAATCCCAGCTATCATTGGGCAAAAAGTGGCGTACACCCTGAACTGGTTGCCAGCCAATCGCAGGGCACACAGAGACAAACAACCGCACTCAAAATCACACCTACGGGCAATTTAGAGTGTCCAATTAATGTTGCATGTTTTTGGGATGCGGGAGGAAACTGAAGTGCCCACCTGGAGAAAACCCACACAGGCACAAGGAGAACATGCAAACTCCACACAGGCGGGTCCGGGATTGAACCCGGCACCTCAGAACAGTGCGACCAACGCTTTACCAGTTGCCGCCCAAAATGCATTCATATGGATATTAATTATTTGTGTGAGTATGCTCATGATGTCACTCGTATTCTTTGCGTCGGAGAACCACTGACGCACGCGCCACTGACTCAAGGCCCGACGAAGGAAATGAGTGGCCGCCGACTTCCTCGACTTTACGCGTGAAGCGGTCCCACGGTGAGATGAGCAACGTTCGACGGCGTCACCGCATCACCCGACAGCGACAATAAAAGGTGAACACGCACGCGAGTGGCAGGAACCGGGAAACCAAACCGGACGAGGCCCGGCCCGGCCCTGCAAACACGACGCCCAACTGTTTGCTTGTTTTAAGACGTGGAAGCGCTTGAAAGTGCCGTGGATAATATTTCACTTGTCAGTGGAATACAGTCAGGAAGTCTAATTTTACAACTATTGCATTTGTTTATTTCTTGGGGAAATCAATAACCCTGAGGTAATTGAAGATATCTAATCAATATTAATGGGGAGTGCCTTGCTGGAACGCTGCATTATTAGAAATCAATACGTAAAGTAAAAGTCATTAAGCAAAGAGTGAAACGGATCCATCCTGTACCACGCAGGAATTCCGGCCGAGAGCAGAACCCGCGCTGTCTGCCCCGACGGGCTGCGGACCGCTAAAATGAAGTGCTGCAAATTTCTCCTCGTCTAAACGCGATCAAGTTTCCGGTAATTTCGGAAGACTGATCTCGAGGCGGGATCAAACGCGTGGTCAGAGATGAGCGGGACGCACGCCACGGGCCAGAACCGACACCGGGAGTTGTGTGGAGTGATTACAGTACTGCGTTCGAGCATTTTGACTTTTGCTTGTGACGTAACTCGTGCGTGCCCGGACTCAACACTTAACGTGCGCGCACTTTCTTTCTGCTTACACAGCACAAAAATGACACGGCCACGGCAACCACTTTTTCATAAAACATCCACTTTTAGGGCTCCAGAAACATCATCTAAGAAATATTCATAATAAATATCATTTTATCTACTTTTAGTTAGAAACATCTAATGTGCAAATGTCCGCCAACGAGTGCAGTCCCTGTCGTTTTGTCAACACTTCAGCTTTTTCCCCGTTTATGACCGAACCTGTTTGTTCATTTTCAAATTGGAGTGACTCGCTCATCACTGCCAAATTGTTAAGCGAGGTAATCGCCTCCGGGCAGATTTGAGCAAGACATATTTTCATATCCCGTAATTCCCGGCCTACAGAGCACACCTGGCTATAAGTTTCATCCAGTATATTTGTAAAGTAAATAAGGTGTAAAAACCGCAAGTGCCCAGATTGAAACTCACATTGAAACGCAAGATATTTACAAAGAAAAACGGTACACAGAGAGTTTAACGCTAGCACTGCGCTAACAGGGCCGGTGAAACTAAAACTTACCGGTAAATATCACTGAGATACGCCAGTAACACATAAGCAACACGCTAACGCTAGCACTAACACTGGCGTCACGCTAACGCTAACAGGGCCGGTTAAACTAAAACTTACCGGTAAATATCACTGAGATACGCCAGTAACACATAAGCAACACGCTAACGCTAGTGTATTTTTGAATACCGTAATTCCCGGCCTACAGAGCGCACCTGGTTACAAGCCTCACCGAGTACATTTGTAAAGGAAATACCATTTGGTACATAAATAAGCCGGCGCCGTGTAAAAGCCACAAGTGGCCACATTGAAAGAGATATTTACAAAGGTACACAGAGAGTTTAACACGAACACTAGTGCCGCGCTAAGGCTAATAGCGTTGGTTAAAATAAAACCTACCCGTAAATATCACTAGCTACATGGCACACTGTTGGTAAAAACCACCGAGACACGGCAGCGCGAACAGGGCCGGACTGGTAAAAGTCACTTCCTCGGCACATATATTCCACCGGTCTCACTTCTACCTTTCCCGCTCAAGTGCCCCCACGCGGCCGTTAGAACAAGCGCACAAATTAGCCGCATCACCGCATAAACCGTAAGTAGCTCGTTGTTCCTTTGTGTTCGCCAAAATGCCACCTCGTTGTATATCTGGATATTGCTTGAACACTCAGGAGGATGGATTCGCTCTTCATACTTTTCCAAAAGACCCAGTTCTTCGTGAAAAATGGAGTGCACGGGTGCAAAGGACGAGAGCTTTGTCGGTTCCAAATGACAGGTAGGTGTGTATACAGCTACTAAAAAATATTTGGGGGGGGGGGGGGGGGGTGACGTAATCCGTCTCTCAGAGCGCAGCAAAAGATCAGTGTACGTAAGTCAGGGTTGCTGAATATGTTGATGTACCCGTTGGCGCAGGCCAGACTGGCTCATGCATACTGTCTGGGAGTCTGTTGTTAGTTAGAGGTGATCCGCATATCATCTAAATATGGCTCAAAATGATAAGTTAATGTTAATATTGCCCCGGTCACTTCACTCGATTGTGAGATGTTCTCTTCTTCGAAAAGAGCTTCCGTGTCCCATAGTGGGTGGCACAGCGTGTTTTCATTGGCGAATGTCGCGGTGTGACGGAACGAACGGACGATGCAGCCAATATGGCGACCACTTGGATGTCGAATGAGACTTTGCACATGGATGACGCGCTCTCCGCTCCTATTTATTTTTCCATATGAACGTTGAAGTGAATAATGCTATATGTATTTTTCATTACAATATCTATTTTAGAATGTTTCTAGGCATGACACTTGACCTTTAAGTATAGTGTAGTATACGCTACATGCTAATTGCAGTTGCATTTCCCATATGAATGCAATTAATCAAGGAATAAGATTTTCCCTCGAAATATGTAATATTACTCATTCAGCACTGGATAAAAAGACATTTTTGTCTGTCGGCATGACAAGCAAAATAAAGAGTTTTCAGAGAGGCGGGGGAAAAAAAAGCGGTTCTTTTGTTGTCGAACTGTTGTTGTATAACCCTCAGTCATATGAGCGTGAGCGCGGTCTGGAGACGCGGTCCTCCACAGGCTCACGAGATCCGTCCACAAGAGGACACGTCGGACCGGCACCACCCCCTCCCCCCCCAAAAAGCCTCTTCTGCGCGCTGTCATCTTTCCAGCGTCAAAGAGAAACATTGTCCGGCGCGCCCGTGTGCAAACATCAACTTCTCCCTCCAGCGTGCAGCGCCGTCGCTCCGCTCGCTAGCTCGGCCTCTAACGGGATCTTTGGCCCTCTCACGAAGAGGTCAACAGGTTTAACCGCAAAGACGGGGAAGGGAAACGCACTCGGCACCGACAAATGGGGAAATAGTCGGAACAATCCAAATCGCGTCACCTTCCCGATTTTTGTGAGCGGCGCCGGACGTTAGCACGGAAGCGCGGCATATTCGGAACCGGTATAAACGGCGCGGACTTGGCGCTCAAATGACGCGAGACGTCACGTGACTTGAGATGTTCCACACACGCAACTAAATCGTCACCAGAGACGGAGTGGAACTCGCGTCTCGCACGAACACCTTGTGGCCGGACACCGTGTGCCAATTTTGGACAATAATATCGGTACATAATCATGAAAACCGTGCACTAGTAACTACCTGATAGCGTCAATCGAGAGACGAGGTTTCCAGAACGGCCCAGAACGACTTTTGGAACCCACGAGATTGCTCAAGTGCAACTTTGTTGGATCCTAATTGCAAGTTCGACGCCGTCGGTGTCCAACTCAAGACCCGGGGGGCACGTCCGGCCCGCCAGGCCATTTTATGTGGCCCACTTTAGCAGATAAAGCACGAGTGTCTACTTCATATTTCTTGCTAAATGCATTAAATGCACATACAAAAAAAAAAAATACAATTCTGCTCCCCCTTAACCACTTTTAGAAGCGTTCATTTTCACCAAATCCATTCTTAACATTAGACCGCGTGAGTAAACTAAAATATGTACTAGGCGCTATTCTCCACGGATGACGTAAGAATCAAAATTGCGGAATTGTGTTTAAAAATACACCTCGCAGCAATCATAACAATCAAATTGCGGTGACAACAAGATGAGGGGGATTCTACGGATGGTTTTCAGGTCCGCAAACAGTCCTTAGCGAGAAACCAGAACTACAATCTAGCAGCCCCCCCCCCCAAAAAAAATAGCCATGTTTCCATTTCTTCAATATCCCACAAGTGCTCTGATGTACTAGTGCACTCTTTGTCCTCACTAGCAAAACAATTCTTCCGACAGCTAACAAACATCTCATAAAAAAAGTGATTAACAGTTTTTTTTAACTTGAAACAGTTACTGTTTGAGTCTTGATTCACACATTTAAAAAAAAAAAAGTTTTTATTGCTTCCGATTCCCTTCTCGTGCAGTGGGCTAGTCCACAGGTGTCAAACTCAAGGCCCGAAGGCCAGACGCGGCCCGCCACATGACTTTATGCGGCCCGTGAAGCCAAATCTAGAGTTTCCGTTTCCTTGTAAAAAAAAAAAAAAACAAAATCTGTACCAAAATTTCAATTTGTCATATAGCATAAATGATCAAGTTGAGGTATCATAAGCATTTTTTTTTTGTGTGTTTCCAAACGTGAATAGTTGAAAAACTCAGCCTTGATTTCTGATTCCAAAACCGCTCCATAAATTGATTATATAAACACGAGAAAGAGACCCTGAGACCCTCCTGCCGGTTGCGGTAGCGCTGCTGTCAGTGTCAGCCGGGGAGGATACAAGGTTTAAGATTGAAATTGTAAAATATCTATATGAAGTGTTGAGATAATGTACTTGTTAGACGATGGCTTTATCTACCTGAGGAAACAGGAGAATGTATTCGACTTCTTTAGTTAACAAATGTGAAGGGCAGGAAAACTGGATTTGACTCGGGGGGGGGGGGGGGGGGGCGCACCAAATGAATCAAACACACTCACCAACTCGTCCAAATTCCTCATGTCGCACAAAACTCTCTTCTGGGGCCACACGAAAGGTTCCGGCTCAGGCTGGTCCTCGGCGCTCCGGTCGCCGTCGCGGCGCGCGAGGCACACGGCGGGCGGGCTCTGCGCTCGCGGCTCCCCGGGGTCCATCCGCAGGGCGCCCTGGTGGTCTCGGATCTCCTCTTCGATCTCCTCCTCCAGCTGGATGAGCATCGGGGCCAGCATGCCGAACTTGGCGCCGCGTCGCGCCACCTCCAGCAGGCACAGCACGAAATTCTTCTCGTTGCATCGCTCCACCAGGTCGTTGGTCTCGAACATGAGCACGTCCTTGATCCGCAGCTCCTGGCGGCACCAACTGATGAAATTGGACACGTTGTCCCGAGCCAGGAAGGAGCCCGAGGTGACGTTGCGGGACTGGAAGACCACGTCTTTGCGGGGCAGCTTCATGGACTGGGCCGCCTCGGGGTACTCCAGCTGGAAGTCCTGCGCGGCCCGGTTGACGTTGTTGGCGTGCCGACAGAGCGCGCAGCCCGTCTCCAGGCCATCCGTGAACGTGTCCGCGCTCAGGTCCAGCTCGTACAGGGTGTTGAGCCATTCGGCCAGGTCCTCCTTCATGGCGTACAGGTACTCCTCGCTGGATTTGAAGGGTCGGATGCTCTTGGAAGCGGCGGACTGGATGTTGCTCTGATCGGCCATATTGTCGGATTACGTATCGATACGGGTCTCACTCGATCGCGGGTCTCCGCGCTCCGAATCCTCATCTGCAAAAGAGCGCGGGGCGAGCGTGTGGACGCACCCGAGCCGGCGTGCGTGCGCGGTGAGCGGTGGCCGGCCTTCGGGCGGCTGTCACCGGCATAGCGGGTCGCGGAGTGTGCGTGTTCCGGGTGGCCCGTTTTCGGCTTCGGAACGGCGGTCAACGCGCCCCCTGGCCGCCGCCTCCGCCGGATCCTCTCGGGCCGCGGACGTCCACGTGTGGCCGCGTGCGTGTCTCGTCCGAGGCGAAATAATCGGCAGCTCCGAGCGGCAGCGAGCCCAGGCACCGCCGCGGAGAGACTCGGCCCATGTCGCGCCGCCTCCCGCCTTCAATATGTTGACCTGCCGCGGGCCTTAAAGCGGCGGAGCGACGCGGTGGCACATCCCATTATGCGGATCGGCTCGCCGGGAGGAAGAGGAGGAGGGAAAAAGGAGGAAAAAAGGAGGAGGAGGAGGAGGAGGACTTAACCCCATCGTCACCGGACCCTGCGTCAACCGACGGAAGCTTTTCAACGACTTCAGGACACAAAAGGAGATTTACATGAAACGGGCGAACACGCATTTTCTGCGATGTTTCCCCCAAAAACCCTTCAAAGGCGAGACCCGAGAGATCGAAGAAAAAAAAAAAAGAAAAAAAACCTCACGGGGGTTCAAAGGCGAGATCTCTGACGTCATCACCCATTCGGGTCCTAATTGTTGGTCTTTAAGGCGTGCTAAGCATGCTAATATACTCGAGCTAATTGCTTAAAAAAAATACACACACACACACACACACACACGCATGTCGAAAAGTGACCAAATATTTTTATGAGCTGACATGACTTAAGCACCTAGTTTGTGTCGGGATTTGAATTGTAAATATGATCAATATTTTCAATAGTTGTATTTCAGTGTAACTTTTCAATGTTGACAATTCAACCGGCTCCAATTCGCTGTTTGAAATTCATCGTTTGTGCCACCAGGCAGCGGTACTTCCGGTCAGAACCACACAGCCAGCCAATCCACTTACGCTTTCTTAGTATGTGACGTCACGTGACTAAGAAAGGGTTACTGCGATCGGCTGGGTGTTCGGTTCTGACCGGAATTCATCCTGCGTGAATTTTTGACAGCGGATTGTAGCGACTATTGAAAATGTGATCACTTCACGTTTCAAATTCAACTCCTGGTGGCACGTATCTACTTCCATATAAAATGCATCTTTGTGGAATGTCAGAAGACGCTGGAACATTCCATCTTTCATCTTATTAGTGACAATAAGCAGCGGTCGACAACGACACGTAAAAGTTTCAACCCCGCAAATGGATGAACTCCAAAACAACTTCTTAGCAATTTTATTTTATTTTTTTTTCCGAATTCAGCTCCCCTACGAAGATAGAGAGGTTTATTTATAAATAGACTGGTTGGTTTTTATTGTCACCATAATGAAGTCTTTGTGCGACGTGACGCCGAGGCCTCTCGGGCTCATGCGACTCTCATCCTGCTGCGAATCTCCTCGAGCTGCGTGACCGTCACAAACGACTGGCGGGGGGGGGACGGACATATCTCTTTTTTCCTGCTTCTCTTTGTGTGTGTTTAAAGGTCCACTCTCATGAAATTGATTATTTTTAATATATTATTGGAAAAAAAGGCAGCTGGAATAGACCCATCTGTTTTTTTTTCCACCACACAACATAACTTTGACGTATGTGGCATTTTGTAACTCCCGCCATGAAAATCCTCTCGAGGGATTAGTTTTCGAAAAGAAGCAGGAAGTGACCTACAGAGATTCATTCTTCATACTTTTCAAAAACACCCGGTTCATCGTGAAAAATGGATTGCACGGGTGCAAAGGACGAGAGCTTCGTGGGTTCCAAATGACAGGTAGGTGTGTATATAGCTACTTAAAAAAAATAGTTATGGGTGGGGGGGGGGGCGTAATCCTCTTAGAATGTAACAAAAGATCCGCACACGTAGGTCAGCGGTGCTAAATGTGTCGATGTACCCGCCGCCGAAGCCGTGCCCCATTCGCCGCGATCACGGCTTCGGCCGGGGTGGCTCATCGTGGCGCCGAGCCGGCCCGGGGTGGCTCGTCAGGCCGCTTTACAGCTTTGTCGCTCCCACCTGAGCACGCTACATATTGTCATACATACTGTCTGGGAGTCTGTTGTTCGTTCAAGTGATCCGCATATCATCGAAATATGGCCCGAAACGAAAAAGTCTAATACTATCCCGGTCATTTCACCCGATTGCGTCCATGGTGGACAGCTACGGCCGGGCTGGCTCATACATACTATCTGGAAGTCTGTTGTTAGTTAGAAGTGATCCGCATATCATCTAAATATGACTCAAAACGATAGGGTAACATTGCCCCGGTCGTTTCACTCAATTGTGAGATGTTCTCTTCTTTGAAAAGAACTTCAGTGTCCCAAAGTAGGTGGCACAGCATGTTTTTAACGGCAAATGTCGCGTTGTGACTTAATAAACAGATGTTGCAGGCAATATGGCTACCACTTGAATGTCGAATGAGACTTCCATAACTTTGCGCATGCATGACCCACTCTCCGCTCATATTTATTTTTTCGTATCGACATTGAAGTGAATACGGTTCTATGTATTTTTCACGACAATATCTATTTCAGAATGTTTATATGCATGACACGTGTCCTTTAATAATACGATTGAGTGACCCAGAAACACGTGAAGGACAGATCCGCGACTTTTCACGCCGATCCGCGGTTATACATTTACAAGTCAAGTCACGTATTTCAGAGATCAATAAGTATTCAACACTCAGGGGCAGCAGACCTGCCGGTCGGGTTCTTTCGGAACGTCGGAAAATAAGCGGAAATAAAACAGCACCCGCTCGGCGCCTGAAGCAGAGTCTGTAAACAAAAGGGGAGAACGGTTGGTTGCCTTTAGGACCGGAAAGACGAGAACATATGACACTGGACTGCGAGTTTTAAGATTTTAAAACTGTCAGCAGCGTGGGGGCAATTTTGTCCCACCCCCAGCGACATCAAAGAGCAACCGGCTTTTGAAAATATGCACAACGTAACCACAAATATAAGCGACACCTTTCAAACGGCCTCGCTCCTCTGGCTTGCGAGTTCTCGTGACCTGCGGTAAGTTTCGCACGTCAAGCTGCCAAGGAGGAGGCCTTGTTATGATTTGAAACAAGAGGGATGTGTCTGTTCGAGGAGCGAGAGAAAGGAGGGAAGGGAGGGGGGGCGGAAGAGAGACGGGGGGGGGGGGGGGGGGGGCCGCCGATGAGATCATTTTCTGGGCCTGAATGAATCAGCTTCTCTGTCAGGAAAGCGTGCATACGAGTCCATTAATCAGTCATTGTGAACTACTTCCCGTGGCGGCGGCGTACGAAAAGGAGGGTGGCCACTCTGTTATTGCAAATATTTAAAATTTGAAGCAGATTGCTCGCAGATAAAAGAAACACTTGACAGGCACATATCTAGAAATGCGCGTTTTTCGAGATCCCCCTTTGACCTTCAGGTCAAACCACTTAAGTGTGCGATTGTGAGTCCGACTCGACCCTTGTGAGGATCAGCGGCTAAGACAATGGATGGATGAACAGTCTGTTCTGGGCGGAAAGGGCAGCAGCTTCGACGCCCCCTCTCCCCATGAATAAACTGTACATTTTGTGCAACTTCGTACAAAAATGAATTTGGTGGCTGTAATGGAAAGTTTAGATGCCAAATCAAGGGAGTTTGTTTATATCTATGTTTTAATACAAGAGAAAATCACGGGTAGGCTTATCGAATAGAAATGGAATACACGTTAGACGTTTACATTTATTTTCTACTTGCTTCTTGCAGTTGTCACAAGTTACGGTAGATGGGCATATTTTAGAGTTGTCACGACCAAATGTTTTCAGAACTAATGAAAACTTAAAATGAGTCCAAACCAAAATAATTTTGCCAAACTTCAGACGTAAAAATGTAGACAATGAAATTTATATCTAATAGGCTACTCCACTTGCAAGTTACACTACACAATTTGTATATAAACACACATACACACGAGAACTATCATGAAATATAAAGAGTGATAAAATGCGTGACCTACAGGGCCAGTGCTACAAATAGGCCTAAGCATATTAACAGTTGTCAATTATATAATATTTGAGAAATTTACGTCCAACTTACCTTTGTGTTTCCTGGTTTTGGATTTTTTTTTTTTCATAATTGATTATAATCGGAACACAGTGCACAGCACTTTGCCGGGAACGTCCACTTTTTTACGTGTTCGGTGAGACATGATACATTTTTCGTTCCTATCTGCACGGTTACACTTTCACGCCTTGCCCATCCGAAAGTTTTTTTTTTTTTTTTTACCCCGTTTTTATTAATTTCCCTGGCACGGTCTTCATCTTTTCGCTGCCATCCTGGCAAACGTGCAGACCGCTCGATAACATAACTACGCATGTCTATAAGTTATAACTATGCTGCAGTAAACAGAATGCCTGTCTATGAAATGTTAAAAAATACCGACGAAATACTTCCAGAAATCGGAATGTTGTTATAAACACCAAATTTAACGCAAACAGATTGCAATGTTATTTTCTGACGAGCACTGCCGATAGATGCTGGCGGCCGATCTTGATCATAGCCCCCCTCGCCACATTTCACAAAAATGACATTTTAAGCTGGGGGAAAAAAAAAAAAAAAAAAAAAAAAAAAACCCTTGGAATTCCACAAATCTGTGGAAAATTCTCATCCTTGCTTGGTTATCCAAATCTGCTTCATTTACAAATAAGGCTGAAATCAAAAGCATTGGATAATTCTATAAGTTATGACTACTTAAACAATATGCATAAATTTTACATTCCATGAGTTGTCAAAATTTGGACTGTTCCACTCGCTCGTGTGATATTGTGGACACCCCTAGTCAATTTGATTCAATTACCCAAGACAATGCATATTAATAAAAGATTTATTCCCAACAAGAATATTTGAAAGGGGACAAGCTGTTCAACGTGTACTTTTGATACAATGACAAAACTAAGTATCATTTAAAAAAAGGGCAAAAAAAAGGGCATGCACATAAATTGTTAAACTACAATAAAGTAAAGTAAAAATGGAAGTGGAAACTGCAGAGAATGTTTGAAAGGAGTCCGATCAACATATGGAACCATAAATTAAAAATGCTCATCTTAAAACAAATTCCGTACGAGGAAGGTTTAAGAACTTCAATATGGTCTCTCTCTGCGCTCCTGGCGATGGTCCCTACGAGAGAGCAACAAAAAGTCTCAGGTAAGCTTAAAGAAGCTTTAAATATTGACCAGTTGGTCTCTGGATGTACCTCATATCCATCTTGCCACCTGGTGGGCCCATGCCCCTTCCTCTGCCACCCATGGGCGGCCCTCCGCGGGATCCCCGGAAACCGCCTCGGTCCATGCCGCCGCGCCCCCTGAATCCGCCGCGATCGCCTCCCCAGCCTCCTCGGAAGCCTCCGGGGCCGCCCGCGGGCCCGCCGCGGTCCATGCCTCGGCCCCCTCGCATTCCCATCCCGCCTCTGCCTCGTTCACCCCCGGGAACGAACGGGGGCCCGCCGCCCATCCCGTCTGGTTTGGGGGCTTTGCACTGGTTGCACTCCATCCTCCAGGCAAAGTTTTGGTTGCCGCAACCCCTGGAAGAAAAGCGCAGGTTGGAGCGAGCGGCGTTCACGCCGCACAAGCGAGATAAGAAGATTAAAACATACGGATTGGGACACTCCCAGTCGCCGGCCCTCTGTTGCATGTTGGCCCCCGTCGGTCCGCCTCGGCCCATCCCACGCGGGCCGCCTCGGGGCATAAAGCCGCCGCGCTCGCCTCCGCGGCCCATCATGCCTAATTGGGCGTTTGGCATCGTTATGAAAGGAACTGCAGTGTAAAAACACAAATGTGTAAAAAGCAGCTGTGACCTACCTCCACGGCCCATCATGCCATCACGCATGGGGATCTGGGTTTTACGACGCGCCATCGACACCTTGAGCCTGCGGCCCTGGAACTCCTTACCTGGGATGTGGGGGATAAAAAAATAAATAAATAAATAAATAAGTCTCCGTTTCACACAACATGAACCGTTAAAAACCAAGCATGGGACTGGTACTGGTTTAAAGGCTATGCCAGTTTTAATAAGGTCACAGTTATGCATATACAGTGAAGAAAAGTATTCGAACACCCTGCTATATTGCAAGTTCTCCCACTTAGAAATCATGGTGGGGGTCCGAACTTTTCATGGTAGGTGCATGTCCATTGTGTGAGAGATCTAAAAAGAAAAATCCAGAAATCAATGTAAATTTTTTTAACGATTTATTTGTGTGATACAGCTGCAAATAAGTATTTCAACACCTGAGAAAAACAATGTTAATTTGGTACAGTAGCCTTTGTTTGCAATTACAGATGTCAAACATTTCCTGCAGTTGTTCACCAGATTTGCACACACTGCAGGAGGGATTTTGGACTATTCCTCCACAGAGATCTTCAGATCAGACAGGTTTCTCGGAGTTTCAGCTCCCTTCAAAGATTTTCTATTGGGTTTAGGTCTGGAGACTGGCTGGGCCACGCCAGAACCTTGATAAGCTTTTCACAAAGCCACTCCTTGGTTTTCCTGGCTGTGTGCTTCGGGTCATTGTCATGTTGAAAGACCCAGCCACGACCCATCTTCAATGCTCTGTCTAAGGGAAAGACGTTGTTCCCAAAATCTCAATACATGGCCGTGGTCATCCTCGTCCCATTTGCAGACTAACACCCCTAAAGCATGATGCTACCACCCCCGTGTTTCACAGAAGGGACGGTGTTCTTGGGATGGAACTTATCATTAGTCTTCCCCCAAACACGGTTAGTGGAATTATGACCAAAAAGTTCCATTTTGGTCTGATCTGACCACAAAACGTTTTCCCTCGACTCCTCTCTATCATCCAAATAGTCATTGGCAAACTTAAGACGACCCTTGACATGTGCAGGTTTAAGCAGGGGAACCTTCTGTGCCGTGCATGATTTCAAACCATGACGCCTAGCTACGTTTAGCTTATTTCATTTTCTAGTGATTGCTCCAACAGTGGCTATTTTTTCCTCATCAAGCTGCTTGGCAATTTCTCTGCAGCCCTTTCCAGCCGTGGGGAGTTGTGCAATTGTGTCTCTGGTGTGTTTGGACAGCTCTTTGGTCTTGGCCATGTCATAAGTTTGAGTCTTACTGATTGTATTGGGTGGACAGCTGTCTTTATGCAGCTATGGACCTCACACAGGTGCATCTGATTCAGGATAATTCATCGAGTGGAGGTGGACTAAGACGTCTTTGAAGGTCAGAATACAAGCTGATACAGGTGTTCAAATACTTTTTTGCAGCTGTATTATACAAATCATTAAAAAAAAAAAAAAAAAAAAAATCATACATTGTGATTTCTTTTTAGATCCCTCTCGCAGTGGACATGCACCTACGATGAAAATTTCAGTCCCTTCCACAATTTCTAAGGGGGAGAACTTGCAATACAGCAGGGTGTTCAAATACTTATTTTCTTCACCGTATTACTAAAACTGCCCCCCACCCGATTAAGTTTTGCTAGGTCGGCTAGTTTTGAGTCTTCAAAGAAAGTGCAGGTCACACCAGTGTACTGCCAACACAAGTGACTCCCATTTGAGTTTGAAGCATGAGCCCGCTCGCTGAAATACCTATCAAAATACGAGATGATTTATCTGAAAGCCACTGTACAGTAATACTGGTGCTCGAGGTCATCATCTCCTGATTATCTGATACTGGCCCATGATTATTGCAAACTTAAAGGTTGCCTACCATCAAAGTACTCCACGGCAGCTTTGGCACAGGCCGGCTCCTCGTAGGAGAGGGTGGCGTCTCCCTTGGGCTTTCCCGAATCCTTGTCAGTGTAGATGTTAATGGCAAGCTGCCCGAGCCTGCGATTGAACTGATGAGAAGAGAGCAGTCGGCATCCTGTCTGACTTTTTCTTTGCAAGTCTTCCACGCGTCCAGCATTCCTTACCCTAATTGGGCCGACGTGTTTAAAGAATTCCGCCATCTCCTCGATGTTGGCCTTCTCGGTCAAGCCAGTCATGTAGATAGCGCAGTTCTCGGATTCATCTTGCTCTTCGGGCCGCCCTAAAAGAAGCAAGACAAAATTAAGCAAAAAGTGACATCTAATGATGGTGTATGGCTTAATTCTACACACCCATCTCACGCTCTTCGCCGCCCATGTGTCCTATCGTCCAGTGATTGGGGCCAAAAGGGGGGTGGAAAAAAAATAATACAAAAACAAAGTCAGCATACGTTACTTAAATCCAGTCCAAAACACCTGAAGAGTAACACAGAACAGTTCAGACGTCATTAAACACTGCGGGGCCATGTTACCAATCATAGTGGACACGCAATTGGAAAAAGTTAAACACTTCCGACCCCATGAACAATATTTTTGTTTTGTTCTTTGAAAAGCCTCTCAGACCAATAAACAAAACACTCCCCAAAAACCATGTATTTTTTTTTTTAACGTCAACCCAGTCACGAGTGGCATTTTTTGTCATTAACCTTTGAAAACTGATCAAAACCAAAAAATATTGCTGAATTACACCCAAAAAAAAAAAAAAAAAAAAAAAAACAGAAAAAAAAAATGGTCTCAGGCGTTGAACAAAATTTCCCCCACAATTAGGTTGTGCTCATAAATTGACGCGTCATACCACGATATCGAAAAACGATACTCAAGCTATGAAGTCTTGTAAAAGGACTAAACCAGTGTAATTCTCGTTAACTTACCACCAGGCTTACTGAAGCCACCTCTGTCTCCAGCGCTGCTATGGGGGAATAAATGAAGATATGAAGGCCATTTTCCATTTTTACAGCCACATCCATGGCTCGAGCAAAGTGGCTTGATTGAGGGAGTCAAAAACATTCGGGCGAAACTGACAGCAAGTCAATGCCCCCCAATGTCGTTAGAGTGAGGGGGATCATATATTAATACTAACAGGTGTGCATAGAAGCTTGGAAAGTGTTACAGAAGCTAAACATTTGTTTAAAAAAAAAAAAAAAAGTACCAATTTTTAACGTTAGGCTCTAGTTATTTACAGATCTAGATAAAAACAGGACAATGCTTGTGAAAATTCACATTAACCAGTGTATACAATAAAATATACAAGTTACATAGCAAAATAAAATGTTAAGTAGGGCTGCACGATATACGCCAAAAAAAAAACAAACTTTTGTTCTTAACCCTGAGGACTCTATTGTGATGTGAAAATACAGGATAACACTTGTGAAATCTTAAAACCAGCACACGTTTCTCCTTCTCCCACCTCTATTTATTGTACAATTTATAAAATTTCAGTGGAAAAGAGTAGTTGAGCCATTTGCGTAACATCGACATGCAATCAAATATATTGAAGGAGGTCATTTTTTCCCCCATCCCCAGTTATAATGTAGTATTCATAATTTATTAAGTCAATGTTAATCAGTTATGTGTCAGACAATACAATTATTTCTTCAATGCATTGGTTTAGGAAACACACCCATTTAAAATTAGTTCCTTCAAAAATGCCTTAGCCCCCCCCCCTCCCCCCAAAAAATCTGTTTGACCTCACATTCGTTGGACCCCTAAGCGCAATGCATTAAATGCACTCGTGTATTTCTTTTGACAGTGTCCATATTGACATAATTTCCGGCCTATAAGCCGTGATTTATTCCCACATGCTTTGCGGCTAATTTGGATTTTTTTTTTTTTAAATAAAGGCTGCAAGGGGACACTAATGGAAAAGGTAATAGTGAAACCAGTGGAATATATGTGCCAAGGAAGTGACTTTTACTGGCCCGGCCCCAATAGCGCTGCGCCAGCGTGTTACCGCCGTGTGTCCGTGATCCCCCTCCCACCCGAAAGGTTTTTTTTTTTTTTTAAACCCAGCCCTGTTAGCGTAGCACTAGGATTAGCACAGCGCAAGCGTTAAACCCTCTGTGTACCATCATTCTTTGTTTCAATGTGGGCATTTGCGGCTTTTACACAGCTGCGGCGTGTGGATGTATCAAATGGTATTTCCTTTACAAATGTACAGGGTGAGGCTTATAACCAAGTGCGCTCTGTAGGACGGGAATTACGGTAATAGTCATCCTACAAGTATTAGTATAAAACACTTCTGCTTTCTGCATGTTTTGAAGGTTTATAATTACCATAACAATGGCACCATCATCCCTGCAGGATCTTTTGTTCGTTTTATGCAAGTATTACTGCATAACCACTTTAAACAAAAACATTTTACCCGTTTTGATTTTTTGGGTCAAACTGCACACAGCCGACCTGAGATACTAATCAAACCAGAGGTGTGAAAATATGAAAATTTCATAAGTCTCAGTACCTTAACAACCATGTACAAACAGGTCCCTTTGGTGCTCACTTATATATTACTCGGCTCAAATGTATCATACAGCAGACCCCCACTGCTCAAGTGAGATAGGAAGCCGGCCAAACCTCAAATTGTGAACAGAGAAATAATTGACAGCCATTACCATTGCATGTGGTTTATATATAAAAAATATATATAATCTTGAATAACCCATCAATAAGTGTTTGGGGGTTGATTCCACCCCCTCAAAAAAGGATTTTTTTTGGGGTCAAATTTTAAATCCAGAGGAAAGGGAACACACGATTGCTTAACTGCAAGTATGCGAGGGTCCACCGTATACCTGCATCACATATTGTGACGATGGAGACACCCAAACGATATATCGTGCAGCCCTAGTGAAAAGTACACATTTTACAGAAATGACCAGACTTTAAAAAAAAACTATTCAAAATAAAATACAAATAAAAACACCCATTGTGTTCAGAAACACCACCATCCTCAGTTGTTGGGAAATAAAGGCAGACCCCCAATCTGTTTAAGATCCCTCCTGTGGGGGGGGCTTAAGTTGGCGCCTCTGCACTGAGTACAGATACTTTCTAGAGAAAAGATGCTTTTAAATGGCTCTGTTACCTGCACGGTACAAATGTGACAAAGCATGTTAAAAAGTGCTCAAAATGTGTTCAAACAGTTAAATCCAAAAAACACAAAATACAGTTTTAAACATTTCAAAATGACATTGTACCCAACACACCTCCCCTTAAGACCCCTGTGCAATGCTAAAAGTCTGAACTGAAATGCTCATCTACATCCTATTTAGATCATTTTTGCACCGTTGTTCACCTATAACAACCCATTCACTCAACTAGGAGTCCTGTATAATTGTTGTATGGTAAGACCAAGTCATGAACGGCATTTTTTTTTTTAATTTTGAATTGTGAACCCTCGAACGGCAAAATGCTACACGCTACGCATTTCAAGTTTTCCCTACAAATAATCATGTACAACATGAAAGGAAGCACCTTTAAATGCATCTGACATGGGAAGGTTTGACTCATTGACCTCTACCCAGACTTGGATTTATTGAAAACAGAACACCACCATATGTTTTCAAACAAAAACAGCCCACTGCAAACTAAAATATAAGATTACCAAATTAAAAGCAGGAATACCCAACAGTAGAGAAGTGTATTATGGGATGGGTCAAACTAGTGAACACACATTTACATCAGAGATGCCGACATCCTAGATATTTGGATTTTTGTCAGGAATATTTGCACGTCAGATGAAAAACTCAGTAAGACCGATACCTTTGACATGAAGTTTTAAATCAACAAATTATGCATGCAAAATAAAGCTGTATGTTGCAAGTTCTGCTGCTCAAGCACTCTTGGAGGTTATCACTTGTATTGCGCTCTCAAAACTTGAAATTAAATTTGTTCTTGATGACAAGAGAGAACTCTTACGTGCAGCAATGTCATATAAGACAGTGTGCAATCTTGCAGAGCCTGAGTGGGCGCCCACAAAAGTGAATAAAAGTCAAAATATTTATGGTGAAAAGCAAAAATATTGCCGTGGTTTAATCACCCCCGACAAGTACTTCTGAATGAGTTGTATAATCCAGCCCATTTAATTTGCAGATCGCAAAAGTCAAACTCGGCACTCATGTAGACAAACAAAACTGATATTGTAAATGTTTAATAATACCAGGTGAACCTAACACGAAACATTTGAGTGCTCATGAGCACTAGAAAATATGGCAACTTTCCCCAGAACAAAATGGGGACACTTGAAACCTATGCACACCAACACCACGTAAAATGGGTGAACGCAAAAAAAAAAAAAAAAAAATAGCAAATCACTAATACCACACACATTCCCCATTGTGAATCCCACGACTTGCAGATAAGTGCATTTGTACACATTACCCTAAAAAAATAAAATTTAACTACTGGTGTAATCCAGTGACGAACAAAAATATCCCAAAAACAGATGGGTGATATGAAACCGGTATGTGATTTGATGGTCAGAAAAACCATTAAATTTGTTGGAAGAAGTTTTCAAAAAGAAAATTATTTTGGGGTAATTTTACAGGGAAGACCATAATAAAAACTGTTATCCATCAACAAGTTTTAAAAACACCAAAGTAGAAAACTGTTGCAACTGTAGAAAATTGTTTGTGCTCTCATTTTACTAGCCTTTAGGCACAATTCAGATTTTTTTCCAGCGTCAAAAAGCACTTAACAGTTGCCCATATCCCTTTCCAACGTTGCCAATACTTAAATAGCCTCCTATGGCAGTCACACAGTGAATGCTATTGCAAAAACCAAAAGCCCATTTACACAAAAGCCAAAACAATTTTAGGTAGGAATGTTGATAAATGACAGACACCCTTATGTAGATTTTAGTGCATCTGAATTTAACTATATCAGAACCCAGTCACTTTGTCCCTGTAGGAGTTAAACGTCCTTTGCAGTCATGCATCAGGACAACATTTACAAATGTTAAGGCTCCTCACCCACAAAAAGACTGAATGGTGAATCTTTGTCTGTTGAAATCCACTGAGGTGACATCCATTTCAAGAATAGGATCCATCCAATTTGTCGTTAAAATGTTTAAAATCTGATTTTTAATAAATCCCTTGCTAGCCGGTTTGTTCAGATAAAACCTTAACCTGCCTCTTCCTATATTATGCACAGGCCCCAATAAAATGTATTAATAGAAAGTAGAAGAATTCCACTTACCCCGGGCAACTTAAGGGGCAGGGCTGAGAGAATCGCTGGCGTAAAACTGTAACTTATGTTATAATAAATCAAGGGCCATTGAGTGAAAAAGCACTCTGGCCGTCAGCGTTGCATTTTGACCGATTTGCCTCAGCCCTGCCCGAAGTGGCCACAACACCTGCAGTCAAAAACAAAACGTTGATTATCTGGTCGAGAAAGACACTTACCCCATCCCGCGACCCATGCCGCCGCGGCCCATGCCGCCACGGCCACGGTGCATCATTCCTCCTCTATCAAAACCGTCGCGGCCTCTGCCCTCCGAGTATCTCGAAGGTTCTGAGTAGCCAGAACCTCCACCCTGGCCATCTTGTCTGTAACTATCTGTAAATCAACGACAGACAACCCAAATCAATGCGTTTTCCTCTTCCCTTCCTTTCCTTTCTCAGGGGCCTATAGACTGTTTTCAACTGACGGCACACACCTTCAGGTTGAGAACGCGGTCGCCACATTAGTTTGGTGAATGAGAAAAACTGTAAGCAGGAATCGCTTCAGAAAGGCGTAAGAATGGAGGTGCACCGCTACGTTTTCGGTTGCTCAAACGAAAGTGGCAGTTGTAAAGAGTCTTTCGACTGCCAGCTACGATCAAAAACCACTGCGAGAAAACGGGGCAGTTAGCAACAACTGTGACTGTCTCATATCAGCAGAGCCAATCTAGGAGCCAAGTCATCCCCTAATGTCTGTGTTTGCTTGGAGCATTTTGTTCTTGGTAAGTATTGGACACATTTTAGAATTTCCCACCCACTTAGCAATAACTAAGTTCAGTGAAGGGGAAGTATTCTTTAGGGCCAAGGGCCTACATAATACTTGTCTCCAAAATCAGTATTTTCTGTTTGAATATAAAAAGTTTGCAAAAACGAGTTACCGCACCGCGAGCTGTCTCGTGAGCAGAGTTAAAAATACAGCCGTGGAAGTGGAGAAACAGGCGCAGGCTCCACTTGGTAGTCATACTGGTCAAACCTCCCTCTTGAGAACAAAAACAAAAATAACACACCTCTTTTTGTTGGTATAAATCAACATAATTTAAACACTGACTGTAATCATACATATTTCAATTGACTTGTGCAGTACACCAACCTTAGCAAAGTGGAGACAGGTTGCTTACAACGGATACCACCGCATGACGAACCCAGCTATTGATAAATTGGTTGTAGGTCTCCAGACTTTTGTAATTTTTTTAGTTGGTCGATGGGATAAGCGCTTGTTGAGAAGAGGAGATAGTTGACGATGTCTGGATAGGTTACCGACGCCCACAGTTGTGTGCTCCATTTGTGTTTCTCTAAGGCAGATGGGTCGATATTGTCTATCAAAGCAAACTTCTTGTAACACTTTCTTAAAACGACATCTAATGAGCCCTGATAACTTTCCAGTCTTTTTAGCCACGGTGCGTCACTTAACGACCGTATGAAGATTTGTGCAACTCCGTCCGACGTGGCCGCGTGCCCCGGATGTAGTCACATGGTCGAAAACAGTCTATAATACAACAAGGAGGCGGCTTACTGTAATGGTTGGATTGATAGCTGGGCGGTCCGCCTTGTTGGCCATACTGACCGGCTGCGGGCTGACCGTAGGAACCTGCAGCTTGGGGTGGGTAAGCAGGAGGAGCTTGCTGCTGTGCCTGCTGCTGATACCCACCTTGCGGTTGGCTGTAGCTGCTTTGTTGGGCCTGGTAGCCAGACTGCTGCTGGCCGTATCCTGCCTGTTGGGAGTAGCTGCTTTGATTGTAACCAGCAGCCTGGCTGTTCGCACTGTAACTAACAAGAGACAAAAGAAAAGAAAATAGATGCAGCAAAAAAAGCTTTGCAGCATTCAAGACGGCCCGTTTCTCTCAAACGGGTACACACCTCTGCGGTGCAGCAGGAGCTGGCTGTTGGCCATATGCAGAATATCCAGACTGAGCAGTATACCCAGGCTGAGACCCATATGACTGGGAAGCAGCCGGCGCAGTGGCGGCGGCGGCAGCCGCAGCAGCGGGGGCGCCGTCATAGGCCTGTGCGCCATAAGCCTGGGACGACTGGGTGTAACCGTGGGTGGTCGACTGGGCAGCAGGATACCCAGCTGAGGAGCATATAAGACAAAACTTTTCAGTTTGGTGACCCACTAATTGTGTCCAGGGCACTACCAGAATGGATCTGATCACATACCTTGCGCTGGCTGACCATAGGAGGAGCTGTACTGTTGTGGAGGCTGCTGTTGAGTGTAACTTCCGGCGGCAGGCGTTGCCTGGGCGTAAGTGTTGTCAGCCGCAGCTGCAGCAGGCTGGGCGTATGAGCCGTAACTTTGCTGCCCATAACTCTGCTGTAGAACGTAAAATCAATATGAGTGATAGAGAAAGCATAATTTATATGGAGGTAGAAACAAATTGCAAGTTCCCAGAAGGTAACCCATTCACTGCCCAACTTGTTTACTGTCACGTTGTTTAAATTTATCTATCAACTTCTATGTTATGTGTATGTATAAGTGTTTATACTGCTTTTTCGATTTCCCTCACGGGATAAATTTAAGAATTAAACCATAATTGGGCGTTTGACCGCCCAGAACACACAATAAAAAGGTTTACCTGAGCAGATTGTCCATAGGCTTGAGAGGCCGGAGTAGCATAAGAAGCATACCTGCAAACAAGGAATATTAAGACTCGAAAAGAGGGAAACAATGGAGACAATGCACGTGTCCGATTCCCAGCCACACGCAGAGTATCAATTCCTGTCAATTAATTGAGAACTTACCCCGGTTGAGAACTGGACTGGCTGTAGGAGCTGTAATCTGGAGAAAGTAAAATTTAAAAAAAAAAATGAAAAAAAAAAGAAGTTGCTTAGCTTTGAAGTAGCCACGGTGCTAATGCTAACATCCCGTTCAACCCGCCCGCCGTTTTCAGTGCCACTCGACTGCGGCCGAACAATGAGGCTTCAACAATCTTTCGGCTACGCGTGGAACTCGACACGCTCTGAATCCCGATATCATGAGGGTGGAAAATGCGATTAAATTCAGAGGCTTTGGTAGGGGAAGAAGGAAGAAAAAAAAAAAAAACCCGCGTACGTCGACGAGTTATCGTGTAGTACGTTTTAGGCCTCATGCCAGGCTGCAAAGCGCGGGGACGGACATTCGATTCAACAAACCCCCAAAACACAAATTCCTTAAACGCATTCCCGCTATAAAAGAGTAAAACACTCGAGTGTTGAAATATCATCAAACAATTCGGACTCAAATTGGGGGGGAAAAAAAACCTCAAATGCTAAGCGACACTTACCAGGTGCCGACGCCATTTTGTGTGCCTTGGTAGAGACGACTGGAGCAAGTGGCTCGTCCGAGAAGCGCCTTTGAATGCGCAACAACCACGAAACATCGCGAGACAGCGGACTCATCCTTTGAAATCACTCGATACTTTGATTGACACATTTTCAACGACTACAATTACAAAACAGTGACTTTCGAAACTTTTTTTGTATGTGACGTAATCTTTATTTTGTGTTTGTGTAAGAAAATATAGTGTTCAATTTCCTGGCTCCTTATTCCCAAACCGAAAAGCTATGTCGAGTAGATATAGAAAAGAAAGGGAATTCTCAAAGCATTTACTTTCCCGAAGAAAATGGTTATCACATTTTTAAAAATGCCTTTTTTTTTTAGATCACATCCTCCTATTTGTAAAAAAAAAAACCTTTTAAAACTCCGGTTGATCACAAAGACCACAACACACAACAAGCTAATGGAAGTCTAGGTGGCAGTATCATTCTCGGCCACTCATTTGCCAGTGAAGAAGCGTCACGCGTAACGTAAGGCGGAAGTAAGCAGGGTATTAAAACAAAAACAGTTCTTACTAAGTCGTGGATATTTTTTTTTACATTATTTTATTTGACATCTGATCAACGTATGGAGAGAAGACGTAACAACGATTTTCCTGCATAAACAGTTTTTAATTGTAGTAATCAGTCGATCGCAGATATTAGTAATTAGATTTCCTACTTGATTCCAGATTAGTGTAACAGCGTAGCACCCTCTCAAAAACACAATTAACAAAAAAAAAAAAAAAAAAAAACCCAGTCCAATCATTTAAGTGATGCGTTATCGTGTATTTTCAGTATGGTTCGCGTCAGATCGTCCAGGATTCGTTCTAGGAACGACCATGTTAGTTGCGCTTACCTTGTTGGTGTATGCTGCAGGTCCCCAAGCAAGTCTCAGTTTAGGTCCAGGTGGACACTTTCCACGCTTCAGAGGTATCCGTGTACAGACCTGAATCCTAGTTGCAGTTTTACTGTCAATATGCATGGTAAACAACAACGCTTTATTTTCTCACAACATTTGTGTCTTGTAGATGTGTTCCTGTACGCTCTCAATCATGACGATTTGCCTTCTCTGCTGGTCGACATCATCCTGCTGCTGTTGTTTGGACCATGTCAGGAGCGACGCTGGGGCACAGTCGCCTATGTGACCCTCTCCGCCCTGACGATGGCTGTATTGCCTCTGATCTACACGTTGGTCATCTTTATCTTCAGCCTCGAGGCCAGTCGGGTCTGCGGCTACGCCGCCGTTCATCTGGCACTGTTTACGGCCCAATGCCGTCACTTGACAAAGCGACGGCTGCAAGGCTGTTTGCCAGTTTGGACTCTGCCCTGGTTGCTGTTGCTGCTTTGTCTGATCGCGCTGCCCGGGACACCGGCCCTGCTTAATTTCTGTGCTATATGCATAGGTCATAACTGTATCCTTTTTTTTTTAAGTATCAAAACCATGTAATATCAATGATAAACAACATGCTCCTCTGCATTGAGAGGAGCCAGATGCGGTGCCCTGAGCACCCCGTTAGGACGCCTTGCCCCATCCGGTGAGATGTTCCTGGCACGTCCTGCTGGGAGGGTACCACACGGGCAACCCAGGGAACTCCGGAGAGACTTTCCAGTCTTCCAGTTGGCTTGAGAATGCCTCAGGATCCCCTGTAGGAGCTAGATGAAGTGGCTTCGGGGGAGTGAAGTTTGGGTTTCTCTGCTTAAAATGTTGACCTCGGGTTATAGATCCATGTATCGCATCTTAATAAATCTTTCAGATAGTCACGATTTCATTGGGATGCTTCAGGACCTGGAGGAAGCCAATGTCCTGACCTTCATTCCCACTTCAGTGTATATTCCCACTTCATCTAGACAAAGATTGCCAACCTACAGCTCCTCTCAGGCGTACGAGTCATCATATTGAATATCTACGCTCACCTCAACCATATATAAGACCATTTTATTATTTTAATGTATTTCCTTTCAAAGATCTAGATCAGCGCCACCTCCCACGAGGGACCCTTTGACTTCGCACCACCACCCGTGGGAGGAGCCCCCGTCTGCCTGGAGGCAAGAGTCTGAAGCCGAGGTGTTGGAAGAACAGATGCTGAGGGCCGGAATACTCGCGTCCTTGCAGGATGCCCCAGAGGACCTGAATGGAAAAGTCGAAGTGCCCAAATCGTCCGTTTCTGGACTGAGGTCACTAAGGACAAAAATCCCAACATTGCGTTCTTGCTTGTGCATGACTGATGGCGGTTGAAGATTTGCCCAAAATCGTTTCTTTGTAGACTCCAGCAGCTGGAGAAGATGGGCTTCCCTACGGAAAAAGCCGTCGTGGCGCTCGCAGCCTCAAAAGCGCTAGATGGCGCCATCTCCTTGCTCATCGATGACCGTGTTGGAGAGCAGGCTGTGGTTACAACCAAGGGGAAGAAGACCACGCCATCCGAAGGGCCCGAGGTGACGCAACACTACACCTGATGTGGAGCCTGAAACACTGTTACCGTTTTATTATACTATTTATCATTATTAGTCATGTTCAATTCTGAGGAACTGAACGGAAACGGAAATCTGGTGTGGCAGAGAAATATGTGAGAATAGTACGGGACTTGTATGAGGGCAGCAGAACAGTGGCGAGCTGTGCCGTAGGTGTGACAGAAGAATTTAAGGTGGCGGTAGGAGTGCATCAGGGATCCGCGCTGAGCCCCTTTCTGTTTGTGGTAGTAATGGATAGGCTGACAGATGAGGTTAGACTGGAATCCTCTTGGACTATGATGTTCGCAGATAATATTTTGATCTGCAGTGAAAACAGGGAGCAGGCGGAGGAACAATTAGAAAGATGGAAGCATGCACTGGAAAAGAAAGGAAAGTAAAACAGAATATATGCGCGTGAATGTGAGGGGCGGTGGGGAAGAATGAGGCTACTAGGAAAAGAGATAACGATGGTGGACGACTACTTGGGGTCAACAATACAGAACAATGGAGAGTGTGGTAAAGAAGTGAAGAAACGGGTCCAAGCAGGTTGGAACATCTGGCGGAAGGTGTCTGGTGTGTTACGTGACAGAAGAGTCTCCGCTAGGATGAAGGGCAAAATTTATAAGACAGTGGTGAGGCTGGCCATGATGTACGGTTTAGAGATGGTGGCACTGAAGAAACAACAAGAAGCAGAACATGAGGTAGCAGAAATGAAGATGTTGAGGTTCTCGCTCGGAGCGAGCAGGTTGAATAAGATTAGAAATGAGCTTGTTAGAGGGACAGGGAAAGTTGGATGTTTTGGAGACAAGGTTCGAGAGAGCCGACTTTGATGGTTTGGACATGTCCAGAGGCGAGAGAGGGAGTATATTGGTAGAAGGGTGCTGAGGATGGGGCAGCCAGGCAAAAGAGGTAGAGGAAGACCAAAGGAAAGGTCGATGGATGTGGTAAGGGAGGACATGAGGACTGTGGGTGTTAAAGAGGAAGATGCACGAGATAGGCTTAGATGGAAAAAGATGGCACGCTCTGGCGACCCCGAATTGGGATAAGCCGAAAGGAAAAGAAGAAGTCATTCAATTCTACAGCGCTTCATCATCCCATTACACCTCTGCCCACCCAAAGTTTAATCTTTTTATTGAACATTGTTTTAGACTCGGGATAGCACTCGTGACTCCCGTACATTTCATTCATGCACAAAGAAAATTAAAGATCACTTCATCAATGGATTATTTTCTAAATTTGAACGCAATTTTAAAATCTGAATGTTTGTACGCCGTTGCCACGTTTGAAGCCAAAACTGCCGAAAATACAAAATGGATGCACATCAACTTCATGTCGTCGTTTACCGTTTTGAGACCACAAACGAGTAAAGACTGAGCCTAGACCACTTGGCCTTGATTGCTTGAGTTCCCATGCAGAATCCATATTTCCTATGACATGCACACGTCCATCTTAATGATAAATGTACAAAAATTCAACCGCTAGTGAGTCTTAATCATGAGTCTGAAGTCGATTCTTGTGTCAGCTGGGAAACAGATAAATTAGTTGAGAGGGTTTTTATCACTTCCCCACGATCAACATGATAAAAATATTAATTCATTCATGAATTGCCAGTTATGCCCATTCCTATTTGAGTGAATGTCTCCAAATACAAGGCGACGCGAGCAATATGGGCGACACAATGTGATGTAACGTTTTCAAAACAGTGAACATCGTTTTATTACAGCGATCATCAGGAGACAGAGATTATATAAACACTAACACATTTGCAGGAAATAAAAAAAAAAAATTCAAAATAGGAAAGTGGTTATACGACAGCATACAAAAGAAAAACTACCGTAGGCGATTTTAAATACTTGACAAAACATTTGATTTACGATGGAGAGAAAAAAAAAAAAAAAGTCTTCTATAAGGACAGCACCAATGTGACAGGGGTTCCAGTTATCCAATTTCCTGCGTTGAAAATTTTTTTCAGAATGAAATGAAATCCACTGGATCATAGGATAAGCAAAAAAAAAAGTAAATATGTTGTCGTATATTTGATCACTTTATCAGTGTGTATTTTACTCGGAATACGTCACACGTATAGCAAGACTTCTCACTTAGAGTAGTGATGACGTTTTTTTTTTTTTTTTAGTGCACTACGTAACATTGAGTTTACAATATAAGCGATATAGCAAAATTAATAGAAGTTTGTTCTGCAAATTGTACATGCTCGATATACAGTGAAGAAAATAAGTATTTGAACACCCTGCTACATTGCAAGTTCTCCCACTTAGAAATCATGGAGGGGTCTGAAATTTTCATAGTAGGTGCATGTCCACTGTGAGAGAGATCATCTAAAAAGAAAAATCCAGAAATCACAATGTATGATTTGTGTGATACAGCTGCAAATAAGTATGTGAACAACTGAGAAAACCAATGTTAATATTTGGTACAGTAGCCTTTGTTTGCAATTACAGAAATTAAACGTTTCCTGTAGTTGTTCACCAGGTTTGCACACACTGCAGGAGGGATTTTGGCCCACTCCTCCACACAGACACAGATCTTCTCTAGATCAGACAGGTTTTTGGCACTGTCGCTGAGAAACACAAAGTTTCAGCTCCCTCCAAAGATTTTCTATTGGGGTTTAGGTCTGGAGACTGGCTAGGCCATGCCAGAACCTTCATATGCTTCATACGGAGCCACTCCTTGGTTTTCCTGGCTGTGTGTTTTGGGTCATTGTCATGTTGAAAGACCCACCCTCGACCTATCCTCAATACTCTGACTGAGGGGAAAGAGGTTGTTCCCCAAAATCTCACAATACATGGCCGCAGTCGTCCTGTCCCATGTGCAGAAAAACACCCTCAAAGCATGATGCTACCAACCCCCATGTTTCACAGTAGGGATGGTGTTCTTGGGATGGAACTTATCATTCGTCTTCCTCCAAACACAGTTAGTGGAATTATAACCAAAATGTTCATCTGACCCCAAAACTTTCTCCCATGACTCCTCTGTATCACCCAAATTGTCATTGGCAAACTTAAGATGGGCCTTGACGTGTGCCGGTTTAAGCAGGGGAACCTTCGCTGCCATGCGTGATTTCAAACCATGACATGACGTCTTAGTGTATTACCAACAATCACCTTGTGTAGTCCTGGGCTGATTCCTCAACCTTTCTAAGGATCATTGAGACCCCACAAGGTGATATCTTGGATGGGGGCTCCACTACGATTGATGTTTAGAACCATGTTTAGCTTCTTGCATTTTCTAACGACTGCTCCAACAGTGGACCTTTTTTCGCACCAAGCTGCTTGGCAATTTCTCCGTAGCCCTTTCCAGCCGTGTGGAGTTGTACAATTTTGTCTCTGGTGTCTTTGGATAGCTCTCTGGTCTTGGCCATGTTCCAAGTTTGAGTCTTCCTGATTGTATGGGGTGGACAGCTGTCTTTCTGCAGCCAACGACCTCACACAGGCGCATCTGATTTAGGATAATATATGGAGTGGAGGTGGACTTTTAAAGGCGGACTAACAGGTCTTTGAGGGACAGAATTCTAGCTGATAAACAGGTGTTCAAATAATTATTTGTAGCTGTATCACACAAATAAATCATTAAAAAAAATCATACATTGTGATGTCTGGATTTTTCTTTTTTTAGATTCTTTGTCACAGTGGACATGCACCTACCACAAAAATTTCAAACTCCTCCATGATTTCTATGTGGGAGAACTTGCAATATAGCAGGGTGTTCAAATACTTATTTTCTTCGCTGTACTTAAATAACGGGATACCACGGCATTGCTGTTACACTGAGAAAGAATTACAAAAGCGATTCCAGTCTCTTCTGTTCCATCTCTATCAATTGACCCTGATTGCCCAGACACGCGAGCCGAGGAGCACCACAGGTGATTCAGAGCTTCCTTTTGTCAAATGTGTGAGAGCTGCAAAGTTACAGCTGGAAGAGGTGGTGTGAGGTGGGGGGGTTGGGGTCAAACAAGTTGTCACAGGTGCAGGAGGACATGGTGGAGTATCATTGGCATTTCCCTGAGGTGTCCCCCCCCAACCTAAATCTTGACAGGAGAGCTCCCTCAATAAGGCTAAACAAATACGTGCGGAGTCCTGATGCGACCTAAAGGAAGGGAAGCCAACCCAAACTGCAGTCCTCAGGGGTGGGGGGTGGTGTTACTTCTCTCGGACCTTGGTGTCGGAGGACAGGGGAGAAGCGAGTCGATATGGAAGCGCACCTGCGCGCTTATCTCTGTAGAAACTAGGGGAGACTGTGCCAAAGGGTCCGTCCCCAGAAGCTAGATCAGGTTCTGTTGAAGAAAGACAGCAGTTGGAACAGGACCGTCCTGCCCAGCGCTGCGTTTGACCACCGGCGCGCTGTTTTAAGGTTTTTACTGGAATCAACGTAGGCATGCCTACGTTCTAATTGGATACACATTTGTTTTTGCATTATTTTGCCCAACTGAGAAAGTTTCTTGCTGCCGGTACCTTGTCGAATGCGTGTCTGGCAAGTGCGGCTGCAACAATAAATATTCAGTACACTACCACAAACTGGTCAGCTACTGCTAGCAGTCATTCAAGTCAATTCCTGTTATTGTCATCATTCTGTCCAAATGAAAAGCACATGGTTCCAAATTTAGAATATAGTTAACATTTTGTGTATGTTTATTGTGTTATGTTGTTAAGATGTGGTGTTCTGATCAAGATATTGTCATTTCTGATAAATATTGTTGACATCTTAGCAAAGAGTTGAAGGGTCTTCCACACTAGGAAGCACAAGTAGTTTTTTGTGCTTTCATAAGAGAATGGATGACAAAGCAAGATATCTGGTGAGATACACGGTGGGTGTCTGTGACCAAGCGTTTCAAGCTATGGAGCTCGTGCACGTGACGTCACCATTTTCACGCCGCCATATTGCCGGTCAAAGAGCTGCTCGACAGTGTGGGGGACGTTGAACCGGAGCAGAATATACACAATGCCCGAGACTTGTTGTGGTGTTGGTTGTCACAACAGACGAGACAGATATTCAAAGAGGTCATTCTATGGAATACCCGCTGAAGACGAGAAAAGATCGATGGATTTTGGCGATTAAATGTGTTGGAAGGTGCCCCCAACAAAATACACACGACTGTGTAGCGATCACTTCACTTCAGGGAGAAATTATTCTTCTCATTCTCAAATTCCCAAAAAGTATTTATAATGCCAAGTTGGCTCATTTGGGAACAATGAAAAAAAAAACAAAAAAAAAAAACATCCAACATATACGGAGCGTGTTGCAGCCACACGTTAATCACTTTTTTTTTCCTAATATGTATTGTTCTCAAATGAGTCCAATGAGCATTCAAAAAAAGAAAATAAACCGTCAGTCAAACAGGTTTACAAAAGCTCAACGTGTGGCCGTAATTCGCTTCCGTGTACGGGGGCTGAAGCCTACACAGCAGTTTTTCTTCTTTTTTTAAATATACATTGGACTCATTTGAGAACAATGTGCATTTAAGGAAAGAAAAAGTGTCATGGAGAGGTTTACCAAAGTTTAATGTGTGGCCGCAACACGCTTCTGTGTACGGAGGAGCCGACTCGTCTTTTTTTTTTTTCTCCAATCATAGTTAATGATTGCGAGTTTTGTGTAAAACCAGGGGTCATTTATTTAAATATTGCTATTTGTATTGAAAACATTCAAGTGGCTCCATCACTCTGTGGGATTTATTCTTGAATGAGAACAGATCCAGCAACGAACTTTTCTACGCTTGCAAACTCTTCCGTGTAAATCTCAACGACTTACTCACCAGATCCACGTGCAGATCCAGTTGTCCAAGACAAGCAGAACCTGGACATAGTCCAATTTCTTATGGCGAAAGCATCGACTTCGGCATTAAATATGGGTCCTCTTTGCCAAGTGTCTCTCATTTTTTTACGTACCTTCGTTTATTATCACCATCCAAATGTTTAACGGTATCTGACAAAACTCTGGGCGTTGTGCTATAAGACGTATTTTCGGGTCGTCTCCAACCGACTTAGCATTGAAGAATGCTTTGTTTGACCGGCACTTCCGGCCAGTGACGTGATTTGATGACGTGGATGCACGAGCTCAAAAGTAAAATTTAAGGGGGGGAAAAAATAAATTCAGTCCTCACAAGCAATACAAAATTTGTAGTTTCCTTTGAGCAAATAGGAATTATGCTTGACGTGTTTACCGAGACTGTGTGGTGTTGCCTTTCGATCCAAATGTTCCAGCGCTACTCTCCAGACGAGCATATTAGATATACACTGAAAGTTTTTACATATATTAAAAGGATTATCTGTGCTTGACGGTAACAAGTCAATTGCACATCAACAAGTAACTACATAAACATTCCGCAGTTCCGTTGGAAGTTCAGAATCTGTGACGTGATGCTTCCAACGCTCCCTCGGGTTTCTCAATTTCTTGTGTACATATTTGTGTGTGTTTATTTGAGGGCCCGCAGAGCTGTGGGTGAGGATGTCTCGTCGTTACCTGGCCAGATGATAGCCTCCAGCAGCGTCACCCTACGAGCCAGAAGCTCGAGATCAGCCTGCAAGTCGCGGAACATCTGCAAGCTAAAGTCCTATCAGAGAGCAGTGACAGGGGAGGGGGTGGGGGGTGCTGCGTGAGGGCGGGGTGCGGAAACACCGGGCCTGCGTCCTGGCGGGGGCCGCTCGTGACTGTCCCGGTAGCAAGTGGTGCAGTGGGAGTTTGAGCCCCCCTACCTTGACCCCTGCCTTAAACTGACCCTGCCTCAGGCCTCCTACTCACCATGAATACCGATCATAGTCTCGAGGATTAAAACCCTCTCAGCTAAGATCTTCAGCGCCTCTCTGATCTGATGTATTCCGTCCCCCTGTGAAGATAGATACAGCCGTCATGGTTAGGAGCGCAAGCTTGAGAACTGCTCGCCAAGACGCCGTTTTTTTGTTTTTTTTTGTTTTTCCTCTCCCCCACAGTACAGTTCAGCAGTTAGAAGGTTAAACAGTCCACACATCAGTCCACGCATTGTCTGCTTCCTACGCATCTCTTTATCTCCCTCATTCTCTGGCCATGCCGCTTCAGTATGACGCCAGCGTCTGCCATGCTGGGCCGGGCGACAGCAACATGCACGTCACAGCAGTCGCACGTTTTCAGACACCTGGACCGAACTCTTCCAGGAATTAGACTGGCTCATGCGTACGTATGCATTATTGTTTCTTTCTCTTCCAGGAATTAGACTGGCTCATGCGTACATATGCATTATTCTTTTCTTTGTGATAGAAAATCACCATCTGGGTCTGCATACTGCGCACTCACTGGATACTTCATTAGGTACACAAAGATAATAATTTATCCCTTCATATATCCGCACGCACTTACTATTTATATCTTTATCTACATTTTAATAACATTTTCATCCGTGTACAGTATAATAACCCCATTATACTGCGGTTCACGCGTTGCAGTCCTGCTATATTGTGGATTTACGATTTATCAATCCTATTTGTTTATAATGTGTACAGTATTTTCACGTGATCCGTTGCGCTTATGCTCCCTCAATGTACAGTATTCTGTGTTTATCATTTAAGTGTTTAAAGACAAAAAATAAAATTCCAGTTTCGTGTGGCGGGGGATTACAATATATATCTTTTTTTTTTTTTTTTACATACCAGACATGATTTTTCCATTTATAGGCTGAATTCTGTGTTTTTAAATTGCATTGATTAAAAAAAACAAACAAAAAAAAACAACAACCCTAAATTCTTCTGCAATATGCCAACCGTAACCCTGTGCCAGAATCCACACCCGTTCATATTCCGGTCTGACCTTTGCAAGTGAGGTGGAAGATTAGACACACGCCTGTTGATTGGTCGAATGTGTTGCTCCTGACCAATGAAAAAGTTTGTTGTATACGAGGCAGTTCATGGGGCCATTTTCAAGTCAACACAACGGCGGCGCTCAAGAGGAAAGACGCCTCTTGAGCGAAAGAAATTGATAGATGTCAAAAATAAGTTCCGACGGGATTGGATGGAACGAGAAATCGTCGATAGTTGGAAAGAAGGAAGTTACCGCTCTGTTAAGCAACTTCATTCGCAAAATCGATCAACCTTGTAAAGCATTGCGCACGTGTTGTCAGGATACTATTGATTATGGATCAAAAGGTTACAAGACATTGGAAGTTCGCTCAAAATGACAAAAACACAACTGGATGCAAGGAAAACGAACTTTTCCATTGCAGACGATGAGAGTTCAGAAGCAATTAACTTGTAAAAATATCTATTATTTACATGACGTTAATATTTGTTGTCAAATTCATGCGTTTCAATTATTTACTAAAATGAGAAATTTTTTCATTCAGTCAAATCACACGTCTGATTTACAAAATGTACTCGCTGTAGCTAAAATATTCAAAACATTGCCCTGTATGATACTGGGCAATTCTACAGAACTTCCGACTACAATAATAAATGAACCATGCAATATTATCAAAATAACTCAGATAACGCCTGTCTAAATTAGCGATATGACATTTTAACAGCCAGATTTTGTTCTTCAGTTTGATCGTGTGTGCAGCGAGTATGCAAGAGTACCTAAAAGAGTGTCCAGTAAGTGTACATCCAAATCTCGTGAGACACTTTTTGAGTTTAAACGTCAACCTTTAAAACTGAATTCACCATCACAAAAAAGGAGGCATGCAAATGGGGAGGTTGCACAGTTAAAACTTTCGGATTAGTAAAACAGAAAAGGCAAGGCTTTGTGTTTGTTGAAAAAAAGGCAAAGTAAAAAAGGTTCATCCAATGCAAACTAACAATTTCATTTGAAGCAAAATGAATGGGGGCGACTTTGCCTCGTTTCAACGGAGCAGCCCAGTTAGCTTCGTGTTAATGTCCACATGCAGCAAATGAGTCTTTTGCGAGATGGGATCAAAGAATGTAGCTGTATCCACTCCACAACACCTTCTGAACCCAACAGAATCCACGACTGACATAAATGGAATGATTTGGCATATGCATCTCATGCATTTACTTTCGTTTGTGACGCCAAACATGATCGATACAGATCAATTGAGGAGACCGTGAATTTAAGCCAATGCGCTGAAGGATTCGGCTTTCTCCTCCTGCCTTGGTTGGTGTGTGCGTCGTTGCAACAGGATTTGATGGCGGTGATGCGATTTTGACATATATGCCAAAGTCAGATGCTGCCAAAAGTGACTGTGAAAGGTAGCCATAGCTCGCGGAGGGAGTCGAGACAAGCTTTCGGGGTCAAGAGGACAAGTGTCATGACGGGGGGCCGCAGTCCGGAGCGCACCCCGAGGACCAACAACACAAAAACGCGTAAAGGCTGACTGTCCCCACACACAAACGCATACGGTTCACCGGCTGGAATCACATGTACAAAAACAACAACAACAACAAAACATGATGGTTGAGAAGACATGAGAGGACAAGAAAAACATCGAGCCTATTAATAACACATATCCCGAATAGAAAATATCTTACATTTAGATTGCTCTTGTAAAATGAAAAAGAGGTCAAAGAAAAAGGAGGATTAGACAGACAGAGGAAATATAATACTTAACAAGGGGATATTAAAATAGTTCTGAAAGAGGAAATCCAGTGCATCCAATTGGTCGTGTAATATGTACCCTATTTTGACAATGTGATGCTAAATCCTCTCATTTCATAGTGTTTTGAGAGCCGCCCGCTTCGTTAGCCCCGGACGCCAAAGGTAGGCTAAAGGACTCCACCGCCACCGAAGCTCAGCTCGCGGCACACCGCCAGAGCTCGTGGCCTGCCTTCGGTGACGGCGGAGGCTGTTAGCCAAGCTTCGGCGTCTGGGGCTAAAAGCGTCCTTTGCCTGGAATCTCGGCTTGTGGTAGCTCGTCAGACTCAGCGTCATTCCCGTCCGAAGAATCATCCCAATAGTCAACATTAATTACAGCCACAGGTTCCAATCTGTAATGGAAGTATACCTCCGTCTTCCTGATCAACCTATACTGCTATTTCTTCATCAGATCAAGATAAATCAGAGAAATCAGCGCTGGGCATAATGGCGTCCCATGTAAGCCAGCATTTGTAAGAGCACGGTAAACGTCACATACACCCATGTAGCTCATGTGACTCGCAAAAATGGCAGCGCCCCTGAAAATTTGCAATTGTTGATTAAAAATCTTCTCAAAACGCTATTAAATGAGAGAGGATTTAACATCGCATTGTCAAAATAGGGTACATATCACGTGACCTATTAGATACACGGTAAATGCAAGCACTGGATTTCCCCTTTAAAAGCAAAAACCGGGCTTTTTAAAAAAAATTTCCCTCCAACCAAATATTCTTGCGTACTACCACCAAATTACGGTAGCTACTTCCTCACCGGTAAGCCCTTCTCTCCAGGCTCTCCTTTGGGACCTGGTGATCCCTGTAAAAGAATTGTACAACAAAGCGTGACTTGAGGACAATGAAATAGTTTCGGAATCGTTTCAAAGAGCTAATTATCACGGTCCTCGTAATCCTACAAACGGAGGTTAGGCTTGGGGTTGGCTTACCGGCTCGCCCCTGAAGCCCCTATCTCCTGGGTAACCCGATGGACCCTGAATCCAAATTGCAGCAGACCGTTTTGTTTCAGCACCAAGGACGAAGGAACAGAAAAACTGCAGAATAGAATCGTTGGTACTCAACTCTTTCCCCGCGCTCTCCCTTTGGGCCCATTGGACCCTGGGCTCCATGCGTGCCAGGTTTGCCCTGTCCAGAAGAAAAACCAAAAGTTACAACAACTCAATTTCTAATTTGTTGTGCATCAGCAAACTTACGTTCTGTCCCTGCGGCCCAGGAGGTCCCGGTGGGCCTTTTGGACCTGTGGGACCTGATAAAAATTGTACATTGAGCTTGAAATTTCCTTCAATCAACACAAAGGTACATTTCTACAAAGATGCTTGGATTTCGTCGACAGTTTCAAAGTGCTGCATCTCTTTCAATATCTTTATTATTGTGGATGATTTTGAATGCTGTAGAACCGCATCGGATCATAGAGAAGTGTTTCGAATATCTTGGTCACGTTAGAGCTACACGAGATGGCTAACAAGTGTTGAATAAAATCTTTTTGGGATGGTTTATGCACCCGTTGTACAGCAATTGTGCTGATCTCGGGGAATTCTGAGAAATACAAATTACAAAGTAAAATGCAAAGTATGTATGGCAGGGAATGTGATATGCTTGGCCTCTAGTAAATATTAGATCACTGTCAATACCTGCTATAAACATCCATCCATCCATTTTCTTAGCCGCTTATCCTCACTAGGATCGCTGGGGTGTCATGTATGTATTTTAAAGCGCAACCTCTCCTGTCCAATTCTGTTCCTTTTGTGAAGATAGGCAGGCAGGCAGACAAGATAGATAGATAGATAGATAGATAGATAGATAGATAGATAGATAGATAGATAGATATAGATAGATAGATAGATAGATAGATAGATAGATAGATCGATCGATAGGTAGACCCCCCCCCAAACAAAACTAAAAAATTACCAATTGGTCCAGGAGGACCCTGAGGTCCTGGTGTGGAATCATGGAAAGTGTTGGTGAAGAAGGGGTCCTTTCCTCGATCTGGAAATAAAATGAAAGGGAAAACTCCGATCATCAATATACAGTTGAGGTCATTCATCAAACTTGTTTCTTAATTAAGTCTTTAAAACCTTTCAGTGGACATGAAATATTCTCAAATAAGATCTTTTTGCTGACAAAGTGTTTGTCCACGACTGTGCAAATGTCTTTAATTTTATTGATTCCAATACAAATGCTATACCACACAATTGTGCTGCCACAAATAATTATAGTCACTAAATTGTGCAATCTGAATCTAACATTCTGTTTTGATTTTGTCTTAATATTTTTTTCAACATCAACTAATTATATAAAACTACAGTTAATTATATAACGGTCGAAAATCTAAGGTCTCAGTGTGATGCAGTACAGTTCTGCAAACAACAACCACAAAAATGAGTTGACTCGTTAAATATATACATATCTGACATTGTCAATGGAAACATTGTTTTTCTAAAGAAAAATATTTTATGCACGTTTGAAATGTCATGTCATGGTCCAAGCCGCTTATCCTCACAAGGGTTGCGGGAAAGCTGGAGCCTATCCTGGCTAGCTTCAGGCCAAAGGCGGCCTACACCCTGAACTAGTCGCCAGTCTGTCGCAGGGCAGATATCGACACCATCACTGAGCGGGAATCGAACACACGCTGCCCCCACTAAAGTATAATCAAAATGTTGTGGCGGGTCTATATCGCTTCTAATAAAATGCAAAATCTATGTAAGTAGTTTGGAATTGTTGTAGTTGAGGCCGCATTTGTGAGGCAGAAAAGAAGAAAGTCGGTAACCTTCAATGCCGTTTTACAACAATCAACATAACGGATGACAATGACCAATTGACCCCTCCGTGGATGTTGCGCAATCCGCGTCACTGACCAATCAGAGGTCTCGGACTCAAATCTCAGACAACGCTGGCTGGATGGACCAGTATAGCTTCTGTTGGCGTTTTATCGCTTATTTGGGTTCTTTAACAATAGGTATGGTTAAGAGGTGTAGTCACGGACTTTATAATAGTGACGACAGGTATCCTGAAAGGCTAGTTGGTGGAGTTCAATTCGTACCCTTTCCAAAACCGTAGACCCAGTACGAAAAATGTCTTTGATGGATAAAACTTTGAGGAAGACCGCATGATCAACTGAATCCATCAACCGGAACAGATGTTTGCACGAAGGTAAGTCCTGTATTTGATTTTCAATATATGTCTCATATAAATGAATTAGCAGTTCTTCGCTTGCATAATATAGCTACGTGTGAATGATTGTCACACTTGATCTGTGTTCAGCGATATTTTGCGATGATCTGACTGCAAAAACATGTCCCATTGTTCGCGGCTAATTAGCTAAGCTAAACCGGACTCGCAGTCCTAAAAGCCTTCGACGTGCACCGAGACACCAAGACTGAAGGAAGGATGTTTGAGGACACTATAAAGTAGTGATTGTCGTACTCGGTCGGGACTTTGCGTAGGTTTGGCACTAATTCAAGAATAATTATTGAGGGGAGCGGGTGACGTTACACAAAGAAAACGAGAGAAACAACTCGTAAATCAAGCCTCGCCTTAATTTCCTTCATTCGGCGGTTCACAAACGGCTGTACAGATACACATACAGATTCTGCAACACGAAAATAGGAAAGTGTCAATGACGAATTCGTCTTTGGGTTATAATATATTATATTATGTGGCTTCTCGGTCTTCCTCTGACTCTGGAAAGATCTCGCGCTAATATCAATGGTTTCTCCGTCGATATGCATGTAAATACCATTGAAATACCCCTCGCTGAAATACTTGAAGCCCTGCTGTCTGCTTTTCAACGATATTTCACTGTTAGCTAAGAATGCGAGTGAGAAATAATTTTTCCCAATTGTTTGTCTGACGTCAGCGCACGTGGCGTGGCGTCACTTCAATAGGCGTGGTTAAGTGCCCTGTACGGAGGGGTCAATTTGGAAAGACACTGAAAATGTCTGCCTTTGGAGGGGGGGGGGGCGGTATCCAAAGGTGGGTGCGCCCCCCCCCCTTTTTTTTTTTAGAAACCCACACTGTCAAAATGATGACCTCTGGTTACTTCTAACAGTGTAAATACAGGGCAATCATAATATTTTGAAAACCTAAAATATGAGCCCAAACAACCAAAATAATTTTGCCAGACATAAAAATGTAGACTTGAGTGAAATTTGTTTATATATGTACATATAAAAGGGAGCGATAAAATGCGTGATCTCCAGGGCCAGTGCTACAGATGGGCCTAATCGTATTACCAGATGTCAATTATACAATATTTAAGAAATTTACGTCCAACTTACCTTTGTGTTTCCTGGTTTAGATATGGTTCTGGATATTTTTTGCTCTTATCGGAATAAAGAGTGCACAGCACTTTGCCGGAAACATCCACTTTTTGTACGTGTTCGGTTAGACGTGTTGATACCGTTTTCGTTCCTATCTGCAGTTACACTTTTTTTCAAGCCATGCCCATCTGAAATATTTTTTTTTTTTTACCCCGTGATTTTTATCAATTTCCCTGGCGCGATCTTCATCTCTTCGCTCTGAGACTTTCGCAATACTGGCAAACGTGCAGACCGCTCGATAAAATATACGTACCTATGTCTATAAGTTATAACTATGCCGCAGTAAACAGAATGCTTCTCTATGAAATGTTAACATCGGAGTGAAAATACCGACGAAACACCGCCGGAATGCTTCAGAAAATCGGAATGTTGTCGTTATTATAAATACCAAATATAACGCAAACAGATAGCAATGCCGTTTTCCGCTATCACAGCTGTGACTAATTTCACAACCAGCGTTGCCGATAAGATGCTGGCCGTTGCCCCCCCCCCCCCCCCCCCCCAATTTTCTAAATGGATTTACACGTTTCACAAAAATGACATTTTCAGCTGAAAAAAACTCATTCCTGGTATAAGAACGCAAATACCAAATACTAATGTATCCGAGAACAGTTAATCACTCATCTAGATTTATTTTCAAAAAAAGTATCTTGCTTTGTGGAACGGCACAGACCGGACCAAAAAGGACAAGAAAGTATGAGCGAGAAGAAGCGTGTCGTTTTTTACTTCAGGGAGAAAGACGAGCAGGGGAATGATGACAGGAAACATCATCCAGCTGAAAAATCACTGCGGGTCTCCAATTGAGTTAGACATCGCAAACCGGGCCAGCCGCGGCGCTGCATGGCTGTCTTCTCATGTGCTCTTTGTATTCTACGGCGCTCGTCTTCATTCGCAACACTCCGCGTGCAAGTTTGAAGCGCCACTGGCCAGGCACGAGGGACATTTAACCCCCCTCGTGGATACATACAAGACAAATAAACGGGTGTTTTCCCAAGTAGGGTCAGGACGGAGCAGTCCGCCCGCCTTCCCGTCCCGACATTCCCCGCTGTTACTTTGATGTGAAAAGAAGACGGCTCCCGGTCTCATCGTGCCAACCCTAATACCTACAAAAGGAAGCTCACGCTGACAAATCAGTACTTTCAATTTTTTAAAATCGTGAATCAACAAATAAAAGGTGCCGACCCAGTGACCTTGAGCGGAGTGAGGAGCCCACATCTGGAAGCAGTAGGGTGACGTCGGAGGCGGACAGGTTCTCATCGCCGCACGTAAAGTCTGAGTCAAACTCGCAACCTCTCCTGCTTTTTGAGTCTGTTCTATTTGGCACGGAGCGAAAGTGCAGTAAGTTGACCTTAAAGGTCCACTGTCATGAAATGGACGATTCTTAGTATATTAATGAAAAAACGACAGCCGGTAATGACCCATCCGTTTTTTCACCTCAAAACACGATTTTGACGGATATGCCTTTTTGTAACTCCCGCTATGAAACTCCTCTCGAGGGATTTGTTTTCGACAAGAAGCAGGAAGTGACGTAAAGGACAGACCCGCCCGTAAGTGGACTCGTTTGTTTCCGTTAGTTTTACCAACGAGAAGATAGCTCTTTGTTCCTTCGTGTTATGAAATGCCGGCTCGTTGCATTGCTGGATATTCCTCGAACGCTCGAGAGGATGGATTCGCTCTTCATACTTTTCCAAAAGACCCGGTTTGTCGTGAAAAATGGATTGCACGGGTGCAAAGGACGAGAGCTTCGTGGGTTCCAAATGACAGGTAGGTGTAAACAGCTACTAAAAAAAAAAAATAATAAAAATCCGTAAGTAATCGGTCCTAAATGTGTGCATCGGAAGGCTTCCGTGCAGCAGCCGCTGAAGGCCGGCCTCTGCAGGCCTTGTGAATCGCCACCGGCTTTGTCGACAAGCCTTGTCAACCGGGGTGGCTTGTTGCGGCGCCAGGCCGCGGTGCCTCATCCCCGCCGCGGAAGTGGATCGTATGGGGAGGCGGTTTGGCCGCAGCGTCGTCGTCGCTCGCGGGTGGCGTTGTTTTCTTCATCGCCGCATGGAGGTGGATTGGGCGGGGAGGTGGTTTGGCCGTGATCCAGATATCATCTAAGTAAAGCTCAAAACAATCTGGTAATATTGGCCCAGACGTTTCACTCAGTTGTTGGGATGTTGACTTCTTCGAAAAGAGCTTCCATGTCAGAAGGGGCGTGTTCGTCTCTCATTGTTAGGATGCACAGCGTGTTTTCATTGGCGAATGTCCGGGGTGACCTCACGGGCAGGAGATGTGACCAATATGGCGACCGCTTGGATGCCGAATGACACTTGCGCAACTTTGCGCACGGATGATCGCTCTTGGCTCATATTTATTTTTTTCGTACAGACATTGAAGTGAATAATGTTCTATGTATTTTTCATTTCAATATCTATTTTAGAATGTTTACAGGGATGACACTTGACCTTTAAAAAGCCTTTTAGAAAGTCTTCAAATTAGAAGGTGGACCATTTCCTTCCTCTTTCGGTTCTTTGGGATCTACCATTCTACTTTCACTTTCATCGAGCATCCTTTACCCTGTTTAAGAACAAACGTTGGCAAGCACATTGTTAGAAAGAGCGTGATAATGTGCGTGGGTGAGCCGGAGCCAGGTTTAACGACAAGCTCATCGTGTAAATGAGGGCACCTTGACTAGTCCAAACGTGCAATTTTGGATCAAATTCCATGATTTCATTGGAAATCAAACAGCGTCATGGAATAAATTGTGTCTGGAGCCTGCGCTGCGGGGAGTGTTTCTGATGGGCTCTTACTGTCTGGCGCTGGGATGCGGGCACCGACGTGGGCAGACGGTCCCGGAGGCCCGGGAGGACCTGGTAGGCCCCTCTCTCCTGGGAGTCCTGGGGGGCCCCGGGGGCCTGAGAGGAGAAAGCATGTAAAAATAAATTGAAATATTGATAAAAAATGATACATGCTGAGGATCGGATGTGAAAATAAAAACAGCTTTAGAGTCAAAGAGGACATAAGAGGTGGTGCTTTTGCTTCACATGTACATCTTGTTGTACTTCATCAGACCCACAGGTGGCACTGTTGTAAATAGAACAATTTTTGTCATGGTAAAAAATCCTCTGGGTCATGTTGGCTGGCAAAAAAGGAAATCAGCAACCCAATCAATTTACATTGTTAGGTTGCGCTCGGTGGAGCAGCTGGTAAAGTGTTGGCCTCACAGTTCTTTGGACGCGGGTTCGATCCCGGCCCCGCTTGTGTGGAGTATGCATGTTCTCCCCGTGCCTGCGTGGTTTTTCTCCGGGCACTACGGTTTCCTTCCCCATCCCAAATACATGCAACACTATTGGACACTCTAAATTGCCCCTAGGTGTGTGATTGTGAGTGCGACTGTTGTCTTCGTGAGGATAAGTGGCAAAGGAAATGGATGGATGGATGGATGGTTGGAAGGTTAACTGAATTTCACAAGGACAGTTATATTATGAGTCACATATATTTGACGTCTGTACACTTAGATCTATCCATTCATCTTCTTAGCTGCTTATCCTCACAAGGATCGCGGGGAGTCCTGGAGCCTATCCCAGCTGTCAACGGGCAGGAGGCAGGGTATATCCTGAACTAGTTGCCAGCTAATCGCAGGGCACATCGAGACAAACAGTCGCAGTCACAATCATACCTACGGGCAATTTAGAGTGTCTGATTAATGTTGCATGTTTTTGGGATGTGGGAGGACACCGGAGTGCCCGGAGAAAACCCACACAGGCATGGCGAGAACATGCAAACTCCACACAGGTGGGGCCGGGATCAAACCTGGGACCTCAGAACTGTGAGACAACAACACTTTCCAGGTGATCCACTGTGCCGCCACTGAGATTTAGTGTTCTTCTCATTGAGCAATTTTTCTCAACTGCAAGGAACATTTTAATGTCATAGTGAATTAGAAAAAACATTGTCAATGTTGACTTTTTGGGTGACTTGGAGTCTATTCCAGTTGACTTTGGGCATGACGCCACATACACCTTGTACTGGTCACCAGCCAATCGCAGGACACACCGTAACGTTTCCATCTATGGACAATTTAAAATATCTTATTAACCTAACATGCTTTTGGAATATAGGAGAACCACAGCGAAAACCCGTGCAAGCAGCATGCAAACCCCACATAGGAGTTCCCTTTGCACGATGGACCTTTCCGACCTGTCAATCACTCATGCAATAATAGCCAATCAGATAGCCGCAATGTCTTGACACGCCCCAGCCGCCATATTGTCCCACAAGCAATGCTGGTTGTCAGTAACGGGTGCTCAGAAAAGTTAATATTTCGAAGAAAATGGTCCTCAGATCGTTGTCATTGCACTGGGTCAATAACGGGAACCGCGAACGGGTAAGGCGATCTGCATAATCTTAACTGTTCACATCTGTGACTCTTATAAGGAATAATATAGTTCCTCTTAACTGAACGTCTCTTATCCTTCGTTCTTGTTAGTTTTGTTTGTTCCTTGTTCTGAATGTCGGAGACAAATTCCTTCCACGCTCGGCCATTAAACCTGTTTCTGATTCTGATCCTGAACTCAGGATTGTGAACCACTAATCTACTGTATTGCCGCACACTTGATTCATTTCCCCCCATATTGCGTTTCGATGATACATGAACAAGATGTCAAATATTATTCAACAAAAATGCTGACGCGGCAGAGCTAGTGTCACTACTAAACACACAACTGCAGGTTTTACTTTTCCTAAGTTGTCCCGACCATCATGCCCTCATCAATCTTTACATAGAAACACAAATGAGTTTAAGCGGAGGAGCTAACATTAAATTTCTGGTTGGTGCACGATTGCGCCAATGTCTTGCCAAGGTGTACACGACTGACTCGGGTTTTCCCCGTAATTAACAAAAGGACGGTCCCAAAACGAAACTCAAATAAACACAATTTTCTACGCAATGAAGTTTTACAGACACCGACTCACATTTAAACACGGATCAGCTTGCACGGCCCAATCAGAGGTAGCGTATTCCCCCCGCCGTGCAGCGGTACTATAACGGCGTCTGACATCATTGTTTGGACTTAAGACGTAATGTGGCCACTTCTCGTTCCTGCGGCAACTCACCTGACGACGACTGACAGGCGCAGCCTGAGAATTATTACTTTGCAAGGTAATGTTATTACAACGCTAATTTGACACCAGTGTAGGTCATTTTCACTTAAAAGTTGTGAGCGTAAGCAACTCTGGTGATTTAGGAGAATGGAAGGGAGGTCTGAGTGCTAATGTAGCATAATGATACAAATGAGCCACTTAACTGGACCAGATATGATGTCAAAAAATACATATTTCAAGCATCTTTGCGTCTATCACTATAATCTATAACGACAAGGTTCAATTTATTTTTTTCCCCATGAACCTCTCTTAAAATTGTCTTTATATTATATTGGTCACACTCCATGTTTATCCATCCATTTCCATTGCCACTTATCCTCACAAGGGTCACAGGGAGTGCTGGAGCCTATCCTAGCTGTTAACGGGCAGGAGCCGGAACGGGTTGCCAGCCAATCGCAGGGGCACGTCGAGACAAACAGCCGCACTCACGATCACACACACCTCCGGGCAATTTAGAGTGGCCAATTAATGTCACATGTTTTTGGGAGTGCCCACCCAGAAAAAAACCCACACAGGCACGGTGTAGAATGTGCAAACTCCACACAGGCGGGGCCAGGATTCGAACCCGGGTCCTCAGAGCTGCGAGGCCAACTCTTTATCAGCTGAACCACCGTGCCGCCAAGGCTAGACTCATAGTTACAATTTTAAAGACCCCCCCCTTGTCCCCCCTCCAAAAAAAATGTTTTCTTCTTCTTTTCTTTTACTATTTGGTGAAAAGTAATTGAAATGTCCACATGACTCCTCGGCTTTCAACAGTTGTCTTGTCAGGCAGGAGGCGGAACGGGTTGCCAGCCAATCGGGGGGCCCGTCGAGACAAACAGCCGCACTCACGATCACACCTAGGGTCAATTTAAATTAATTTTGCAGGTTTTTTTGGGATGTGGGAGGAAACCGGAGTGCCCACCCGGAGAAAACCCACGCAGGCACGGTGGAGAACGTGCAAACTCCACACAGGCGCGGGGCCGGGATTCGAACCCGGGTCCTCAGAATTGCGAGGCCAACGCTTTACCAACTGATCCCACCGCGGCGCCGGTCCATGTTTATCTTTCTAAAAAAAACAAGTACAACGAGAAAAGTACGGCTTTGGATAGAATTTGTAACGGCTTTTGGATGGCTATGAAGTAATGAAGAAAGAAAAACAATAACATCACAGACACATGGAAAGTATAAAGACCGGAGATTTGTGTATACAGTATGAAAAAAAAAAAAATAAAAAAGGTCAACGTCTGGTGGTTGGTTACCCAGCAGCAGGTTCAGAAGACGGGTCATCCACATTTCAGAGGCCTCCACGATCCGGAGCGGAGAAATAACAGCGCGCGTCGAGAGCAGATGCGATGACACGCATGCGCCACGATTTGCTTTGTTATCATTCAAGTCGCAGCTGCCTGCGAATTTACTTTTTCCTACGGTTGATTTATTCGGCGTCTGAATACACCGAGCAGCTTTTATTCCTCCGTTCCGACTCCGTTTGGTGCAGCTCACACATGTTGGCGCGAGTTGACTTTACAAGTAGTCGAGACTTTTCACGGCTATTAAAAAAAAAAAAAAAAAAAAAGCACTATTTCATACCTCCAAATGAAATGAAACTAATGGTCCAGATTCAGGAAGTCGGCAGACAAAATGTCCGGAACGCTCTCCCAGTTACAGCTGGAGCTGCTTTTGGGTTGACCGAGTGGATTAAGTGAAAGACAAACACCCCCAAAAATGGATCTCGTGGCTCAGCGTTGTTTCCTCAAGTGTTTGGTTAAGCGTGAGGCAATCGGATGCCTCAAAAAGTCGAGAGGCAAGAAATATGTACACTCTCTCGCTCCACATTGCACAAATAGGGAACAAAGTTTAAAATCAGCTCAAAATCCTGATTGTGTGGTGGTTTGGAGTTGGAGTCTGACCTGCGGGTCCCGAGGTTCCCTTCAAACCGGGGCTTCCGGCTGGCCCCCTTGCGCCCGCTTCACCCCGAGGTCCAACGGGGCCCGGCAAGCCTCGAGATCCCGCTTTCCCTTCGAGCCCAAAGATAAGTCATCAGCAATCATACGCGCGATATGATTTGGGTTTTTCAATCAACTGGGAGCGGAAATTACCATCTGTGCCTGGAAGACCATCGTGGCCCTTTTCACCCTGAGGACCTGCAATAGAAGGACTTAATTGAGTTTGCTGTTAATAACCTCCCCCAAGCTCAATCCAGTTACATTCGAAAGGCTAATTGTCGCTATAACTGCGAGCTTTCGTCTTCTTAATGTTTCAAGTGAACTGTGACATACTGCTTTTGAAATCCAAACACATTTGGTGAATTTATAGTTATGACCGTAATTTCCAGCCTATAAGCCGCGGCTTTTTTCACGCACTTTCAACCCTGCGGCTTATGCGGTGATGCGGCTAAATTGTGCATTTTTTTTTTCAACCGCCGCAAGGGGGCACTCGAGGCAAGAGTGAGACCGGTGGAATATATGTGCCGAGGAAGTGACTTACCGGTATGTATTGTTTTTTTTTTTTTTAACCGGCCGTTAGTGCTGCGCTCGCGTTAGCGTTGTGCTAGCGCGTTGCTGATGTGTTACTGCCGCGTCTCAGTCATTTAGGTATGTTTTTATTTTTTTTAAACCGGCCCTGTTAGTTCTGTGCTAGCATGTTGCTGATCTGCTACTGCTGTGTCTCAGTGATTTTTCGCCGTATGTTTTTTTTTTTTAACCGGCCCTGTTAGCGCCGTCCTAGCGTTAGCACTGTGCTAGCGTGTTGCTGATGTGTTACTGCTGTCTCAGTGATTTTGACCGGTATGTTTTTTTTTTTTTCAACCGGCCTTGTTAGCACCATGCTAGCGTGTTGCTGATGTGTTACTCCCGCATCTCAGTGATTTAGGTACCGTATTTTCCGCACTATGAGGCACACCTGAAAGCCTTTAATTTTCTCAAAAGCTAACAGTGCGCCTTATATATGGATCATTATCGAGCCTTTAGTGCGGCTCCATCTAATGGATGCTTAAAGTAACCCCAGCCTCTACTGTAGCATCTATTCTATGTGCCTTATTATACGGTGCGCATTATATATGAAAAAAGTTTTAGAATAGGCATTGAAGATGTGCCTTATAATGCAGTGCACCTTATAGTGCAGAAAATACGGTATGTTTTTTTTTTTTTTTAAACCGGCCCCGTTAGTGGTGTGCTACCGTGTTGCTAATGTGTAGCCGCCACAGCCGTTTTTTTTTTTTGTACCTTTATGTTTTTTGTTGTTTTTTTTTTTTTTACCAGCGCTGTTCATCCTACCATGTTGTTGCTAAGTTAAGATAAGATAAGGTATTAAAACTGAAAACTCTTTCTGTGGACAATTTTTCTCTGTAAATATCACATGTTTAAATGTGGGTTTCAATGTGGGCACTTACAGCTTTTACACAGATGTGGCTTATGTATGTACCAAATGGTATTTCCTTAACAAACGTACCGGGTGAGGTTTATAATCACGTGCGCCCTGTAGGCCGGAAATTACGGTAATCTGATGTGAGGAACTCTTGAAATGTGGCGAACGTTCCTCGTGTCTAGGCCGTGTTAACGTTCGTTGCGGAAGGGTTCATAGGTTCAATTGTTTTGCAGCAGCCAGGTCTCGGCTCGAGTCCAGGAAAGAAGAGGTGAAGTGCTCGCCTTGAGCTGTGTAAACGTGCACCTCAAATGACTCTCTTTGTCACACTGGAGCAAATGAGTGTGTATCGAAAGGAGGAAACAGGATATATAATAAGTGCACATGTGAGCAGGTAGAGGGAGCGAAATATGGGTTGTGAGTGATTTTTAAACGGGTGAACTTTCACATATTTCAAGGATCAATAATCTGTGATTACAGCTCTTCACGGAAGACTGCACATTATGCTTACCGGGAGGTCCACGCTCACCGGCAGCCCCCAACAGTAAGGCGCTCTCAGGTGTAACTTTCCCTCTAGACCGCTGGGATATGGAGGGCAAGGCTGTGAGTAACTGGACCTGGTGACGGGAGAGATTAAAAGGAGCGCAATCAAACACATTTTACTCACACACACTTCAAAAAGTTGACCTTGCACGAGTCCACAAACTTTTGCTTCGAGCGAGCTCAGCCTGTCATTCATTGCCGTCATACGACTGCAGTTGAGACAGGCTAGAAAACAGAAAAAAAAAAAGTCATTTCCAGCCACGGGGTATATTTTTGGACCATCCGAGTCTTACCACACGACGGGTCTTACATGAAAGGGTCTCCCCTACGCGTGCAGGTGGGCGACGCAGCGTGGACGCTTTCCTTACCGCCTCTTGAGCCCCCTTTTTCCCAGCATCTGGAGGAGATAATCACAAAGGGTGATGTCACTTGTTGTAGTATCATAATCGACTCTGATGTGGATGGTTTCAAGTCCTTTTGATTTTTAAGTCCTGATTACTTGAGAAATAAACCGGTGTTAATGGTGTTACGATCAAAAGTCCAATGCAAACATACACGGGACTTTTTTGGGTTTGTTTTTTTAATGTTGGGCCTCACCACGGCATGAGTCCTTAGGATTGTTATATAGTGACGAGAATTGACCTCCCTCTTCCAGTGTCCCCACACACGTGTGACCCCGATCTCAGTTTTCCACATGAATCATTCGCTTAGTGTAAACGGAAGGGTTTTTTTTTTTTGCGTTTTTAAGTACTCTCCTTCCAATCTGGATCCAATCCAATCTGGATTCTCATTGTCCTCCACAATCAAACTTTCCAGAGTCTCGCGTTTCTCACATGCCTGGAATTACCGAGTTAACTGCTAGCATACAAAATTTGAGCATGATTATTAGTTTAATATAGTGCTCTGAAATCAGTCTTAACCATGTCTTTGTTTAGATTTTCTTCATGGGCTTGTTTTTGCCACACTTATTCCAAAAGATGGCTGACATCAGAAAGACATTACAACGACATCCGTATGACATCAGAACAAGAACATGTATTTATTGGAAAAGTGGACTCACACTGTCCCAAAACTTTTGCCCATTGAGCTCATGCCCGATGACAGCTGCGCTAGGCTCCAACACTCCCGCGTCCCTCGTGGGGATAAGCGGCTCAGAAAATGGATGAATGGATGTAACAGATATTTGAACACAAAGGCTTGAGCAATGCATGTAGACAGACAATATAACAATGCTCAAAGGAATTTAGTCTTTATCCTCTAGCAGAACGACAAGTATTACTGCATCTTATTGAGGAGCTGTGGCCGTCCCCGTTGTATAGCCGCATGTCTGTATTATAGTGGCCCTACGTGGTCAAGGCAGGGAAGCAAGAAGGAGCAGCACCACATCCATTGAATTGAAGCAACAAACGTACAGTCATTTTAAAATAAACTTCAATTTGGGCAAGCAGTCAGTGACGTGTCGATAAAACAGATGTAATTTACCTTCTCTTTGGATATTGTGTGTTGTGTGCGTGTTTATACGTTGTTGGGGATGAACTAAAGATTATGACAACTGCTATTTTTGTCCTCTGCTGCTTTAGAAAGCGACAACTGTCTGCAGCCTGCGTTTTCCTTTCTGCATTGTTCCTTGTTTAGAGTCATCAGTTGAGCATCGGGAAGCCGCGGGAGCAAATGTAAACAATCGCTTCTTTGTGCAAAGGCAATCAGCTCACATTGTGTCCTGCCTTCATTTTATGAAGTACGGGAGTTTGGTGTTTGTGATTGCTGGAGGTTTCCAAAGGGCTTTGTGGTGCTTCCCAACTCCTTTGTCCATTTTTGGTCTGGATCTGCTCAGACCAGGTGCTCCTCCTCCAAACGTGTGGTTGGGCTGAGCACCTCATTAGCGACCAGGAAGTAGTACTTCCTCGGATTCTGCCACCAGCAGCCGTCTCCACTTGAAATGTTTAAAGCAGGGGTCAGCAGAACTTTCTATTCTAAATCTATTCTAAAGCTGACTGGAAGCCAGTGCGAGGACTTTAGGATTGGAGTTCTAGGCTCTGACCGCTTTGATTTGGTTAGAACGCGAGCTGCAACATTCTGAATGAGTTGCAGCTGTTTCATACTCTTTTTGGGGAGTCCAGTCAGAAGACCATTACAGTAGTCAAGTCCACTTGAGATAAAAGAATGGATGAGCTTTTCCTGGTCTGCTTGACACATACAAGACTTCACTCTCAATATGTTTTTGAGGTGGTAGAAGGCAGTTTTTGGGATTGATTTGATATGGATTGTTGAAAGTCAGGTCGGAATCAATCAGAACCCCAAGGTTTCGGACTTGGTCTTTGGTTTTTGAAGATAGAGAGTCCAGGTGTTTACTAACAGCAATTCTTTTTTCTTTATTGCCAAAAACAATTGTCTCAGTTTTGTTGTGATTTACTTGAAGATAATTTTGGCTTATCCAGTTAATTATCTGATTTAGACAGTGGCACAATACCTCAATTGAACTGTAGTCATCTGGAGACACTGCTAAATATAGTCAAATTTAAAGTTTTGAAGAATTTGACCCAAGGGTAACATCTACAGGCTGAACAGGAGAGGTCCAAGAACTGACCCTTGAGGGACCCCATAGGGCATCGCCATTTGCTGAAACCGAGCAACGTAGTGCTTACTGTAATTTCACATTTTGCAATCTTCTGTATCTCTCGCTAGTGCAAAGCCAGGAGATGAAAATGAGGGCTATCTGTTCCGTTGGAGAAAAAAAACAAAAACCTTTGTGATTTTGAGATGATTACACCAAAAACTGGATGGTGGTGGTAAGAAAGTGAAGCGCTTTCCTCACACCACGCTTCTGATTTTAGTATTTTGGGTTGTGGGTATTTTTTTCTGAGGATTATAAGTAAGGCAGATTTAGGCAGCATAAGATGTGGAAAATGCGGCAACCCCTTCGATGTTTGGATAGCAATGTCAACCGGGGAGCAGTCAATGCAAACACAAACTTGGACGCGTTCGACATTCTGCAGTATTGCACTGCGTAGTGTGTAGCGCTGTGTTTATTAACAAATGATGGCTGCTTTTAATTACCAAAAATGGGCTTTGCGCTGGAAATGTATGCATCACCCTCTTCTCCATCTCTTGAGTTAACGCTTCCATTTCCCCGCCCACATATAGGTTACGGTTACAACTCCTAAACTGGATTTGGCACAAGGACTCTGTCTTATCTTCAAAGTTGAAATAAATCTTTTCAGGAACACTGAAGCTCCACATGAGGACCAACACCAGTAAAACAACCCCAGGATGCCTTTTCAGTGACATTCGGTTTTTGCTTCTCAATGGGCTAATTGCCCCAACCTTGCCAAATAAACGTGTGAATATATTTGAACTCTTTCCCTCGCGGTGCCCTGGGCACTAATGACTGAGTTGGTTCGAGCCATTCATTGAAGAAATACCAAAAACTGAAGAGTTCAGTTAGGTCGGAGGCCGTCGCGAGCTCGGCTCCGGGTGTCGTTCCACTCGACTGCACATGCTGTCTTTTGTCATTTGTTTGCAAACATGATTTGAATGATCTCTTCCTCTGCTGTAAAACTCAGAGTAGCATGCAATCACGGCGATATCCAATGTGACCCGCGAACCGGTACCGTTTATTGTATCAACGAGTGAAGACGCAGCAAGGTTTATTTCGGCAAATATCTCCTCTCGCCTCATTTATCAAACCTCAGAGGGCTTATTAAAAAGTCATGAGTCTGCCCGCGGGCTGCCTTACGTCACGCGTGTAGTTGAGGGTGAAGGTCAGACAGGGCTGGCGAATCGTTTAGCCAGAATCTTACTAATAGACCTCCCGAGCCACACGTGCACCTCTTTCAAAATAGAACTTTCACGCAATTACTTTCTCGTTTCATTGTGTGAAAAACGCCGACGACGAGCGCTGACCTTGTCACGGCAAATATGAAACCTCTGAGCTTAAACGGCTAAAAGAACGAAATGGTAAGAATCCGAACAACTGAAATGGCGTCTTTTCGGATGTAGTCTACTTCCTGGTTGATGGAGGATGATGAAAATGGACCGAGTGTCCTTTAGTTTGGGGTGAAAGGATCGCAACTTTATCCACAGCTACACCAGATTTGATGACATCAACACTCAGTTACTGTGAAAAGGTCAGGTTGGCTTTTCTGTGCTGTATTTCATATCCCAGCAGACAATGTGTCCAAAAACATCCCATTTTATTTGCTGCATTCAGAAATGTATATTTTTCCAAATAAATAATTATCCTGGGTTGTTTTTAAGTTTCGCTCAAAGAAACTGTGTGCACGTGCGACAATGAACATGCACACGCAGCTCGCAGACACAGCAGAGTGTAAAGTTCCTGATCCATCTCTGTCTGCTCAAATAGCTGAGCTCAGCACTGCAGGATCATTAGCGAGCACTGTGGGTGTTTTGTCCCCGTCTCTGCACACCCTCGGACAGGATGAATTGCACTTCTGCTGCACAAACACACACATGCACGCGCACATCACCGAGAGCACAACTCCTGCAACTGGGATGAGTCAGGCCAATCGAAGTAACTTTGCAGTCTACAGTATACGTACGCTTAGCAGACATTTTGTATCGGCTGTTTTTAAAGGGCCACTGTCATGAAATTGATGATTTTTAGCATGTTATTAATGAAAAAAACGGCAACCACGATGGGCCCGTGTGTTTTTTTTCCACCACAAAACATGATTTTGACGTATACAGCTTATTGTAACTCCCGCCATGAAAATCCTCTCGAGGGATTTGTTTTCGAGAAAAAGCAGGAAGTGACGTGAAAGACAGACCCGCCCTCAAGTGGACTCGTTTGTTTCCATGAGTTTTACCTCCTCGTTGTTCCTTCGTGTTAGCCAAAATGCCAGCTCGTTGCATTGCTGGAGATTGTTAGAACACTCGGGAGGATGGATTTACCTTCATATGTTTGCAAGAGACCCGGTTCGTCGTGAAAAATGGATTGCACGGCTGCAGAGGACGAGAGATTCGTGGGTTCCAAATGACAGGTAGGTGTGTATACAGCTACTAAAAAAAAATTATAGCTTGGGGCGGACCCCGTAATCGGTCTCTCATAATGTAACAAAAGAACCGCAAACGAAATGTGTCGATGTGCGGGTCGGGCGGCGTCAGGCTGCACTTCGGGCTCGCGGACGGCGGCGGCTCCATTATAAGCCACCACGCCGCCGAAAATGAGCCACCGAGTCGGGCTTGCGGACGGAGGCAGCTCTTAAGAACGCAGCCGACAAGCCTCACTCAGCCGCGTGCGGCGACAACGCAGTAAAGCGCCCCAGCTCAACGGTGTTGTTCATCAAGTACTGCGGCGGCTATGAACAACCCCCTAAAGCAGCACGGCTCGGCTCCGTAATAAGCCACCTCGGTGCCGAAATTGAGCCACACCGGCCGGCTGTGACGAGTCGCGATGGCTCATCTCCGCCGCGGAAGTGGATCGCACGGGGAGGCGGTTTGGCCGTGATCGCATATCATCTCAATATGCCTCGAAACATTCTATATTGTATTTATATATATATATATATATATATATTATATACTATATTATATTGAAATATTGCCCCGGTAACTTCACTCGGTTGTGTGATGTTCTCTTTTTCGAAAAGAGCTTCCGTGTCAGAAGGGGCGTGTAAGTGCGTGCATAGTAGGGTGCAATGCGTGTTTTCATTGGCGAATGTCTGGGTGATGTCACGGACAGTAAATGCAGCCAATATGCCGACCACTTGGATGTCGTAGAAAGACACTTCTGCAACTTTGCGCATGGATGATTTTTTCGTATAGCCATTGATGTTATATGTATTTTTCATCACAATATCTATTTTAGAATGTTTATAGGGATGACACTTGACCTTTAAAGGGAGAAAAAGTACCTTATCTTGTTCAGCTTTGTTTCAAGTTGTGTACTGCTGCACTGAGAGATTACTGTAATATTCGTACCCTATTTTCCGCACTATAAGGCGCACTTTCAATGCATGGCCTATATTAAATTTTTTTCATAGGTAAGGCGCATATAATAGACGCTACAGTAGAGGCTGGGGTTACGTTATGCATCCATTAGATGGAGCTGCACTAAAGGCTCAATATTGATCCATATATAAGGCGCAGCGGATTATAAGGCGCACCGTCGGCTTTTGAGAAAATGAAAAGCTTTTAGGTGCGCCTTATAGTGCGGAAAATACAGTAAATGTTTACTTTATTTGTATTTTTGTATATAATGTGTTTCAAACGTTACTCTACACTTCGTTCCTTTTTCTTTTGGTCAGAATCCTTCCCTTTGCATGGCTCGTCAACTGACATTGGAGCAGCATGGCAAAACGGCTGCCTGGCAAGACGTTTTTGTGTCCTGGCTGCCGTCGAGCCACTCTGTGAGAAGCTTAACGTCTGTCGCACCGCTCCAAGGCATTTACGCTATCCATGGCAAGTGTCTTAAAACAGCTTTATCACACTATAAAGCATCCACGGAATCCAGTTTTTGTTAATACTGAGTCCTAGTACAGCCCTCCTGATAGATTTTCAACAGCTTCAGGCAAAGACTCTCTCTAGACATTTGGTGCTTTTAATAATTAATAAAATAAAGAGGAAATATCTATACATTGCAATAGAGCTCGTGCTCCTATGTCATAAAATCATGTGACATCACCATATTCCATATTGCAGGTCCAACAAAGCATTGTTGAAAGTGAATTACGTTGAGACGAAACGAAAATATGTCTTACAGCACGATATCCAGAGTTTTGTCCGATACCGTTAAACATTTAGAAGGTGATAATAAATGAAGGTACGTGGAAAAATTTGAGACACTTGCATAGAGGACCCATATTTCATACCGAAGTCAATTTTTTCGCCGATAAGAAATTGGACTGTTAATTTGCTTCCGCTTGTCTTGGACAACTGGATCTACACGTGCATCTGGTGAGTAAGTCGTCGATATTTACACATAAGAGTTTGAAAGCGTAGAAAAGTCTGGACGCATACAAATACTTCATTGCTGGATCAGTTCTCAGTCAAGAATAAATCCCACATAGTGATGGAGCCACTCAGATTTTTTCAATACAAATACCAATATTGAAATAAATGACCCCTGGTTTTACACAAACTCGCATTCATTAACTATGGTTGGGAAAAAAAATTTAGGACACGGAGTCGTCTCCTCCATACACGGAAGCGTATTGCAGCCAAATGTTAACCTCTGTAAACCTATGCGACAGACATTTTTTTTAATTTTATACACATTGTTCTCAAATGAGCCAACTTGGCATTATAAATACTTCTCGGTAATTTGAGATTTAAAAGAATAATTCCTACCTGAAATGAAGAGATCGCTACACAGGCGTGTGTATTTGGTCGGGCACCATCCATCATGTTTAATTACCAAAATTTATATTTTGTAGTCTTTTCAGCTGGTAATCTATAGAATGATCTCTTTGAAGATCTGTCTAGTCTGTTGTGACAACCGACACCACAACAGGTCTCGGGGATTGTGAATATTCTGCTCCGGGTCAACGTCCCCCACGATGTCGAGCAGCTCTGTTTGACCGGCAATGTGGCGCCGTGAAAACGGTGACGTCACGTGCACGAGCTCTAGAGAACAGTTTCTCTCTAAAAGGAATTTTGAATTTGCTGTGATCCGCATCATTCTCAAAACTATATGCCAAATATTTTCCAGCTCTGTCGAACTGCTCTGCACGTTGCAAACCTGCATCTGAACTCGAGTGTTTATTGTGTTTTTCCATGATCACACATTTTGTGAATGAAGTGACTGTCACACTTCATTGTCCCCATTCCCTCCACAAGTGCAACTCCACCTCCTCTTAGTCAGAGAAAAGGTGCAAGCCCACCCACCGGAAAGACTTCGCACCAATTACAGGTGAGGGCCAAGTGTGGCCGCATTATGTGGTTGTTCCCTAAGGAAAAGAAAAGTTAAAACTAAACTGATACCTCGTGTTGAAGTCGTGTTTGAAAACAAGTGCACATGACGGCTGGCCCGTCTGCGTATATTCTGCTTTGCAAGTGTGAGGGGGAGGGGTGTTGCGAAGGAAGCCGCCGGGACCTTGAGGCGAGAGCACGGCGGGCCAGAGAGGTTCCCCGTCCCACCACACGCGTCTCACCTCATCAACCGGCACAGACACTTGGGCCAAGGCAGCGTCTGGTAACAAGGATGCTCAAGGATAGAAATAATTCCTCAAAATGAGGTACACCTGCACACCTTGTTTGCATTCGCAATCAACTTAACCTTGACAAAAGCTATGAACCTCAGATTTGATTAGCCTCTCTGAAGTTTTACATCACTCCAAAGTACAGGTATGATAATAATCCTGTTTTTTTGTGGGTGGCATACAGTACTCCCCAGATATTTAGTCCACATAAGGAGAATAGCGAAAAACAAACACAATGAGGATATTTACATAGGAGCTGCTGGTGGCCACCGCTCACATTCAGACACTCACACACAGACTCACCGATGTCACACAATAGAAACCGAATCTTAAAGGCACAATATGTGCGGTACAGCGGTACCTCGGTTTTCGAACGTCTGTTTTTGGACGAATCGGTTTTCAAACGAAAATTAAGAGATTTTTTTTTTTTTGCTTTGGTTTTTGAACGAAAATCGGCATTCGAACGCCCCGACCGGCTGACCCACGCCGATTTGTTATTGTGCTTTTGAACGCACCCCTGAAAAAACTGGAAACGACGTAACGTGCGCGACGCAAACAGTTGACCCACACACTCTTCTGCACGCGGTCCCGGTGGTGACTTTTTTTCTTCCAATTGAGCAATATTAACCCCCGATCATAGCTCCAAAGAAGGCAAGTAGAACTTGCTGGTGCTGAAAAAAGGAAAGTTAAACTATACATGTATTTCTACTATGCAGTTTATTTTCCGGAAAAGCTAGAAAAAATGCTTTAAAAATATTTTTTTAGGCTCGGAACGCATTATTTAATTTTCCATTCATTGTAATTGGAAAACACGCTTCGGTTTTCGAACGGCCTTCTGGAACGGGTTGTGTTCGAGAACCGAGGCACCACTGTATTTCCTATACCCTTCGTACTTGCAATTTGGGTTGTGATTAAATGCGTTTATGTTTAAAAAGTGTGTTTTAATATGTTTGTGTTTCAAGCATGTATCTTTCAGGACAGAGCAATTGTGATGCTATTCTGGGCTATTGAATAAGTGAGTTTTCCCGCTTCTTATGGGACAATTTTCGCAGGGGTCCAGCCCATGCAGATGTGCTCAAACGCAAACAGTCTATAATCTGTCACCGGAAGGAGGAGGTTTCTCACCTCATCCCAGACAGAGTTGTCTTCACCTCACCTTCCCTCTCGCTCTCTCTTCCCCATCGCTCGCAGTTTTTCCCCAACTCACGTATTTCGTAATACCGACGGGACTGACAGGCTCTCGCCCCCCCCCCCCCCCCTCCCACCAGCAGGCTGCGATGTGTAATTACAGAGCAGCGCCAATCCCGGTGGTCAGACTGGCGGGGTGGCTGCTGACAGGCACGCTTGTTTGGCTTACAGACACGAGATCCCGTTGGCACTCGCAGACAGGAGCTGCGGGGTATGCCTTCCATAAATCTCCCCCCCCCTCCCTCCTAATTCTCCCACTTCCTCAGCGGAGAGTTTCATCAGGGAAAAACGCCCCGTAGAGCTTTAGCCCAGATGGACGAGAATACCCCCAAATGATACTAATCGTAGGAAAACGGAGTGTGCCTGTATTTCTAAATGACACTTTTATGTTGTCTCGTGACACCATTTGAACTAAAAACGGACAGAAATTGGTCTGGTTTTGGATGTTTCGTTCATATGACAACAGCTTTCTTTTGAAGCCTGAAACTTTGGGGTGATAAATGATCAGTGTAGGGTCTGCTAAACAAATTGATTCGACCTGTCACAGTCAGTCAGCCACACCCACATACTTTTGGCTTTGTCAGATTGTTCGACACTCATCCATGCAAGACGGTCCAAAACATCAATGTGACTCCTCTCTGCTTTCTGCCTCCGACCGCAAGTTCTGCCTTCGCACATTTGTTTTTCTGTCCCCGCAGCTTTTTGACGACGAAGTCCGGGTTTCCCCGTCCTGGTCTCTTTAAATTGGAGATTAAAACAACAATGAAGTGTGAGCATCGCTGGACCTGCTACCTGTGGATTACGGAGCATTACATGACTTTGGCCCAATCTTCTAAGTCTGGCCATCTTGACTGTGAAGTTAAAAGCTCTGTATCCAGGTTTTGAAGTGACTCGTCACAGTTGATATTCAAGTCATTTCCAATAATTCTGGTGGTTCAGTGTGGTACACTTGGGTCCTACACCACGCCTCGTGTCAGCACCCAATGATTTGCTCTAAATTACAAGTACAGCTAATTTCCAAAATACATGTTCTATAATAATTCACATGCAAATATGTCGGACCAGTGTGAGGCAGCTGAAATTTGCCTCTAAAAATCTCAATTCAATGTCCTCATTTCTGTTCAAAACGTTGAGCGCTCGCTGACCTTGTCCGACTTTGTTAAAAGCTTTTGATAATGACGGGTTAGCGCCCTTCTTGCATTTCTGACACTTGGCCTGACGGATTTGCTTGGCAATGCTCAGACAACTGATTTGTTGTTTACATGAAAACATGAGTGGGCAGTTTCCAGACACTAACTTTCTTGATAGTAAAATTTTAAATATAAAACCACAATAAAACATCGTAAAAGAGAATGTAAAGAAATAAAGTACATTGGGCTTATTAAGTGCAATCAGTCGAATGCATGTCTCTTACACACAGTTGTGTGTTGATGTGGATGTGTGCCTTTAAGAGGTTGAGTTGTTTACTATGGGATTACTTCGGTCTCAGCATCAGCTCCTTGCTCCCCAAGAGTGTTTTTATTTTGTATTTGTTTGACCATTTGTCCTGTTCAATAAATCGCTGAAAGTGTAACAGTGACTGTGGCACAGGTCAAGGTACCACTGTAACTTCTAAACAGAAACAGATGAACAGTTTTTAAAAAACATTTTTGGATAAGACTCAGACGAACTTTTTTCTTTGCGAAAACACCAAGCATACTGGTCTGGTATGCCCATTACAGCACTAAAAAGCCACAGTGGTGACTCTGGTGAAAGCAGGGAGCAGGCGGAAGAACAATTGGAAAGATGGAGGTACGCACTGGAAAGGAGAGGAATGAAGATTAGCCAAAGTAAAACAGAATAGATGTGCATGAATGAGAGGGGCGGAGGAGGAAGAATGAAGGTCCAGGGAGAAGAGATAGCGAGGGTGGATGACTTCAAATACTCGGGGTCAACAATAGAGCAATGGAGAGCGTGGTAAGGAAGTGAAGAAACAGGTCCAAGCGGGGTGGAACAGTTGGCGGAAGGTGTCTGGTGTTCTATGTAACAGAAGAGTCCCCGCTAGGATGAAGGGCAAAGTTTATAAGACAGTGCTGAGATGTGCCATAGGTGTGTCAGAAGAATTTAAGGTTGAGGTGGGACTGCATCAAGGATCCGCGCTAAGCCCCTTCCTGTTTGCAGTAGATAAGAGATTGCGAGGGTGGACGACTTCAAATACTCGGGGTCAACATTACAGAGCAATGGAGAGCATGGGAAGGAAGTGAAGAAACAGGTCCCAGCGGGATGGAACAGTTGGCGGAAGGTGTCTGGTGTTCTATGTGAGAGAAGAGTCTCCGCTAGGATGAAGGGTAAAGTTTATAAAACAGTGGTGAGGCCGGCCATGATGTACGGATTAGAGACGGTGCAATTGAAGAAACAACAGGAAGCAGAACTGGAGGTGGCAGAAATGAAGATGTTGAGGTTCTCGCTTGGAGTGAGCAGGTTGGATAGGATTAGAAATGAGCTCATTAGAGGGACAGCCAAAGTTGGGATATTTTGGAGACAAGGTTAGAGAGAGCAGACTTCGATGGTTTGAACATGTCCAGAGGCAAGAGAGTGAGTATATTGGTGGAAGGGTGCTGAGGATGGAGCTGCCAAGGAAGAGAGTGTGAGAGGAAGACCAAAGAAAAGGTTGATGGATGTTGTAAGGGAGGACATGAGGACAGTGGGTGTTAGAGAGGAGGATGCACAAGATAGGATGGAAAAAGATGGAAAAAGCCGAAAGAAAAAGAAGACGTAGTGACTCTGGTGTTTACATCAAATCCAAGAATCTTCAGTGGATTATTATTTTTCTTGTAATAAAGAAATTGCATTTGCTGCTGTCACCGTCTTACCCGCAGTCAGTGACACAGAAACTATTTCCTAAATGCCATGCAAGCAAACAAAAGTGCGGTTTATGTATATCCGCTAAAATTAGCAGTGGGCACATCTGTAGAACTGCAAAGTTCAGTTTGAATGCGGTGGGACGGGCTCCACCAGCCCATCCAACAGTCTTAAAATATTTCCTGCACTTGAAAAGATCACGTCTAATAAAAACATGTGACGGGCCGACAACACGGCACACACACTTCACTTATATTAAGAGAGCGAGAGACACCTGAAGAATCCCTCGCTGGTGACCCTGATAGACCTCAAACATTCGCTCGGTGGCTCACTCTCTCGGTCTCTTTCAAAATGGATGCATGGGGTCTTGGGCAATGATGCCAGACCCTTTTCCCTCGTCTTTTGATCCCGCCGTCACTAGTGGAAGCAGCGAAAACAAGAAACCGCACACTCCACCGCTGGTTTGGTGTGGCAGGGAGGAGGTTGTAGCGCAGGTGACCTCTCTGTACGTATAAAAAAACTTGCAACACGCCACAACCTTGAATCCTCCGTCCACAACACACTGCCACAGCTGGCCAACATCCAGCAGCTCGAAAAACACCACAGACCAGAAAAAGACATCCAACATAAACGCACAGAAACAATATGAAATATTAGATGGGCTGCTTGGAGCTGCACCCTGGGACTAAAATAATGAACTATATAAATTAATGTTGCTGTAGCTGGTTGTGTTTCACCAGAACGGTTCTTGTTTTCACAGTGGTTCATAATTTCATCATTCATCGTTAGTCCTGCCATCTGGAAAACGCAGACATATCTGGCTGTGAAATTCAATGGCGAAAGAAACACAAACAGTCTGGAAATCTGACAGGCGATAATCAGGCCAAAGTTGACGAAAAAAAAAAAAAAACTTTCGGGACAGCCAAAATGTTAATAATAATCCCTGATTTTACAGTGGATCGTGTATTCGCTACACCGGTGCTTTTTTTAAAGTCTCTTGTTATCGTTCTTTCTGGTACCTTTACAAAGAGTATTATCTTTAGCCCTTTTTATACTAAGTCTCAGAGGGAGATACTGCGTGTTTTACGACACCGCATTTATTTGACAGTTGTAGTTATAGATTGTACGAAACGCCAACGTAAAGCAAACCATAACCTCAATTTTTCTTTCCGAGGTTGCAGATCGTATTTCCCTGTCTGTACTTGAAAACGTCCAGGTTCAAAATGTTAAAAGCAAAAACCAGGGTGCTGATAAAAATCTTACCTCAAAATAACAAAATGAACACAAATCATTTCGATGGCTTGCATTAAGTCGAGTGTTTCAGTCGTCTCCATCGCCAACCCGGATCATGGACTTTGGGGGTCATTAATGATGGTCGATCACCCACAACATTTGTCATCTTAACACAGGTGTGCTCAATGCGTCGATCGCGACCGAGGCAGTCTTGGTTGATCGCGGGATGGCGTTGCCGCCACCCCCGCCCCAAAAAAAAGACGTCAGCTAATGTTCTCTTTGCGCAATTGTGCACCGCTGATGCAGTCTCTGCAGATATTCTGCGTTGCGTGCCAAAATAATAATAATAATAATAATCCAATGCAAATTGAAAGTATAACATACAGCTATTCAGTTTGATGTATTTTGCAATGTGATTCAATGAGTGAGGGATGACTTGCTGTTACATCCAATGGCACAAATCACATACGATGAAAAAATGAAAAGAAGAAGCCACTGGTTTCTTTTAGGCAGCCGCCACACTTTCTTTTTCCTAGTTTACCTTACTACTGCTCCCCCCCCATCCCCACTCTTAAAGACGTACATTGATAATTAGAAATGTTACAGTACTTACGCAGCCCATCAATGAGTTAAATAATGACAGCGTCCACCACCGCTGCTTTAGTTAGCGAAACAGTCTGGGCAACGTAGAGCAAAGACGAGCTAGACATGCTGCTTATGTTTACTCTCGATATTAATGGAGAAAGTTAAAAAAAGAAATGCTGTTGTTTTAAGATGCAATGGCTGTCAGAGTACGTGAATAATCAAAGAAAAAGTGGTTAAACTGGACGAGATTTTCTCTTTTCCAAGTGGGAAAGGTCTGGTCTGAAGCCAAAGTAGAAAATGCAGGATGAGATGGTGTGTCATTTTCAAATTCCACCTTGGCACAGCCCGATCCAGGATGAAAGCACAGACCATATAGTGCACAAAAAGCTAATTTTGTATTTTAAATATACATATATTGATGTATAGTATATCACATAACATTAATAAAATAACATTGGGAGCATCACTGCCCCACACACACACACACACACACACACACCCACCCACACACCTATCGACGGTAGCTTGCGAGAGACTGGCTGCTTGAAAAGTAGATCTTGGGGTAAAAAAGTCTGAGGCATCCCTGTCTTAGTACTAGCATGAGCGTGTTAGCATTAGCAATGCAAGAGTCGTGTGCATTTAATTTGAAAAGCTTTTGTTAGAGGATTCCATTGTTTCTATTTTCTTCTACCTGCTTGTCGTGTTGTGCCAAAAATTATGACAGGCAGAGGAATTACCTGCTCTTCCACCACATGGCAAAAGACAACGACATAATTAACTAATCCATTCATTGTTTTTTGTTTGTTTGGTGGCGTGCCATGAGATCTTCTATGTAAAATATGTGCCTTGGCTCTGGGAAAAACTGGTCTAGAAAGCCGATGAGGTAAAAAGAAAAGAAAACAGAAAGAATCCCAAGTAGGACTAAATCAAATGTGGCATGCAGGGTCCAGCTCGCCGCAAGAGAAACAGCTCGCAACAAACCGTGCCGCCGAATTCCTGGCCAGCAGACCTCTCCGTCTGACCCTAATTACTTCGCAGACGTTAACAAGCGCGCCAGCTCTGTAGCCGAGCGTGGCCCGATCAGCGAAAAAGCTTCAGCTGAGCACGGCTCGCGTCGTCTGCCGTCCGCGCTCGGGAAAGCGGCTGAGAGAATCGTTGGCCTTCGGCGTTTGAAGGACACGTCCGCCCCGGCAGGGTTCGCTCGTCCGCTTTGAACGCTCGCAACGTCTCCTGTTGGCCACAGCCGCCAAAAGAGATTCGCCTCCAAATATGACACGCGTAAGATTATATACACGTCAGAGTGGAGTTTTAATAAGCTCTGTTTGTCCACAGCTACCTCTGTAAACAATATGAACACTTGAGTCCCCTTTGACAAACGCGCAGACATATCCATGGCAACCAGGCGGCTTTTTGAGCACATCCACTGTGTGACTGCGACTGCCGATGCCAAACTGCAGTCATTAGCATCATATAATAAATGATAAATTGTGCTTTTATAACAAACCGCAAACCTGCTGCTTCTCTACGCATGGCTCCAAATGAACTCCGAGCAGCGCATGTGTGTCATCTTTTTTTTGTTTTTCTTGTGATTTAACTTCTCTTGGAGCGCGCCGGCCAATTCCACCACGATTGGATACTTCATTTACCTCGGGAACATTTCTCCTAACACCCAAATTCTCCTCGGATCGTTCTCGCGGGCCGTTACTGGGCCCTGCTCTGGAATTTGTCTGGATGAAAAATGTTCAACGACACTTTCTGAAATTGATGTCAGACTGCAGATGTGGGGGGGGGACATTTGATTTACCGGCCTTATTAAATGACTCCGCCCAAAATGACATTTACAGTATAACGCCGGGTGTGAACAATTAATGGCAGCACTCGATTTCAGTTCTGTTTGCGCAACAGCAATATTTTAGAAAGCAAGGCAACCAACGATACTTCGAACACGTGGAAATAACTCCAACGTCAGCCGCTTTTCATTTGACGCACAGATGTAAAAATGGAATTTGTATTCATTGTGCAAATGTATCCGTACAGAGTTACAGAAGCTGGACTTCCAAGTACACTCACCGCAGCAACCGACACTGGCGCGTTCATTACGAGCAATAAAAATCCGACTGATCAAAGCGCGGCTGTCTACGTGTTCGACATTCTGCAAGCGGGTGTTGTGGGGTCTCTTTTGTTGTGGCCTTGCTTAGGACGTGTGATATTTATTGTTGTGCATATGAGCTTGGCGCACACACACGCAGGCGCTTTGATTTAGACAGCTTCAATTCTTTCCCCAAATAGAAAGCTCAGACAACATATCAGAAAACCACAAGGAGGAGCAGTTGCTAAGAATAGCTTTGCTTTTTACGAGATTATAAAATATCAGAGACGGGACATATGAATCCATATGAAACCGAATGACTCTTCAACATGTGAACACGCTACGAGGCTCAACATTTGTCACTCCGAAGTCATGGGGTGATTTATCTTGAGGAGTTGTGCCGCCTCGTTCTTTTACAAAATATATATAGATAAGAGTAACTGGGAATGATACCGCCTCCCTCCCTTCAGCTATAACAGCGGCAGCTTTGTATAACATTTGTTGTCCGTTCAGCCAGAAGAACATTTGAAAGGGAAAAGATTAACAATATTGGACAGTTTAATGCGGTTTAACTCACTCATGGGCAGGGTGGCAATTTTTTTTTGCCTTATTGACATAAAGGTCTCCTAACAGGCCACAATCAAGGAAATTTTTCGTTTATGGTTAAATTATATTATAACTTTACTAATTTATAATCTCGTCCCAAAAAATAGGACCTTGCTCATTAAAGGGAAAAAAAATGGAGGATGTAATGGGTGAAAATCATGACGTCCCAAAAATGGGACCCTGCCCACAAACAGGTTTTAAGCCAGAAGTTGTTTAACATCAAACCTAAGCAATCATGCCTTTATTCATAGCATTTTGGAAAACAGCTTCTCATATACAAATCATACAAAATATGCTTTATATATGTTTGCTTCCAATTGCATTAACATTTCATGAAGTGAAGGTGAAAATACAGTAAAGCCTCGGTTCACGAACGTCCCCGTTTTTGAATGAAAATTTCGAGATTTTTTTTGCTTCTGTTTTCGAACGAAAATCGGTACTCCAACTCCCTGACAAAACCCGGAAATAATAGACCAGCTGACCCACGACCCGCTTTGTTGTGAATTTCCAGCTCCGCCCATAAAAACCTGGAAATAACATAATGCACGTCGCAAGCAGCTGACCCACCCACGACGCGTTTTGTTATTGTCAATTCGAACACCCCCCTGAGAAAAAACACGGAAATGACATAACGCGCATGGCGCAACCAGCGCACTTTTGTTATTCCGTATAACGCAGCCTCTATACACAGACGTGTCCCGGTAGTGACTGTTGTTTTTCTTCTTATCGAGGACGACGGTATTAACCCCCAATCATGACTTCAAAGAAGGCAAGTTGCTTGTTTAAAGTTATTCTGCACTTTTGTTTAAAAAAAAAAAAAAAAAATTACAAGGCTGGGGGCCGTGCAGCTACAGATACAGCAATTCACTCCCAGTTTAGCGTACTCTACTACTAAAGCGTACATTTTAAGCAAAAAATACATATATTTCTTAAATTATTTTATTATATAAAGTATTTAAACTATACATGTATTTTTCCACAATGCAGTTTATTATCAAGAAAAGCTAAAAACATTCTTTAAAAAGCCAATTTTTTTTAGGCTTGGAACGCATTATTTCATTTTCCATTCATTGTAACGGGAAACATCGATTCGGTTTTCGAACAAATCACTTCCCGAACCCTTTTCTGGAACAGATTGTGGTCGAGAACCGAGGCATCACTGTATGTCAAAGTGGCATTTTTCTGTTTCTGACCTGAATAACAGCCTCAAACGTTTATGACAACCCGCTACGTTCAGGTACCCCGACACACCAAAGAGGCCCACATGAGTCCATGCAGGGAGAGTGAGTGAAGCAAATGAGAGTGTGATGCTGAGCTCAGTCTAATCCCTGAGTGAATGGCGTGCTGTGCGCCAGGCATTCCTCTGTGTCTTTTTTAAGGCTTTGGGGAATTAGAGCCCACTCGGTCGCAGGGCCGCAGGGTGGGATCAAAGATGACTTGACTTTTTCAGCCTCAGCTTGCGGAACATTCAGGTGGCACCGCGCAACAGAACACCGCGGTCAAAATGCGAGACGCCGACACAGGTCGTGCGCACCCGCTGGGGGTCAAGCTTGCCTTAATCCGCCACAGCACTCGCTGACAATCCGCTAACTGATGGCTGGCCTGGGAGTTTTAGTGGCAATAACACAGGTGCGATGGACCACACATTAAAGAGGTTCCACAAATATGAAACATAACTGAAAATTATTGTGACCGCGGCTGCCTGCCTCCTATTAAATAAATCAATACCAAAAAAATGAATAAATGTTACTATCTGGCCCAAAATGCACTGTGGATCAGCTGGTAAAGCGTTGGCCTCACAGTTCTGAGGTCCCGGGTTCTTCCCGTGCCTGCGTGGGTTTCCTCCCACATTCCAAAAACATGCAACATGAATTGGACACTCTAAATTGCCCCGAGGTGTGAATGTGGCTGGTTGTCGCGTACAGCTGTAGAGGGTGGCGTCACAGTTCTGAGGACTGGGGTTCAAATCTCGGCCCTGCCTATGTGGGGATTGGATGCTCTCCCCGTGCCAATGTGGGTTCTCTCCGGGCACTCCGGTTTCCTCCCACATTCCAAAAACATGCAACATGAATAGGACACTCTAAATTGCCCCAAGGTGTGATTGTGAGTGCGATTGGCTGTTTGTCTCTTCGTGCTCTGCGATTGGCTGGCAAAACAGTTCCGGGTGTTACCCCGCCTCCTGCCCGTTGACAGCTGGGATAGGCTCCAGCACTCCCCGTAGCCCCTCGTGAGGATATGCGCCAAAGAAAATGGATGGATGAACGCACCAAATTCCCACAGCGCAGCCCTTCCAAACGGTGAATTTATTGACATATATTTAGCAAAACAGACAAACAAACCTGATCTTAGGTGACCCGGGATTAACTGCGCGGATCCGTATAATATCTGACCTTTAGCCCGTGACAACAAACACGGCTTCTTCTTTAATCCGCCGCAAAAGAGGCAGACGTGGACATCTGCTTTTCATGGGGGCGTGTGACTCGCATGCGGGGGATGACACTAATTACTCTAATGGAGGAATTTGGGGTCGCTATCTCGAGCATCTCGGCGTCGATGACAAGTGCTTAACCTAACTGGTGTAAGTACACATTTTCCCGCAGGAAATATGCAAAATGACGTCGGGGGATTTACGCGCACAGCGACCTGCGGATAAACATCATGATAACAGGTTTGGACCTGCACAAATAAAGCCCCCCTCACACTGGTTATTCATCCCATTCTTTCTATTTTTTACACATCTAGACAGCTATTATCCTCGACAGCCAATCGAGTGCCTCATATACCCTCTGCACACATGTTCCGTGTCTGCTTTTTCTGCTGGACGAGTACCCACACAAACAGTCACCTGAACCCAAAATGACGACAGCGCAAGTCTGGCAAATGTTTCTGCGGCACGCGGTTCTGTCTCGTGTCTCTATCCTCTGAGAAGAAAGCGGCCTGCATGCGTGCAGGGACTTGGGTGTGTTTGTGTTTTGCACCGCTGCAGAAAAAAACGCATGCTCTTCTGTGCTCAACAAAGGGATGATAAAGTAAAAAAAAGGATAGAGACATCTGAGGGAGAGGGAGATTTTTTTTTTACAGCTCGAGACGAAGGGTCATGAAGTATTCAGTCAAGCGCGTATGTGGCAGACCTGTCCCCCTATTTTAAGCCCTCGCTTAAGAAATCTTATCAAACGTGAGTGGATGCTGAAGTAAAGAAGCCAAAAACATTTATTCATTTCATATGGGAGGCGGACATTTTTATTTAAAGGGCCACTGTTATGAAATGGATGATTTTTAGTATGTTATTAATGAAACAAGGCAGCCAATATGGGCCTATGCGTTTTTTTCACCACAAACCATGATTTTGACGTATACGGCTTTTTGTAACTCCTGCCATGAAAATCCTCGAGGGATATGTTTTCGAGAAGAAGCAGGAAGTGACGTAAAGGACAGACCCGCCCTCAAGTGGACTCGTTTGTTTCCATGAGTTTTACCTGCAGGAAGGTAGCTCGTTGTTCCTTTGTGTTAGCCAAAATGCCGGCTCGTTGCATTGCTGGACATTGCTTGAACACACGGGAGAATGGATTTACCCTTCATAAGTTTGCAAGAGACTCGGTTCGTCGTGAAAAATGGATTGCACGGGTGCAGTGGACAAGAGCTTTATGGGTTCCATTGGACGGACCACGGTCTCTCATAATGTAACAAAAGATCCGCGTACAAAATGTGTCGATGTGCGCGTCGGGCTGCTGCGTCTCTTCGGGCTCACGGATGGCGGTGGCTCTGAAGAACGCAGCACCAATGCCTCACTCAGCCGCGTGCGACGACAACGCAGTAAAGCCCCCAGCCGCGACGATGTTGTTCATCGCGTACTGCGCCGGCTATGAACAACCCCCTACAGCAGCACGGCTCGGCTCGGTGATAAGCCACCTCGGCGCCGAAATTGAGCCACACCGGCGGAAGTGGATCAGACGGAGAGGCGGTTTGGCCGTGATCGCATACCATCTGAATATGGCTCGAAACAATAGTGTAATATTCTATTAAACTTCACTCGGTTGTGTGGTATTCTCCTTTTCGAAATGAGCTTCCGTGTCAGAAGGGGCGCGTTTGTCTCCCATAGTTAGGGTCCACCACGTGTTTTCATTGGTGAATGTCTGGGTGATGTCACAGACAGGGGATGCAGCCAATATGGCGACCACTTGGATGTCGTCGAATGACACTTCTGCAACTTTGCGCATGGATGACGCGCTCTCCTCTCACATTTATTTTTTCGTACAGACATTGAAGTGAATAATGTATATAAAAAGGGATGACACTTGACCTATAAAATGTCATTTTCGAAGTGCGTTTGCCTCATCTACCAGCATAGACAAATGTGTAGCTGCTGTTTGTCTCTATGTGCCCTGCGATTGGCTGGAAACCAGTTCAGGGTGTACCCCGCCTCCTTCCTGTTGACCCTCGTGAGGATATGCGGTGAAGAAAATGGATGGGTATATGTGACAATGCAACAAATGACACGATGAATGAATTAAAGTTATTTCTCAACGACTAAACGCATACACTGCATGTTGCGATTAAAGATTAAGAAGAAAAAAAAAGATGGGAACTGTTATTTCTCACATGGAGACGAAATGCATGTTGTCTCTTTTACTGATTACATATATTAAACAAATCCAAAAAGGATGAGTAATACAAAAAAAAAACAAAAAAAAACTGATGAGCCCAAACAATAAAATCAACAGTGGTTTTCCTTTGGGCATTTTCAGTTTCAAAGAGAGATTTATGAGCTGAAGAAGGAGTACTCGTAGTTGTAGAGCAGATGTAGGGATTTTTTTTTTTTTAACCTCATTTCTTGGCAAAGGCACACTAGACTAATGATGATGCAGTTGAGGAAGACTTGGCGACACATTCTTCCTCCTTTACAGTGATTTGATTGGCCAACGATGCCGCGAAACAATGTGATAACTCTTACAGGATCGCTGCAAATCCTTTGCGATAGAATCGGTTGGAAAGGAATCAGCGACGAGAGGAGATAGAGGAAGTGTTCTCACTCCCTTTATCGTCTTTAACCCCGCTGCCTCCACGCCAGGATACCGGTCTTATCAGTACAACATGTCCACAGTTGACTGCGTGAAGACATGCAGACGACGATGAAAGAACACACACATCCACTAAAGACGGCGGGAGCGAGGGGAGGGTCCCGTGCGGAGGACTGCAAACAAGATTACGGGAGGAGCGGCGGAGCGGGGAAACGCAGGAACAGTCGGCCGAGACGTCAGCGCCTCTTCATTGCGGACAAACAACAGGCCAGATGAGAACCTAACAAACTACACCATCAATCATGTTGCTCATGTCAGCTAATAAAAGACAGCGTGTGATGGGTGCGGGACCGAGGGGTGGGGGGTCTGCCGACCCCTTGGGTCTCCAGTCCGGCCCGGCGCCGTGCACTTACAAAAGAACACAAGCTCCCCCTCTCCAAACGCCTATAATGCTGGCATTCAAAACATTTTTTTTTTAACACAACACCCTTTCCCTACACTCCTTCACACCCACCGTGTGAGAAAAGCGCTGATGGAGGCAAAGAAAAGGTCCAAGAAAAACTCCGCAGTCGACGCTCTTGCGACATCCAGAATTTCTTCGCATGAGTACGAGTTGCTTTGTTCGCATCCAACCGGGAGATTCCTAATTTCCAAACTGCGGCTGCCTCATATGAGGGGAGGGAAGAGAACAACAACACAATTTTGGTCACATTTGAAAATAAAAAGCTAGTTGGCATTTGTTTTTCTCCATACAAGGAAGCACATCAGAAGACGAGAAATGGAACTTGTGGTTAATCGTCTAACCATTTGGAAGATTGAGTACCGTGGATCTCGGAAGACGTCAGCTCAGCGATTTCATTTGTATCGGAGGTGGTACTCGTTCCGGATGCCCACCACAAATGGAATGACGACTGGAAAAAAATGGAAATCAAAAGTGAAAGTGTTTGGTTGTGGCTTCTTCTTCTTTTCCTTTTGGCTTGTCCCGTTAGGGGTCGCCACAGCGTGTCCTTCCGAAGTTTTATAAACTTTGCCCTTCATCCTATCGGATACTCTTCTGTCACATAGAACACCAGACACCTTCCGCCAGCTGTTCTACCCCGCTTGGACCCGTTTCTTCACTTCCTTACCACACTCACCATTGCTCTGGATTGTTGACCCCAAATATTTGAAGTCGTCCACCCTCGCTATCTCTTATGTACCTATATCTACCGCTACATCTACTGCAAACAGGAAAGGGCTTAGCGTGGATCCCTGATTCAGTCCCACCTCTACCTTAAATTCTTCTGACACACCTACAGCACATCTCACCACTGTTTTATAAACTTTGCCCTTCATCCTAGCGGAGACTCTTCTGTCACATGGAACACCAGACACCTTCCGCCAACTGTTGCACCCTGCTTGGACCCGTTTCTTCACTTCCTTACCACACTCTTCATCGCTCTGTATTGTTGACCACAAGTATTTGAAGTCATCCACCCTCGCCATCTCTTCTCCCTGGAGCTTCACTCTTCCTCCTCTGCCCCTCTCATTCACGCACATGTGTTCTGTTTTACTTGGGCTAATCTTCATTCCTCTCCTCCATCTTTCTAATTGTTCCTCTGCCTGCTCCCTGCTTTCACTGCAGATCACAATATCACCTTCGAACATCATGGTCCAACAGGATTCCAGTGCAACCTCATTTGTCAGCCTATCCATTACTACCGCAAACAGGAAGGGGCTCAGCGCAGATCCCTGATGCCGTCCCACCTCCACCTTAAATCAAATTAAATTAAATGTTGTGCTTGAAGGGTACAAAATGGAGAGACAAGAAGAATGTACAGCGTTGTACACTAGGAAGTCAGCTGTTTTGTGTTAATGTGACAAGATTCACATTCTAATCTGGTATCTCTATCCGATTACTGTATCTCTTTTTCAATTATTCCCTAGGATAACAATACTTTCTCATACTCCCATGTAAAAACATTTGCTTTGACTAATTTTTCAAAGAAGTCAAGAATGAACAAAAAAACAATTCTTTCACTGATTTAGCACGACATAGAAAAAACTACAGTTTAAAAATAAATAAATAAATGAATAAATAAATACAGTTCATTTGATGGGGGGGGGGCAGCATTTGGAAGCAATTGGAAACTGAGACACATTACAGATGCCTTTGTGATTTCATTATTATTGCATCAGTGCAAACATAATTTAGGGCTCGGCGGTTGCATTTAGTCAACAAGGTCAAAATAAATTATCAAACTTTCATGAATAAAAAAAAGAAAAAAAGGGAGGTTATGTTCCTTTGAGACTTTTGGGGGCTAAATCATATTCAGTTACGCGCTCCAAGAGACTTGCTATGAATTATCAGAGACGTCGCGGTCGGCGGTGGCCAGTGGCGGCATGCGGAACACTGACACATCCAGAAAGAAAACATTGGAATTTTCTTAACTAAATAAATATGTCTGCAACCATGCTCAAATTGTTTGTGTAATGTACGGCTGTATGTGTAAGTGTGTGTGTGTGTGTGTGTGTGTGTGTCCCTCCTGCTTCAGTGCAATTATCAGATAGTGTGTGTTGCGTATGCAGACCAAAACTACAGGTCTTCTGCAAGAATTTTGCACTGTGGTATAAAACAGTTGAATTTGCTTCTAGATTATACTACGAACATACTGTGTGTGTATTTATGCATATAAATATATTTATATATTGATTAGCAAATCTACTACTTTCTGCGGTGTGCCGTTGTTGGGATACAGTATTAGTATTTGTTCTACTGTAAAATATCGCACAATTTGTAACTCATCAAACTGCTCCCTTTCCACAATTGTCATTGTACTGGACTGTAACGGTGAACTACGAACGGGTAAAGAAACTCTGCGTAAGCGTAACACAATGTGGGGCGTTGACGCACTTTTAACTGCTCCAAATGAAGAAGACTCTGCATCTTGCACAACTCTTGGAAGGAATATTTCCTATTACTTGAATGCCTATTGTTCTTTGTTCTTCTTTGTTTGTTTGTTCTATGTTTTGAATGTCGTACCAGGGTGGCGCCGATCGCTGGAGAACAAATTCCTTGTGTGATTCTGATTATCATGGCGGCACGGTGACCAACTGGTTAGAGCGTCTGCCTCAAAGTTCTGAGGAACCGGCCCCGCCTGTGTGGAGGTTGCGTGTTCTTCCCATGCCTGCGTGGGTTGTCTCCGGGAAGTCCAGTTTCCTCCCGTTCATCCATCCGTCCATTTTCTAAGCTGCTGATCCTCATGAGGGTCACAGGAGTGCTGAAGCCTATCCCAGCTGTCATCGAGCAGGAGGCAGGGTACACCCTGAACTGGTTGCCAGCCAATCGCAAGGCACATGGCGACAAATAGCCGCACTCAGTGTCCAATTAATGTTGGATGTTTTTGGGATGCGGGAGGAAACCGGAGTGCCCGGAGAAAAGCCACGCAGGCACGGGGAGAACATGCAAACCCCACACAGGCGGGTGCGGGATTGAACCCGGGTCCCTCAGAACTGTGAGGCCAACGCTTTACCAGCTGATCCACCGTGCCGCCTCCTAAGAGAACCTCTTTTAAATAAATTAACCACAAACCGTGAACGTTTCAGAAAAAAAGTTATTTTTATGTAAATACATTGGGTTCAGTTTTTGACTGCCTCTCATGAATAGATGAATATGTCTATCCATTTGGCTTTCAATATAAAATCTCCATCCATCAATTCTTTAACCCAACTTCATCCATTTTCTTCCAGTAATCCATTCACTCACCCACTACCAGAGCTGTCCATTCATCCATTTATACTGTACGTATCTATTTGTTCATATATCCATCATCTATCCATTCACGTTTCTATTTATCCAATCCACCAATATGCCCATTGATAAATCGTTCCTGGCGTAAGTTAACAGTGTTGGCGCGCAAAGCGGAAGGTGACAGAGACGGAGGAATCCATCCAACATTCACCTCGCGCTCAACCTTGTCGTGGTTGTCAGCAAGTTCCTGAGCGGCCAGGGAGCCGCTGGCTGCCCAAGCGCGTCATCATAACAAATTATTACCAATGTCAGACAGAGTGCGCACCATACAACCGACCCTTTCTCCCTTGCACAGCCTTCCCATGAATTTTCACATCTAAGTCACGACTGCCATAGAAGAGTCTGCATAAATTATGTGCGCCTTTTTCCCCACCACACATTAAATTGTATTTATACTGGAATAATATGTGGTTAGAAACTACAGTACACAACTCACACACACTTAAGACCATGTGTGTCCAATTCCGTTCTGGATGCACTGGAGAGAGGATGAGAAAATCAGACGATAGATCGAGAAAATTATTATCTTTATATTACATATACTGTCTTCCTAAACTGCAGTTGTATATAATGGCAGTGCCTAAGGAGGTTTGGCTTCGATACAGCACGAGGCTTTTAGATCTTATTCTCCTTGAACAGTGTGAGGAAATGGGTCACCCCTTCCAGTGCTAGACCACCAAAAGGAGCCGAGTGCTCAGGTTTTTTTCGCCTCTGTGATGCCTTTCTACTTCTTTTCCTTTCGGCTTGTCCCGTCAGGAGTCGCCACAGTGTGTCATCTTTTTCCAACTAAGCCCATCTCCTGCATCTTCCTCTCTCACCCCAACTGCCCTCTGGTGTTCCCTCACAACATCCATCAACCTTCTCTTTGGTCTTCCTCTCGCTCTTTTGCCCGGCAGCTCCATCCTCAGCACCCTTCTACCAATATACTCACTGACTCACTCGCCTCTGAACAAGTCCAAACCATCGAAATCTGCTCTCTCGATCCTTGTCTCCAAAATATCCCAACTTTGGCTGTCCCTCTAATGAGCACATTTCTAATCCTATCCAACTGTCTCACTCTGACCGAGAACCTCAAAATCTTCATTTCTGCCACCTCCTTTCTTCAGCGCCACCATCTCTAATCCGTACATCATGGCCGGCCTCACCACTGTTTTATAAACTTTGCCCTTCATCCTCGCGGAGACTCTTCTGTCGCATAGAACACCAGACATCAAGGTCAAAAAAAGTGAAGCAAATGAAGAATGCTGCTACTGAACCATTTCATATTTTGGAATAAAAAAAAAACTGGTAGAAGGTGAGGAATAAGGTGTTGGGGAAGGTAGTCCAATTTGGGGATGAGAGCTAATGGATGACTGGTCCTGACTGCATCAGGGATCCGCTCTGAGCCCCTTCCTGTTTGCGGTAGTAACGGATAGGCTGACAGATGAGGTTAGACTGGAGTCCCCTTGGACCATGATGTTCACAGATGATATTGTGATCTGCAGTGAAAGCAGGGAGCAGGCGGAAGAACGATTAGAAAGATGAAGGAGAGGAATGAAGATTAGCCGAAGTAAAACAGAACACATGTGCGTGAATGAGAGGGGCAGAGGAGGAAGAGTGAAGCTCCAGGGAGAAGAGATGGCGAGGGTGGATGACTTCAAATACTTGGGGTCACAATCCAGAGCAATTGTGAGCGTGGTAAGGAAGTGAAGAAACGGGTCCAAGCAGGGTGGAAAAGTTGGCGGAAGGACACGCTGTGGCGACCCCTAACGGGACAAGCCGAAAGGAAAAGAAGAAGAAGAAGAAGTCACAACCAAACTCTTTTTCACTTTTGATTTCCATTTTTTTCAGTAGTCATTCCATTTGTCGTGGGGATCCGGAATGAGTACCACAAATTGCAAAATACACCTCCGATGTCAGCCATTTACAATTGAAATCGCTGAGCTGAGGTCTTCCAAGATAGGTGGAACTCAATTTTCCGTGCTGTTTTCCTGAGCAGCGTGCAAATCTGGAGCAAGAACATAAGCTGAAGTCTTAATTCTAACTTCCAGTGACCTCTGGAGTACTTGAATCCCTGACAAGGTCCACTCTAGCCTCCGAGATGAGTCAAGGAGCCAAAATGAGGAAAAAATAGAAAACAAAACTCTGGGAAACGCTGGTCATCCTGAAATTGTTATTTACCAGATGCAATCTTGTTTTCTGCTATCTCTGGCAATCTTGCAAAATGCTGTTCCGTCCCTTTGATTTAATTTGCTCTATAACTAATTAGGGACAGACTATAATCGCTCCATGGAATCAAACACGAACCCCGAAGAAACTACCGCTACCACTCAAAGACAAATATTGTACATTCTATCATTCTGGACAGATGCACGGCATCAACTGTTTCGTACTGACATACCTTGAGGGTGAGACTGTAAAAGCAAAGCAAATTTATTTGTAGAGCGCATTTAATACACAAGGTAATTCAATGTGCTTTACATGAAAGCATTTAGTACGAAGAAATGAAACATTTAAAACAGATTGCAAGAGCCTTAAATTGTAATTTTGTCATGAAACATTTCAACATAACAATGAAGTTGTGGCTCATAAAGTTTGCACATTATCAATGACTGTTGATTATTATTTTCATCTGCTCTTTGTAGTTGAGAACATGTTAAAAGCCACCACCCCAATATTCCTTTTCCCTTCACAATCAGAGGATAACAATGCAATGATTTGCCTTCATTTTATATTATTGATTTTTTTTTTTTTTAAAAACAAGGTAGCAATTGAGGGAATGGGCTCCTGTTGAGTGATGTTGTCCTCCATTTGGATTGGAAAGGAACTGGATCCTCAGTTCTCCTGCTCTGAACACAAGTAGGGAAAGGAATAATAAAGAGCTCCAACTTTTAGGCCAGACTCTAATCCTCCGGCTTTGTCTCGGTGCCGGATGCCATCTGGCTAGTGATCGACAAACTCTCCCTTTAACTCGTCTTTGTTTACCCGAGTTGCTGAAGTCGTTTGTACGGGAACGTGAAGGGTTCATATTAAAAGTCTTAGCTGAGGATAAGCCTTTAGGTCTGAATTGGATATCATGATAGTTAATGCCCAAATCAGATGAGGACCACTTGTGTGCTCAGAATCACATCCTTCTCTGTTTCTGACGTACTTCAAAATGACTTCACTTTAAATGTACATACTATCAGACTCTTAATCATTTAAGCGTGCGTATGGTAAAGGGAGGGTGTGTTCATATTGGCAAGTGCGATTCAGTTAAAGCCCAACTACCTAAATGTGAACAACTATTATCTGGTTTATTCTTCTTCTACTTTTTCATGTCATTCACATTCTTGTGCCTGGTCAACTTTTCGTACAATCTTAAAGATGCCAGTGCGAATCTTCTTTTTTTTTCGCCTTGTCCCGTTAGGGGTCGCCACAGCGTGTCATCTTTTTCCATCAAAGCCTATCTGATGCATTGTCATCTCTCACACCCACTGTCGTCATGTCCTCCCTCGCAACATCCATCGACCTTTTCTTTAGTCTTCCTCTCGCTCTTTTGCCTGGCAGCTCCATCCTCAGCACCCTTCTACCAATATACTCACTCTCTCGCCTCTGAACATGTCCAAACCGTCGAAGTCTGCTCTCTCCAACCTTGTCTCCAAAACATCCAACTTTGGCTGTCCCTCTAATGAGCTCATTTCTAATCCTATCCAACCTGCTCACTCCAAGCGAGAACCTCGACATCTTCATTTCTGCCAACTCCAGTTCTGCTTCCTGTTGTTTTTTCAGTGACATCATCTCTAATCCATACATCATGAACGGGCTCGCCACTTTTGTTGTAGACTTTGCCCTTCATCCTGGCGGATACTCTTCTGTCACATAGAACACCAGACACCTTTCGCCAGCTGTTCCAACCTGCTTGGACCCGTTTCTTCACTTCCTTACCACACTCACCATTGCTCTGTATTGTTGACCCCAAATATTTGAAGTCGTCCACCCTTGCTATCTCTTATCTACCTATATCTACCGCTATATCTACTGCAAACAGGAGGGGCTTAGCACGGATCCCTGATGCAGTCCCACCTCTACCTTAAATTCTTCTGACACACCTACAGCACATCTCACCACTGGTTTATATACTTTGTCCTTCATCCTAGCGGGGACTCTTCTGTCACATATAATACCAGACACCTTGCTCCAACTGTTCCACCCCGCTTAGACCAGTTTCTTCACTTCCTTACCACGCTCTCCATTGCTCTGTATTGTTGACCCCAAATATTTGAAGTTGTCCACCCTCGTTATCTCTTCTCCCTGGAGCTTCACTCTTCCTCCTCCGCCCCTCTCATCCACGCACATCTATTCTGTTTTACTTCGGCTAATCTTCATTGCTCTCCTTTCCAGTGCGTACCTCCAGCTTTCTAATTGTTCCTCTGCCTGCTCCTTGCTTTCACTGCAGATCACAATATCATCTGCGAACATCATCGTCCAAGGGGATTCCGAACGTTCAATGAAAATGCACTATGTACTGCCATAACTGCTTTCGTCCAAAGCAGAGAACTGAACTGAGCGGGACTGACACGTGCTTGGTAAAGAGGAACTGTGCCAAACCGCCGTCTTGAACAGAATGTAGTGAAATGTCGTCTACTGCACGTCAGCATAGGCTGAAACATTTTTGGGTTTGTGGATAGCTACGGCCACATCCTTTTTGTTGTGATTTTCTCCGACCATTCACACCACACACTTTAATGTGAACTTCAGAAGGGGGAAAAAAATACCGAGAGGATACAACGGGGCAGTCTCTGGACTGCTCAAAGGGAAAAACTATACAAATTGCCTATTTTTTTATGATTATTTTTTATTATTATTATTTTGACAAAGGTGGAGGGAAAATGGGAACTAGCTGCTGGTTACAGATGCGATCCAAATGAGATCCTCAACAGCCCTAAAACAAATGGTGCTTCTGAAGGCCAGTTCACTCCTGGTGTGAACATAGCTTGAAGCTCATCTTAAGTAGTTCAGTGACGCAGACTGTCATGACTACTTCTTTCTAACAGTAACCGATTAATAATGAACTCAATTATAAAAGCATAACACTGGACGTGTTTTTTTTTTTTTATAGAACCAATTCAACCACTTTTACCTCCAAATGACGTACGACGACGGAACATCACAGTCGTAGATTTGGCACGAGCTAAGTTATGTATGTGCTACACGGTGTCTCTGAAGAGCGTGGACAGAGCGTGAAGGTCTGCCAAAAGAAATAATAGCGCATGACATAATCTTTGTCCATCACGGTTTCATCCGCACCACAGCCCTCTCCAAATCTGGAACATTAGCTGCGATTTATTGCCAATCTGTCACTGAGAACAAATGCAGCTGTGTGTGTGTGTGCTTGTGACGAAAGACAGGCAATAAAATGAGTGCCTATGTCTTGTATTGGAACTTTTTTTTTTTTCAAATTCCGTAATTGAGTGAGCAGAGCATCCTTTCTTTGTGTGTATGCGTGTGCTGATAAAAGTTGCTTTTTGGAATGTGCGTTCGCAGCCGGGCCTGGCACCATGAGCTCAGCGCGACGGGTTGGCATCGACACCTGAGGAAGCAGCAACGGGCAGACACACTCCGGACTTCTTTTTTTTTTTTTTAAACTTATGGTGCTGATAGAGGTGGGGGAGGTCATCGTGGACAATGCTGGCTGCAAGTTGTGGACGTGGCGTGAGTCCAAGCAAAACAATAGCCCTGCTGCAGCCCCCGCCCCCCACACCCACCCCCGTACGAGTCCCACGGGGGCAGTGGAAAGGGCGGAATGCAGGCCTGGGTTTAGAGGTCGAAGGGTACGTCCTGTAGTTAATGAGATCGCCCTGCCGGGCCCCGAATATTGTCTTAGCAGCGCTGCAACGACGTCGTCCTGATGTGGCCCACCAAAGCACCGAGTGCACAACGCTTCTCCGAGGTAATCAGAACAAGATGTCCCGCGAAGGAGGACAATGCCAGAAAGTGCCACGCTCGGTAAACTAGATATGAGCTGCTTCGCTGCCAACTTACACCTGGATGCCTGTTACTAGCTAATTTGTACAAGTAAAAAGGACATGACCTGAGGAAATGTCGGGGACTACAGCAGAAACAAACACTTTTCCTTAATGGTGCGTGCCTTACATGGTCTATTAATGCAAATGGTACTTCACGTGTTATGAAACATAACAAAGTGGTAGGATTCGCTGCGTGATAGCGAAATGGACTGGAGACCTAAAATAATCCCCCAAATAATTGAGCATAACGGTGAAAGTGAAATTAGAATGATTAAACATGCGCTCACAAAAATTTCATAGTATTTTGTGGAAGTGGGACTGCTGAGGGCAAGCGCTCCCGAAGTCACACATTGAAATTCTGGATTTTTGCCTCTAAAGTTGCACTACAGCTCATGATGTCGAACCACTGGCGTGCATGATGTCACACGAGACAGCTGTACACCTTCACCCCCGGCGAAGGTCGCCTCCGTCTGCCTCGGGGTGTCGGCGGCGGTCCCGATTGTAGTTGAGTTCAATGCTCATGCAGGCAATGACAGTGAGGCCTGAAAGCCTTGATTGAGAGCAACGAGCCCCTGACCTAAAGCGAGTGGCGCTTTGTTACTGGAGCTACATTTGAGGTCGTCGCCAAGCTCCTCAAAGGGACGGTCCAAGGTTGAACGCGATCCACCCCGATTGTCTCAAGTCTGGACCTCCCTGCATTGACTGTATGAATGTAAAAATCTAGTTTTTTGTCATCAACTAATATTTTGTGTATGACTGCATCACTTTGGTGGCTCGTGGAGGTCGCGCAGGTGCTACTAAATCGAATTTTCCTTGAAAATAATCCAGTTGGAACATAATAGAGTGAGGTTTTAATCCCCAAACAATTACATGACTATTATTGGAACAATTATTCGTGTCATTTTATAGATAGATCATCTGTTTTATTCGGTAAGAAAAGAGCTGCGAATTGCCGTCAAGCGGGCCAACATTACGCCACAGTCCTTGGGCAGAGATTCATTCATAAATTTGTGAGTGTTTGTCGAATGATTTGATAATTGGCATCGTGCAAAATCTGCCAAATCGCCGACTCCTGTCATCATATGTTTCGCACACTTCCTGTAAATCCCCAAATTGTTTGCCATGTAAGGCAACAGCTTCATACAGTATATCAGTCAATCGGCCTTTAGAGGTATGAACCCTTCTGCACCACTCTATACTCTCTTCTTGCCCTTCAAGCGGTGTCATTTGTCTTTGCCTGGGACTATTGAAAGCCAAGCAGGGAAGCCTGGGCCGCAGATCATCTTCACTTGTCTTTAGTCCAGAACTAATCATAACCATCAGCACCACTCAGCATCGAATGAGGCGCCACGTAAACAGATGGGAACACACAAGGCAAAGCCGCAGTTAAACTCACAACACCAGCGGAGGCAACACTTGTATCCAAAACTTTGTCTGGGATGAGATGACTAAACCCGAAGAGGGGGTGCGATCGTTTGGGAGGTCTCCGATTGAGAGCCCATAAATGATGTCACCACTGCTAACTGCAGCAAAATCCGTGTGATGTGGCTTGTTTGCGGTTGAGAGTACATGGGAGTGGAGGCTTCAAGGTTGACTCCGTAACATCCCACCCAGCTAGAGGCAACAGTTGAGAGCTGCCAATGTGGTGCGATGTGTGTTTAAGAGCTCAGAATGCAGCCAAACAAGCACACGCATCATGAAAGCTAGTGACCTGTATAAAAACCATTGACCAATGCAGGAAAAGAGAAGTGCTCTATGTCGAAACCAAATTGTAGTAAGTTGGTAGGTAAGTAAAATATTTCACAATATCAAGATGAATATTACATCCAAAATTTAGGAGTCTCTTAAAAAAGAAATTTTTGTGTCTCAAATTTTTGGGGGGACATCACAAATTAGAACCGCAGAACTTGTTGTCCTACCATTTACGCTTTTTCTTTATTGCTCTCTCAGGACTTTTTACTGGTCACCACAATTGCATGAAAACAAACTGAGAGGACAAACAGAGTCAATAAAGAGATGCGGGAACTAAAAATTAACTCCACATCTGGATAACAAAGTTTTGCCAGATCTGATGATGAATTTTGATTCTATAAAAACATGTGAAAAAGCTCCCCATGTGTATCAGTACATCTTACATGAAGTTCATAAATGACTCAAACATTTCTTACTCTAATGAAGCTTTAGTATCCATCCATTATCTACCGCTTTTCCGGGTCGGGTCACGGGGAAGTAGCTTCAGCAGGGATAGCCAGACTTCCGCTTTGTCCCACTTCAGCCACTTCTTCCAGCTCTTCCGGAGGGATCCCGAGGCGTTCCCAAGCCAGCCGAGAGACATAGTCCCTCCAGCGTGTCCTGGGTCGTCCTCGGGGTCTCTTTCTGGTGGGACATGCCCAAAACACTTGACCAGGGAGACGCCTGGGAGGCATCCGAATCAGATGCCCCAGCCACTTTTTCCAGCTCTTCCGGAGGGATCCTGAAGCGTTCCCAAGCCAGCCGAGAGACATAGTCTCTCCGAATCAGATGCCCCAGCCACCTAATCTGGCTCCTCTCAATGCAGAGGAGTAGCGGCTCAACAGTGACTCCCTCCCGGGTGATCGTGCTTCTCACCCTATCTCTAAGGGGGAGCCCTGACACCCTGCGGAAGAAACTCATTTCGACCGCTTGTATCCGGGATCTTGTTCTTTCAGTCACGACCCACAGCTCATGTCCATAAGTGAGGGTAGGAACGTAGATTGACTGGTAAATTGAAAGATTTAGTACAAAACAAAAAATAACTTCAACACACATTACCACCCCCAGATGAAAGAGAATAAATTACGATGTTCAGTGACAAGCCAGGTACCAGCAAGGCCGAGAACATACCATCATTTGGGACTTCTACGTTGTTACGGTTGTCCTGACTACAAAATTGACACTTTCAATCTTGCCTGGAATTTTCCGCTGCCCAGAAGGACAAATTCCTTTCAGGACGACATTTTTACAGTCTGGGAGGACATAGATTGAGCTATTGCAACACATAAAAACACAAGTTTGGATTAGTCAAAAGTGAGGCCTTCAAACCAGAGAACACTTGACAGTGGTACGGATGCACCGCATAAAGTGGATGCCACCATAATGATTTAGGAAGACTACTAACAAATAAACTTCAAATCAACACCCACCAAAACTCTCGCCACAATTTGGTGTTCCAATAGGGCTGTGTTCCTGAACACACTCAAAAAACTAGTAGCTCTGAAATGGACAAAACAGGCCAACGTTAAGCTTCTGGAACAGCCTTCCCAAAGACCACAATCCTACTTAACGTTTATTGAGGACACTTAAGAGCCAGGTCCGTTCCAGGAAACCAACTAAATTAGAGTCCGGCGTTTCTGCCAAAAAGAATGTTTAGATATCCAGCTACTGCAACTGCAAAAAAAAAAAAAAGTCTTGTAGAGTATCCAACAGTATATATTTCAGTCTGTATGGATACTGTATGAAAAAAATGTTGATTATGTTAATATTCCACTCAGGAAAATGCCATTTAAATAAATCATTAAAGTCTCAAATTAATATGATATTCTTGCCCCTGATAACTAAGTTATTGTAAACTTCAGACCGCAAGAGTGAGCGGGGCATTAGCTCCAGCTTTTCCCGGGGATACCAGAACACGCGTGCGTTTGTGTCTATTTTCAACCACCAAAGTGTTTTTTTTTTTTTGTTTGTTTCACTGCTGACGAGGCCTACTTTCTTTCTAACTGTAGGAAAAAACAGATCTGAATGAGCTCCTGGGGGAAGTGTTGGGAAATAATAAATAAATCAGTGAGCGGAATTGCCCTTTCCAGCCCGTGAGCCAGATTCATAAAAACTTAACTCAGATTCAAGGTGGACTGACCTGGAAAGTTTGTACGGCATATGCAATATCTAAAGTGTGCTGTGCCATAAAGTGCAGGACAAAATATTCAAATGGACCACATATTGTTGGATAAGAGCATGTTAAGTCTGATGTGCTGTGTTGGTTATCTCTAAGTACATCACTGTGAGGTCTTTTACATTTTAAAAATAAAAAAAAAAAACTATGCCTATACCGCACTTAAGGGTTAAACCTTGAATATAACTAACAGTCAACGTGTACTTATGTGCCTGTATGGAGGTAGAGAGAAGTATTGATGTACAGTAGTTTTCATTTTTTGTTTCAGCAATGCTTTAATGATCACATAAAGTAGGCCTAAGGCCAAATATACTTGTACAGTATTTGTTTTTCATCTGTAGCAGGCTAATCTGTTTCACAGAGGATGAGTGCTAGAGCTCAGTTGATTTATGCATTGATTCTTGGATATTATTTATCATACCAACTTGAATATTGTAAAAGACAAAAAAAAAAAAAAAAAGGCCATGAACAGGAGAAAGAATCGCATCCAGTTCCGACATCATTCAAAAGACCTAATACCAGTTACTCTCATTTGAGAAATGTACGGGTGTGGAACAGTTACGCTCGCAGATTTAGTTACGGGTGTGGTCCACCAGTCATGCCCGCGGATAAAGTTGCGGGTGTGATTAGGGATGGAATCTCAAGACCTTAAAATAATTTACTGGACTAATATAACTTAACTGTAAATTAAAAATAAAATGAACAAATACATAACTAAAATAGAGAAACAAAAATTTCATTACGTTGACTTTCCACGTAAATGCGCTTGCAGTACGTGAAGCAGATCTGAACATGCGCTTTCGGCCTTACTTCCGTACACGCTCAGTACTTAACTTACATTTCCTGTTTCCGGGTGAATACTGCTTGTTTTGGTGCAGGCTTGTTGAGTTAACGTTTTTGAAATAAACACGTAAATTAAAGTCAAGACTACACAAAATAAGCGACATCTTTCAATATCTATTTTTTCTACTCGTAACAAATTTTACTCGCGTGATTTTTTGTGCTCGACTGTGCAGATTTGCGAGCATGGAGGCACGCGAGCGCGATCGCGCTGGTCAAATGTGAGTGACTGTAGTACAGTATTGTAAGTATTCTCTAAAACAACAAAGCTAATAGTACCCAAATATTTTATTTTCACATAAATATAGGTGTGCTATGAACAGCCCCAATCCTCGCAAGACACATAAAATTAGAGAACTGTGTCCACAAATACTTGAAAGTTTTTTTTGTTTTAAAAAAGTTAAAAGGTTTTTAGATTGTGTAAGAGGGGTAAGAAAGCATGTTACAAATTTTCAGGTATTGCGAATTATGGCTCTGGAAAGTGTCGGGTGTTCACGAAACCGCTAATATCAATAGACAGTACATGATCCTAATTTGATCTGTTCCTTTAATAACTGTTCCGACACATCCCCAGAGAGACGTCCGGTGGGCCGGAGACGGCTGCTTGCTCATCTTGCAGTTGTCAGGCCGCATCACCTCGACTTCAGCTGCTTCCAATTTGGGTCTCGGCACTCGTCGCTGCCTTTTGCGTCGACACTGTAAAGATCAGCTGCCGTGTGGCCTTTCTGCAGCTGCCTGCCCCCAAAGAGCGTTCGCATTTTGTAGACTTTGGATATACATCGAGACTATCTGGGGGGGGGGGGCGAGGATGTCGATCAAACGTGAAGTTAAGCCAAGGACCTGTCTGACAACTGAATGCAAGATGTGTTTGCCGGGCTTCCGATTTCCATAGCTTTGCTGTTGCGGTCAACGCCATCACCCGCTCTTGTTCACAGCCCCTAAAGCTTGCCACCTCGCAGCAGCTAATCACTCCGAACAGCTGCATCTGTCACTGAACAAATCCCTTATTTGCAACACTTCCCGCCTCCAAAGCACATTCCCACTTTGCCAGACAGACATCCGTGCGCACTCCCACTCCTTTCTTTGCAAAGTGCGTCTGAATGATGCTTCAAGCATCGGCGGCTTAGTGTGGAGGCTCGTGATAAGGCTGAGCTGAGCTGTGAAAATACAGATTAAGTTTCTGCGGCTTATTAGGGACAAAGCAATCCTGCCTCCCAGCCATGCCGCAAATTGCTTGCCTCCGCGTGGCTGGGAGATACGTCTTGATGGGCACCCCCCTGCGGCTGAGCTTTTGACGGCCGTGCGAATTCGCGGCGACGTTCACTCGTACGCCGTGTGCAGCCTGGCAGCCCCCTCCTGCGATAAGGTTCGCGTATTTCGTTGACGGCTCTCGTCCGTGCGTCTAACTCTCGACCGAGATATCGAGTGTCGCTGATAGTCGTGGTCTCCGGGAGAAAATGCATATTTAGATACGTTTGAATGGCCGGGTTGTACGTGACGTCACGCTCGTTCATCCGGGTTACTTGACTGCCATTGTTCCAGACAAGCAGTCGGCTGTCCGTCATCATCATAACAGATTTTTGTTGCGGAAATCGCAGAAACAGAGACTTTGGGAAGCGATTTTTCCGTGTTCCAAAGATTAGATCGCACGAGGGAGGAGATACAATGGGGTTATCGACAAACCGGCAACAAAAGTGTTTCGCAAATATACGACGTGCAGATCTGAACGAAGGCAAATGGTTATTTGAAAGTCTGTTCTGATCATTTTGTAGGCGGTAAGCGTGTGTATTTCGAGTGTCCGGATATTCTACTTCAGGGAAGTCTTTCAGATCCTTTGAAAGTACGTCGTCGTGGAGAGTATACAGATCGATATCTTCACAGAGTTCGATCTTCTGTACATATCTAGCTTTGGCAACATTATCGAGTGATAGGCAGAAAACATCCCCTGCCCGCCAGATACACATGGGTTTGTGGACGTTGCCGTGGTGATGTCGTTGGCAACGCCGAGCTTGTCTGTAGAAATGGCGGCGATTCGATTGAGGATGCATTTTTATCACGTGATTGCAACCCAAGGATAGCGGCGAACAGTATCGCTGTCGACGATGGAATAAAACATTTAATATCCAACTTCAAAAGTTCGATTCAGCTTGAGATCACTACTTTTCTGTTAATGAGGACTTATTTTGAGATTTTCGGATGATACGCGATCTGAAAAGAAGCATTTATTTCCTTGGAATGCCAAATCTAACCAAGCATACGTTAAGTCCCTGCTCCTGGCAGGCTATGAAATTCCCCCCATCTGCAAATACTTAAACATTTTTTTTTTCCTCCATTGGACTCAATCAGCGATAAAGACCATTATGTTCCCGGTCCAGAGGTAAGACAATATCTCCCAAACCTCATAGAAAACAATTAGAACTCGGTAATTACACCACTGGCCTGGAATTCCAGCCAAAGCCTGAGGTCAGAGTGAGATAGTCAAAAAGAGTACATGTGAGCGGTGCCTGTCGGATGTCGTGTTATCCCCCCGTGGACTCAAAAGGAGTGCATGCTTGGTTATGAACCCCGATGTGCTTTAGTAGGACGAATATGATAGGCCTGAAATCCTGGATGACAGCATGGCACCATCATTCCACATTATCCTCCCTCATTTAATCTCAGCATGCTGCGGCTCCTGCCTCGGTTTTGGGAAACCCAAAACTAAAACAGAGACACGTTATCTCCACTGGAACTGCCGATTTGTATTTGTTGATGGCTGGAGGGCAGGGGGGAGGTGACAATCGATGGACACAAGAGAAAACGTGTCTCACGTCGTCTCCATTTAACCACAACAGTGAGTGTGCCGTCAGCGTAGGCACAGCCGATTCTCATTTTGCACCTTAAGGCAGCTGAGATGTTAACACTGCAATAATGCAAACTGGGACTAGGAGTCAGCAGAGGCCTGGAGAGGCCCGATGAGTGAATAGTAAGTTTCTTTCGGCTTGTCCCGTTAGGGGTCGCCACAGCGTGACATCTCAGATGGACGCTCATATTTGTTTGGCAGTTTTTACGCCGGATGCCCTTCCTGAATGATGGGATAAAAAACTAAATGAACAGATCATGCCTGTTTTCCACAGTCTCACAAGCAGAACAAAGGGGATGAAGGGAACAAGGTCTCTGAAAAGTATATCGCTCCGCCTCTTAACTACAACGTTATTAATGTTTTGAGGACTTTTAATGCACATACTGCAATGTTGAGGTTTTATTTAACAAGCATGTTCAATACAGTATAAATGTGAAAAGCAGATGGAGTCCCACACAGGTATTACGATCTTGCCTTTCCAACATGCACTCATTGAACTGCGTTTGCAGCTTTCACTTCAATCTGCGACAGATTTAAGTCTGCACCAGGGTCCGGCTTCGCCCGCGTGGCCGGCTTTTATTTTGGCTTCAAGCTGTGAATGAGGCAGGAGGCAGCTGCGCTTTCAGGTTCTGAGGTCCTTTTAGCGGTTCTGCTCACACGGCGGGGATAGAACAAAGCCCCGGTGGGCCTGGCTAGCGTCCGCGGTGCCACGGAGTAAGGCCCCCGTGAATGGAAACTGTCACTTCTGCTCAGCGCCCCCTGTGATCCGAGCCACCCGAAACGGCGCTCAGTTAAGTGGCTAATCCCGGCATCCCTGCTGGCTCGACGGCCCCCGTCCGGCCATGACAACCGGAGTGGAATCTCCTTTGGCGACAACTTAATTGGATAATTTCCTCTCGCCTTTAGTTTTGTTCAATAAAGTCTAGTCTGCTGGTGAACTTTTCATTACGGTGGGTGATGTTGTGTTGTGAATGTTGCGATCAATGTGCAGGATGTCGCTCAAACGGGCTCTGTGTTTACTACCACCACAAAGTGATGACTGCAAATATTTACTGTGCTTTGCGCCACAAAAGGCTGGAAATAAATGCTGAGTGGCGGCCCACATGGGACACTCTGCTCTAATTCATAGACAGTCGGTGCAGAGGTGCATAAGCCAGTAGGAAAGTCATTGCGCATACGTGTGTCTGAGTATGTCAAGCAGCTGTTGCGGTCACAAAAAGAAAACAGCAGCGCTAACAAACACTTTGTGAGGATGATGACAATGTTCCAGTCATACCACAAGACCATACCAAAGAACATATCGTAGCAACATAATACTGCTAGCAGCACATGAGCTCATTTACCCTGATGAATTGACAATTCTCTACATATCATTACTCATTAATAATAATTATAATATCAGTCGGGCATTCAAAATGATTTAGATGGGTCATGCAAGCTCTTAAACAAGAAATGACCTTGACCACACTCCGGTTTCATCTTATAAGCAGTGTGTTTAAAAACAAGAATTGTATAATATTTCAATTCAGCCGACTTTGTTCATAAAAACATTTCCTAATTCAAGTAGGTCCGACTTCCTGTTTGGACTTACCGTCTTCACAGGCGGTCCCGCTGAATCCCGGACAGCATTTCCACTCCAGTGAGGTCACAGTCCGGTACACCGTTTTATAGGAAGGTCTGACGACAGTCCTGTAGCTGAAAAAGCACAAAACGCAAAAAGCGTTGCACGCTTGGATTCACCGCAGTAAAGTTTGGAACAATAAAGCTTTATCTCGCTTTTGTCTTCACTGAGGGGCCAACTAAACACACGTGAATGCCTATAAATTTAACAAAGGAACAGGAGTCCTAGGGAGGTGACCAAACAAACAAAGGTGAAAAGGAGGCCATCCAACAGTTCGTGCTCTTCTTAAAGTGTCTCCATTTCCTGAAGGAAGGCAAACTTTGTCTAACCAATGCTAACTTTGGTGTTATCCACATCAATGTCAACTGATTTCATATGCATTGCTGCACATTTTGGGTACAATACTAGCGTAGTTGGTACCTAAACGGGAGGGTGCCAAACTGGAGTTTTGAGCTGCACTACAACCTACAGCGATAGTTTTAACAAAACCCAAGAGGCTTTTTGTTCAGTTGGATGGATGGATGTTTATCTTCTATTATGACCAGTTAGGGTGAGTAATGAAAAAGAAGAACTCAAGAAAAATGCATCTTCTTACTAACTTGTATTTTATTCATTACATTCGGAAATTCGTGGATAAATATATTTTGATCCAAATAATATAATTTAGGACGGGGGTGCTCACTACGTCGATCTTACGGCGTGCCCCCCCGCCCCCCCAAAAAAAAAAAGACGTCAGCCAATGTTCCCTCTAAACTGCGCAGATGCGCAATTGTGACCGCTGATGCAGTCTCTTTGCAGATATTCTGCGTTGCGTGCCAAAAAAAAAAAATAAATAATCCAATGCAAATTGAAAGTCTAACATACAGCTATTCAGTCTGTGGCATTTTGCAATGTGATTCAATGAGTGAGGGATGGCTGGTTGTTACATCCAATGGCGCAATTCACATACATACTGTAAAAAAATGAAAAGATGAATCCACTGGTTTCTTTGAGGCAGCACAGTATGAACTTTCTCTAACAACGACCGCAGCTCCGGCACACTCTTTTTCCTAGTTCACCTTACACCCCCCCCCTCTCGCTCTTAAAGAAGTACACTCATAATTACAGATGTGAAAGTACTTACGCAGCCCATCAATGTGTTTTATAATGACAGCGTCCACCACTGCTTCTTTAGTTAGCAACACAGTCTGGGCAACGTAGACCGAAGACGAGCTAGACATGCTGCTTATGTTTACTTTTAAAGTTAAAAAAGAAATGCTGTCGTTTTAAGATTCAATGACTGTCGGAGTATGTGAATTATTGAAGAAAAAGTGGTTAAACCGGACGAGATGTTTTCTTTTCTGAGTGGGAAAGGTCTGGTCTGAAGCCAAAGTAGAAAGTCCAGGATGAGATGGTGTGTAATTTGAAAATTTCACCCTGGCAAAGCCTGATCCAGGATGAAAGTGCAGATAATACAATGCACAAAAAGCTAATTCTGTATTTTAAATATACAGTAGAAGTCAATATAACATTAACATGATCATACATACAAACATTCTTTACCCCCCACTACCCCCACCCCGTCGGTAGCTCGCAAGAGGCTGGTTGCTTCAAAAGTAGAGGTAATAAAGCCTGGGCACCCCTGATTTAGGGTCAACAGCTACATAGGTCTGAAAGAATGTGCATACATGGCAGAGGCCATTGAAATAATGACAGTGGGACAAAGGGGGGGGGTTTGAACTTGGAGAATTGCCCAGCTAAATCAAATTTTAGGATATTATGATCACAGATCAGTGACCGTAGTGTGGAAGTGAAGTATGGCGGTTACTTCTCCTCACCTGCCACCTGTACATCCCTGCGGCCAGCGGCACGTCTGGTACACTCGCTGCACGACGGTCCCGTTCTGCACCTGGCAACTCACGGTCCTCGTGACTGTGTGCGGACACCAGTTTCTAAAGGCAGACAGAAAACAGACATCTGAAGACAAGCGTACATGAAAATAGCATTTGAGGGTGTAAATAATTCAAAGTAGTACAACATTTGAAAACAGTAACGAGGACACTCTCTCCGCATCACACTTAGGACAGGAAATTCGCCTCAGTCACACATCCACTATCCTCTTGTCTACATACAGTTCTCCCCAACCCCCTTTCCCTTTGTTTTGAAATTCCTTTATGGTGTTTACACAGTTTTAATCAGCCACGAGATATGCCGAAATGCATTGTTAAGCACTGTTGACACTGTTGTATGCACTCATTTGCATAGAGCACGTAGATAATGTCACCCTTGGAGAGCAGACAAGGTCCCATACTTGGATGGCAGCGTGTCAGCACACGCCGAGACCAAGGTCACGAGTCCCCCTCTGCTTTTGCGAGACATTTCCGCAAGTGCCTGAGACAGATTAAAAAAAAAAAAAAGGAACAACCTGCCATGAAAATAACTGATTCAAGGTCAGTGCTCTGCATCTGTTAGTGAAGTGAGCCCACTAAAAATAAAATAAATCCATAAATAAAGCTTTCATTTTACAATTTTGGGTTACACGTCATAACACACCGAGGCATGTGTTACCATGATTTTTATTCACAATGACGTGTGTACAAAGCCCCCCCCCAATTACATTCACATGATGATAGCCGGAGGACAGACATGGCAAACTATTACCACGGAGCATGTTTACACAATCAATCAATAACGGCGCAGCTCTGAAAACCGTGATCTCCATTTAGAAACCACAAAAGGAAACTTGCAGGCCACTTAGCGGCGCAGAACTTTGTGTGTTGTGCTGCCAAGGTGTTTGCAAGCGTAAGGGGGGGGGCACCACCGTCTGTTTGTCAATACGCACGCATGAGCATATGTTAGTGTGTGAGGGAGACTCAAAGAAAGCGCCAAAGGCAGAGGATGCTAAGCAGCTCCCCGTTAACAATCCCCACATGCGCTGGGCGGGCCGCACACATCGCTCTGCGGATTGAAGGAGAGATGCCACGCCGCTACAGCTCTTTGCGTCCACTCTCCAGGCACTTGATTAGGCGCACCTTGCTGTGACCGGGTTGGACCGGTTTTTCCTCCTGAGCTACAATTGAAAACAGAGATTTTGACTTCATATCGTTTTCATAGCGTTTCAAGAGTTGACGCGGGTTTCGACAGGAGATCTGGCGATCTTACAGCGACCCAAATTCAGAAAAGAGTTGGATGACGACTCGAGCGTTGTGACTGCAGACGTCAGATGATGGTACGACTGTGGTCCGGAAAGCCTTTAGTCGCTTTTGCAAGTTAAGTTATTGCCAGAATCAAATGAAAAGATTGCGGATTTCCATATACAATTCAGAAACCATCTTGTTTCTTCTGTCACGTTGTTTGTTCCGATGTCATAACATTGCATCGGCGTTTGACACACTGTGGTATGTTCTTTTCCTCCTCCAAATTTTCCTCTCCTATCTTTCTCGTACATGATTGCTGACCTTGGTTTCTGCTGTCAGCCAATGTCACTGCATTTTATTTCCTGAAATGCTGAATCTGTCCTTCTCCGGGATATTCTCGGCTTTTATTCATGTTGAGTTATTTTTCACCATCACCAAGAAAACGATTCTGCTATCGTCCAGTTTGGACATGTTGCAGGGATTTTGAAATGGGGCCTTTTCTTTTCTTATTTTCTTCTTCTTTTGATATTTTTCTCTCATATATATTTGTTTAGTTTTTCATCCAAATGATTGCCTCTTTCACTTTTATTGACATTTTATTGCACTTTATATTGGTAGCCCCAGTCAAACAAAATGAACTTAAGGCCCAAGTGTCATGCCTATAAACATTCTAAAATCGGTATTGTAATGAAAAATACATATAACATTATTCACGTCAATGTCTATATGAAAAAATAAATATGAGCGGAGAGCATGTCATCCATGCGCAAAGTTGTGTAAGTCTCATTCGACATCCAAGTGGTGGCCATATTGCCTGCAACGTCATCAGCAGACGTGACACTGGGACGTTCACCATTGAAAACACGTAGCGGCACCTACTATGGGACATGGAAGCTCTTTTCGAAGAAGAGAACATCTCACAATCGAGTGAAGTGACCAGGGCAATAAACCCAATCGTTTTGAGCCATATTTAGATGATATGCGGATCACTTCTCACTAACAACAGACTCCCCGACGTTGCGTTTAAGGCACCCGGGGGGGCGCCGCCGAAGCCGTCCGCGGTGCCACCAAAGCCGTGCTCGGTGGGTGCGGCGCCAACGGGCACATCAACACATTTAGCACCTCTGACTTACGCATTATGTCCCCCCCACTATTGTTTTTATTAGTAGCTGTATACACACCTACCTGTCATTTGGAACCCACAAAGCTCTCGTCCTTTGCACCCGTGCTATCCATTTTTCACGACAAACTGGGTCTTTTTGGAAAGGATGAAGAGTAAATCTATCCTCCCGAGTGTTCGAACAATATATAGCAATACAACGAGCCGGCATTTTGGCTAACACGAAGGAACAACGAGCTACCTTCCAGCAGGTAAAAGTAGAATAAACTCACGAGACCGCCTGAGTGGGCTCCTGCTGACAACGTCACTTCCTGCTTCTTCTCCAAAACAAAAGCCCTCGAGAGGATTTTCATGGCGGGAGCTACAAAAAGTCATATACATCAAGATCATGTTGTGTAGTGAAGAAACGGATAGGTAAATTCTGGCTGACTTTTTTTAATTAAAAACATACTACAAATCATGAATTTCATGTCAGTGGGGCTTCAAATAATAAAATGACATTTAAGTTACTTGAATTAAAAGTAAAGCCTAGAAAACATAAGCCACTAAGCAATCAAAAATCTAAAAAGTGTTCTTTAGGCACAACATGTTAAATTGTGACATGGCCTACAGGCAAGAAAATATCTCTAAGATGAAAGCATGACATCACTGTGTCTTCACGGGGAGCGGGAAGGAGGGGAACATTTCTAGTCATTAGTGGAAAATGGAAGGTTGTGAAGGAGATCCAGTTGAGCAGCGTAACGTAGGGGCGGTCTTTTCCCGTCAGTTTATCACCCGCGACCAACTGATAAAGATCAACTTCCCAGGCTCAGGGGAAGTATGCGGCGGTACACCTGGTAACAGCTAAAGACTGCGACTAGCGGGGCGGGGGGTGACTTATGGCCTACGGGTCCTCTTTGCTTTGTACTTATGTGGTTACCACAGAGGAAACGCCAACTTTGCTGACTGTAATAACAAGGGTACTACATTTTACAATTTCCGAACTAGCTTACCTTAATGAGTAACGCAGACGTAGGACAAGACAGAGAACAATACTTTCTCTATGCATGGGAGCATACAAAGATACATTCCGTCTTTGTATCTGAAAATGTTAATGATAATTTCTGTCTTCAAAGAGGGCAATTATCTCTGGCGGAATCGAAATAAATAAAGTTATGTAACAGGGTTTAAAATTCCATATCACCAGTCAAGTCCCCCGTTACATTGGCAATAGTTATTATACAATAATTATTTGACATCTTAAGTGGTGTCTTCATGGATAATGCTCAGATGAGTTTTCAAAGAAGGCGGCACGGTAGAGGAGTTGTAGAGGGTTGGCCTCACAGCTCTGAAGACTGGGGTTCAAATCCCGGCCCTGGCTGAGTGGGGATTGGATGTTGGCCCCCGTTCGAATGTGGGTTCTCCGGGCACTCCGGTTTCCCCCCACATCCCAAAAACATCCAATAATTGGAGACTCTAAATTGCCCCTAGTGATGATTTTGAGTATGACTGTTGTCCATCTCCGTGTGCTCTGCGATTGGCTGGCAAGTAGTTCAGGCCCCGCCTCCTGCCCGATGACAGCTTGGATTGGCTCCAGCACTCCCGTAGCCCTCGTGAGCGTAAGCTGTACGGAAAATGGATGGATGGGTTTTCAAAGAGCTTGCATTTCAGAAACAGTCAATAACATTCCCCCGCTGGAGTGGGTCCGACGTGTGCATCACATCCCCAAAAACATAATAAATCAACCATCTCTTGACGCCAAACAGTATGAAAATGACATTTTAGCGAATCCTCAGCTTTGGCCCATCTGGTCGCCTTGCAGCTCACACAGCCTGCGTCTTTCATGATACTGCTTGGAACGCTTCGCGCTGAAGTAGCAAACAAAGCCAAGGCAGCTGGCAAGGGCAAAATTGGTGCAATGGCAGATGCTGGTGGAAAACGTGTCAGTAACTTTTAGCAAGACGAATGACTAATGCGCTCACGTCTTGGAGCACCATTACATGCATTTTCTTCTTGCCAACATTGGTCATGATAAAATGGGTGGAGGGTGTTGTAAAAAAATTAAAAACTAAATCAAACGAAAAGAACAAACAATAAAATGGGCTTCAGAGTGTGTTTATGAGCCACAACCAGAAACCTCAAGGAAATCTGTATTTATTTGTATCTGAGGAGTAACTCCTTGGAGAATACAAAGCACAAACAAGGGCAGAAATAGGAGAGAAGTTTGGTCATAAGGGTCACAGAAGGATGATTCCATGGGAACACAGTCAGAGAAGAAAAGACAATTATGATCCAGACTTAATCCCAGAGGATAGAAGAAGCATAAGAGACAAATATTCCGAGGACATGTCGCAAAGCCATTAATAACGCCAGCGGCTGTCACAATCTGATGCTGCTGCTCAAAAAGCCAAAAGACAAATTGGCTTGTTGAAAGAAATTTGAGAAATGAGTAAAAGATGGTAACTGGTTTTGGGGTCCTGTCTGGCTGTTATGTCAAGCAGAAATGAGGATCTGGAATTACAGTCATTCAGTCAAACGGAACAATTTTTTTTAAAGCAGAGTGACGGGAAAAAAAAAGCACAGACAGTGAAAAGGTAATGAAATACTACAGGAAACACAAGCTGAGGAAAGTAAATCATTATACTGTATACTCAATACGTTAGAATCGAGTGACGTATGAGGAAGTCGTGCTACACCATGTGAGGGAAGGACAGGACTGGACAGGACAGAGACACGAGGGCAAGCAGGCAGGACAGGGGTTGTGGACCCGGCTGTAGGACTGTAGTGCGGTAGGACTGCCTATGTATCTAATCAACATCTACAGAAACAGAGAGTACGTAAGGAGAACACTCAGATTAGCCGAAGTAAAGGTCAAGATCCAGGGAGAAGAGATAGCGAGGGTGGACGACTTCAAATACTTGGCGTCAACAATACAGAGAAATGGAGAGTGTGGTAAGGAAGTGAAGAAACTGGTCCAAGCGGGGTGGAACAGTTGGCGGAAGGTGTCTGGTGTTCTATGTGACAAAAAAGTCTCTGCTAGGATGAAGGGCAAAGTTTATAAAACAGTGGCGAGGACGGCCATGATGTACGGATGAGAGACGGTGCAATTGAAGAAACAACAGGAAGCAGAACTGGAGGTGGCAGAAATGAAGATGTTGAAGTTCTCGCTCGAGTTGAACAGGTTGGATAGGATTAGAAATGAGCTCATTAGAGGGACAGCCAAAGTTGGGATATTTTGGAGACAAGGATCGAAAGAGCAGACTTCGATGGTTTGGACATGTTCAGAGGCAAGAGAGTGAGTATGTTGGTAGAAGGTTGCTGAGGATGGTGCTGCCAGGCAAAAGAGCGAGAGGAAGACCAAAGAAAAGGTTGATGGATGTGGTGAGGGAGGACATGAGGACAGTGGGTGTTAAGAGAGGAGGATGCGCGAGATTGGCTGAGATGGAAAAAGATGAAACACTGTGGCGACCCCTAACAGGACGAGCCAAAAGGAAAAGAAGAAGAAGACAGTGAGTGGGGTGAGTGCTAAGTAAGTGATTAAAAGGCCTGGCTCCTGCCCCTCCCCCCAAAAAGAAGGGGAGTCGACAGTAGTCGGAGGCAAGGACTGGAGAAATGAGGAGGAGGAGGTGGCCACAAGGAGCGACATGGGGGCCCCGCCGCCCTCCACCAGCAGCCAGAACGGGGTACCGAGTCGGACACCAGCTGGCACCACCCCACCACCCACAGAACACGGGCGAATCCACCACTAATGTTGGTAATCCCCCCCCACCCATCCCCAGAGGTCAGGAAGGAGTAAAGAAAGTCCCGCCCCCCACAGATGCCCAGACCACAAGCAAAGGGTCAAGAACCATACAAATACAACAACGAATATAGAAGGCAATAGTTTACTCTTACAATATCCATCCATCCATCCATCCATTTTCTTAGCCGCTTATCCTCACAAGGGCCGCAGGGAGTGCTGGAGCCTATCCCAATGAAAATAGGTGTCCGGGGTATTTTTAGTGCATTGCTTAATATCACACAAGGGATGGCGACTCAATAAATGAGCAGTAGAAGATACAGCACCACGGACGGTGGCTCTTTATGTTGAACGTTCAAAGCGTGCGAGTATTTGTATGCAGTCGTGCAGGTGACAAGCAGAGAACCCTAAAGGGCATCAAAGGTCACATGGAAGTGTCTCTTCGCAGCAGCGACGCAGAAACAAGGAAATCCGTCATTTGTCTTTGTCTGGGCGTTTCGGGGCGTCGGACACCTGCAGCCATTGAACGCGTCACGGCTGCGTGCATCTTTTAAGTGTTCGCGAGTGAGAAGGCGGATTCACCCGGGACTGCCGTCATGCGTCTTGCTCGGAAAAAAACACATCTGCCAAAATGGCGAGCGCACTAGCTTGCTTTATGTTTATAAACTTGTGACTCAAATAAATGGTTCTGAATGACTGTGATTCATTCCTTTTCAATTCCATCCTGAATATATTAATTTTTATAGATGTACATAACAGTAGTGCGTGTAGCTGCACTGCACCTGCTTCTAAATTAGACTTATTTAGCCACTGTGCAGAGCAAAATATTCGAAGCATGATCCAGCGCAGTTCATCGCTACTGTAAACTATAACCGCAATAAAACATTATTAAAAGGGCGGCCAAGTCGATGAGCATTATGTCCCCCGCCCCCCCCAAAAAAGCCCACACCACATCATCGTAAGACCACATCAAAGAACCACATGACAAATGGAAGCCCACACTACCGCAGCAACAGTTTCCGTCATCCACAACATTCAGGAATACCATAATTTATTTAAGATGAACATTTAATATTCCAAATTTTGCTCATGGGGCCGAAATATTTGTGCTTTCCCAACTCGGCCATTGTGATTCCCCAATTCTATACTTTTGTATTTTGTGCCTAATTCCACTTTGAAGGAGATGTACATAATACTGTTGGTACAAGAACAAGGAGTATACATGTACCTGACCTTAAAGAAGCACCTAAATGAATTCATAAATTGGCTTTTCAATGCATTATACATGTTTGAAGGAAATTGATGAAAACACGTGCTAAGACTGAGACTTACTGTATTTTCATTTTCTTTTTGGAGATGATGTGCCCACTTTTATAGAGCGTCTTGTTGTCTGGAGAGCGTGCCCATGTCTCTGAGAGAAGGTGTTTTTTTTTAGGACTACTTCATTAAAATACAGTATTAGACTTTTTTTTAAACTACTAACATGTCGTTTATTATTATTTATGAAGGCTGGACTTCTATCCTTAAACTGCATATGTTGATACTGAGGAAACGGGTGTTGATATTCGCGATTAGCATTAGCGCACTAGCGACTAGGTTAAAAAAACACGCTAATATTCAGCAAGAGGTTAAAAAAAAACGCCAATATTCAGCGCACTCATACGTCATGTTACATGTACATTTTACATCTAATAATGTTTTTTTTTTTTTATAAAACACTTACAGATGCACGTCTGTCGTTTTAACAATGTTTTTCACTAGTGCAATGCTGCGTCCGTCAGCAACAAATGTCCGTGCGGTTGTGGTGTTTACATAATTCACCCGCGGGAGCTCGAGTTGGGCTACGGGGTTCCGCACGGACTGTTTTTGTTGTTGCGCTTCCGGAGAAAAGGTTAACAGAGTTCCCGCCGTTATGCGAGTAGTTTTGTGATGTCGAACAATAAACCAAGTTCTTTTCCTGTGTCTGACACTCCGCCTCCGACTCCTTTTCTCCGGCGCTACACTAGTGACCCCGACGTCAGTCCCGGCGTTTTCGAGACTGAAACGAACATGGCAACCGCCATCCTCAAATTGCCGGAGTTTTGGGAGACGTCCGCGGCAGCGTGGTTCGCACAGACGGAGGCTCAGTTCGCCCTCCGCGGGATCTCAGATGATTCCACGCGTTACTACCACGTTGTCTCAGCACTCGGGAGCTCAACGGCGGCCAGAGCAGTGAACTTCATCACCTCTCCCCCGGCCCGAGATAAGTATGCTGGGATCAAGGCTCACCTTCTCAAGGTTTTTGAGCTTTCACGGCCGGAGCGTGCCCGACGTCTGTTGGCTATTAATGGACTGGGGGACAGCAAACCTTCCGAACTCATGGAAATGATGCTAAACCTGCTGGGCACAGAAGAGCCCAATTTCATTTTCATGGAACTGTTTCTCATGTTCAGACGGCGCTCGCGAACAGTACCGTCACTGAGCCCCGGGCCCTGGCCGAGGAGGCCGACCGTTTCTTCCTGGCAACCCAGCGCTTCTCCCCTGAGACGCTGGCCGCAACGCGCAGTTAACGACGCTACTACGTCCGACCGCTACCCTGTCCCACACATTCAGGACTTCTCAGCCCACCTGGCGGGCAAAATCTTGTTCTCCAAGGTCGACCTGTGCGACGTTCCCAAGACAGCTGTAATCACTCCGTTTGGACTGTTCCGAGTTTCTGAGGATGCCGTTTGGTCTTAAAAACGCGGCACAATCTTTCCAGCGTTTAATGGATTCTGTGCTCAGGGACTTGCCATTTGTGTTCGTCTATTTGGATGACATCCTCGTCGCCAGCTCCTCGGAGGATGAACCTCCGCGACCTCTTCGCAAGACTTGAGCAGCATGGCCTGATCATCAACCCGGCGAAGTATGTTTTCGGGGTGCCCTCTATCCAGTTCCTCGGGCACCACATAGAGAAGAACGGCGCCGCCCCCCTTCCGGCAAAGGTGGAGGCCGTCTCCGCTTTTCCCCGACCTCGCTCGGCTCGGGGCCTCTGGGAGTTCCTGGGGATGGTGACTTTCTACCACCGGTTCATCCGCCGGGCGGCCAACATCATGCGCCCGCTCTATGAGGCTCTTAAAGACAAGGCCCCCAACCGAGACGTTGAATGGACAGCCGAGAGGATGGAAGCCTTCGAGGCTACGAAGGCCGCGCTGAGTCGTGCCGCTATGCTGGCCCACCTGACCCACAGGGCCCCTGTCGCTCTCACTACCGATGCATCGGACTACGCTGTTGGAGCCGTATTCGAACAGTGGGTCGGCGGCGCCTGGCAACCGCTTGCCTTTTTCAGCCGTCAGCTGGTCCCCAGGGAGCGCAAATACAGCACGTTCGATAGAGAGCTCCTCGGCCTCTGGCTGGCGATCCGCCACTTCCGCTCCCTATTGGAAGGCCGTGAGTTCAAGGCATATGTGGACCATAAACCCCTCACTTTCGCCATGTCCAAGGTGGCCGAACCGTGGTCCGCCCGCCAGCAACGCCAACTGTCTTCATCTCTGAGTACACTACGGACATCCAACACATCGCCGGCAAATCCAATGTGGTCGCGGACTGCCTCTCCAGGGCGATCGTCGGCACTGTGCATCTGGGTCTCGACTACTCCCGCATGAGCGCAGACCAGGCCTCGGACCACGGGGTGCAGGCCCTCAAGACTTCTGACACGGGTTTGCGCCTGGAGGAAGTCGCGGTTGGTGACTCGGGGGTCAGGTTGCTGTGCGACCTCTCGGCTGACCACCCTCGGCCACTGGTCCCTGCAAACTGGCGAAGAGCTGTTTTCGAGGCGGTCCACAACCTCTCCCACCCCGGAAGGAAACCGTCCGTGAGGCTGGTGGCCCAGAAGTTCGTGTGGCGCGGTCTCAAGAAAGATGTGCAGGCCTGGGTCGACTCGTGCGTGGCCTGTCAGCGGGCTAAGGTGCATCGCCACACAAAAGCCCCCTCGGAGCCCTTCGCTGTCCCTGAGAGGAGGTTTGACCACGTCAACGTCGACTTGGTAGGTCCACTTCCTCCCTCGCACGGATTCACCTACTTGCTCACCATGGTGGACAGGACGACCCGCTGGCCCGAAGCCGTTCCCCTCTCCTCGACAATGTCGTCAGACGTGGCCCGGGCGTTCATCGGCACGTGGGTTGCACGCTTCGGGACCCCGTGCGACCTTTCCTCAGATCCGGTCCGCAGCCAGGCAACGGTCCTCCCTGCTGGAGGCCACAAAAGGGTTCGCGCCGGTTCCCACGTCGCAACATGGCACCCCAGCTGCCCGGCTGCCCCGTCACCTGCGCTCTGCGGATTTTGTGTTTGTTCGTCATGACGCCCACCGTGGACCTCTCCGCCCCCCCATACGACGGGCCGTTCAGGGTCCTGGAGCACGAGGATAAGAGCCTGCTCGTGGACATTGGCGGCAGACCCGAGACTGTTTCCGCGCACCTGGACATTGCCCAGCCTTTGGGGTTGGCCCTCCCCCCGCGCCGGGGTCGTCCCCCTTTGCCCTGTGCCCCTGCGCCTGCCGGGGTGCCCTTGACCCCGCCTGGGCCCTTGTCCCGTGACTCAATGGACAGTGCCCCCCCCCCCCCCTCGGCCCCTACAGTGCACACCCGCCGGGGTCGGGTCGTCATCCCTCCACGGCACAAGGATTTTGACTATGGGTGAATTCTGGGGGGGCTTGTGTGGTGTTTACATCATTCACCCGCGGGAGCTCGAGTTGGGCTACGGGGTTCCGCACGGACTGTTTTTCTTGTTGCGCTTCCGGAGTAAAGGTTAACAGAGTTCCCGCCGTTATGCGAGTAGTTTTGTGATGTCGAACAATAAAGCAAGTTCTTTTCCTGTGTCCGACACTCCGCCTCCGACTCCTTTTCTCCGGCGCTACACGGTAAACACGGACAGTGTCCAAATATTGTTCCGGGAAGAGCAATTTGGTTCGGGGGGGGGGGCACAAATATGCTTTCTTATTATATTTTTACTGCCTTGAGGCAGACATTTTTGCGGCGACCAATTTTTGTGGTCAACTTTATCACAGCCCTTCAGTTGGGAGCTGACATGCCCAACAGCGGTGAGGACGCCTTGATTTTGACTTTGAAACCATATTTTGTTTTATTTTGTTTTTGCATAATTAAAATTCTGCAGTGTTGCAACAATACTCTTCTCCATTCACAAGACAGAATTTTAACTTTATATGGACTTTAAATGAAAAATAACCAGTGTTGTGATGTCGCCGCCTTCAAATATACAGTACTGTAAATTGAACTCCTCTTCAGCCATCCTGCTTTAAGCCACGAAAGCTCCTGGAATCCCAGTCGTCTCGATTCCCATACTCTTAAGAGACTCGGACATGGTTAAGATGGATGAGGAATGAGGCTAGGCCACAGGGCTCAGACTGGTTGTCAGACCATGACAAGTGCTCAAGGGGAAGATAAAGAAATGGATGAGGCACCAAATGAAGCCGCTTACATTCACAACCCCCCTCCAGACTATTGAGCTCGCCAGTCATAAAGCAGTACGAGGACGAATGAACGCTTTATCAGTCGAGAAATTACTCGAGTAGCGTTAATCCCCTTTCATTTTGAGTCATGCCAGGGTGGGAATGCATTCCTCTATTCTCCCTCTTGCTAATATGCGAAGGTCTGAACTTCACTGTGCACATTTTCTCTCCAGGAGACCACGACCAAAAACGATGTAATATGATTCAAAACAGCAAAACGTCATGTGTACAAAATAAGAACAAATAAATGGCTTCGGCTATGAGTCGCAGCGTCCAAAAAGGTCAATTTAATAACGGGTTTATTATGATTGTAGCTTGCAGCAGTGTCTAACTGAACTGCGTTGTATGTGCGTAATATTTTAAAGATTTTCCCCTTTTATGTGGCAAAAAAAAAATTGCTTAAAAAAAATGACGTTTGCGGCTGTTTAAACATGATCCGCTTTCCTTTCCGACTCTCGCTCGATCCCGTGACTCCTTAATCCCCCCCCCCCCCCCCCCCACGCGCGCGAACGCTGTGGCAGCTCCTGTCCCACAAAATGCGATCTACCACTTACAGACCCACTGTAAACTTCTCAACTTTCCGGGGGGGGGGGGGGTGAATTGAGCCCAGATGCAATGAAGTCCCAGATGCTTGTGTTTAGTAAATATGTCGACAAACCCGAGACCATGAGTGACAAGGGGGGGGTCAAGCAGCGAAGAGGTCCAGTGCAGCGGGGGCTAGGAGCCATGAAAGCCACCTGGACCAGCCCGGGAGAGTGGGCCTCCTTTGTTATTCACAGTTGAAGCCCCTCAGGGCCACAAACTATCCGACTACATTGATATTTTCACGTAAATTTGGACTGCTGATCGCGCTACCTCCAGCCCAATCGTAGAACTGATGATTCATCAATTGTTTAGAATTGATATGTCATTACAATCTATAGTTCATCACAATATCATTAACAGGGTGACTGTCTTTATCAATAGGAAAATAGTTGTACGTTATTCAAGCCAATTTTTTTTTTATTTCAAAGTGTTTAGCGTCTATCGAACTGATAGCCGATGGCGTTAATCGGTACCAAAGTGTCTCAATTTCAAAAAAGCTGGCGGCCACCCACCGATTTAGACACAATCTGACATTGGGAGAACATCTCCACGGGAATTGAACTAGATTGGATCAAGGTGCACGTGGATGGTTGCCACTAAATTATCAAAGCTCACCCCGTGTTGCCCCGATAAGGTTCCGATGAACAGATAATATTATCTTCACAGTGGACATTAACATTCATTTAATCACAACAACCCCAAACAAAAAGACGAGGGGGGAACCTCGCAAATTTGGACCTTGTGGAGGGGTGTTGCTTCAAATTAATGAACAACCACTTTGCAAAAGTATTTGAAAGCATTATATAACCATGTCTTCTTCAAACAACTGCATACAGTACATAACTCGTGACTGAAAAAAAAATGACTAAATGATACTTTGTATGTGAAATTTGGTTACAGTGCAATCATCCATATTGTTTGCTGCTTATCCTCACAAGGGTGGGAGGGTAGTGCTGCAGCCTATCAACGGGAAGGAGGCGAAGGGAACCCTGAACTGGTTGCCGGTCAATCGCAGTGAACAATGAGACAAACAACCGCACTCACAATCACACCTAGGGGCAATTTTGAGTATCCAATTAACTTCAATTAAAGTAAGTTTCTTTCAGCTTGTCCCTTTCAGGATCGCCACAGCGTGTCATCTCAGATGAACGCACATATATGATTGGCACAAGTTTTACACCGGATGCCCTTCCTGACGCAACCCTTCTCAGGGAGTGGAGGCCCCAGTGGGATACGAACCCACAACCCCTGGTTTCCCAAACCAGTGCTCTAACCACTGAGCTACGGGGCCTCGTCAATTGATCTGATTTATTAATAAATCCAATTAATTTCGTGGGCAGCATCCCATTTTTGGGACATCATGATTTTCACGCATTATAACCTCTATTATATGAAAATATTTCATTGTTTTAATCCAAAGCCATAATTTGGTATCAGGAGAGGAAAACTCATCGGTCAAAGTTCACACGGAGTTATTTCCCTTTCCTTCCTGACCCAACATGGCTGCCTCAAGTACACAAAGAAAGGGAGAAAGGTCAGTATGCAACCAAGTTAGTCTTCAAAATGCTAATCCATCAGTATTATTAATGCGTAAGTGTCGTTCTAGAATAAGAATTAATTCATAAACATATCTCTAGTATGTACCACTTCACAGAACTGAACGCTGCCCCCGAGAGGGTACATCTTTTTTTGCCCTTTGTTTTATGCGTTAAACAAAAAAGAAGAATTTCCTTGATTGTGGCCTGTTAGGAGACTTTTTATCTCAATCAGGCAAAAAATTGCCACGCTGCCCATGAATGGGTTAACTTTTCCAAGCGCACGCTACTGACAACCAGCATTGCTTGTGGGGTAATACTGCTAGAGGGGCGTGTCAAGCCAGGGGTTGAGACAAAGCGGCTATCTGATTGGCTATTATTGTACGAGTGATTGACAGGTCGGAAAGGTCCATTAACGCATTTAAGTATACTGTACTCTCCGCTTTGGTAACAAATTTGTTTGGTGGAGTTTGAGCCTCAGTAAACATTGGCAAATACTGCCTTCAGCACTATTTGTCATTAAGCTTTAGCCACAATTTTGAATTGAGTAATTAAATCTGTGCATTGTTATCTTTGCAAAAGCATTTTGGGGTGAGGGGGGGCATGAAAGTGAGCATCAACTGCTTTTGACGTGAGCATGCATTGTTTTCGGAAAGAGAGAAGGTACATCTTTTTTGCCCTTTTGTTTTATGCGTGAAATGAAAAACAAGTGTTATTTCCTTGATTGTGGCCTATCAGGAGACTTTTATCTCAATAAGCCAAAAATGTGTTTATTTAGGTTAATGTTGCTTTTTTTTTGTGATGTGGGAGGAAACCCACGCAAGCACGGGGATGAACATGCAAACTCCACACAGGTGGGTCTGGGATTGAACCCGGGACCTCAGAACTGTAAGGCCAATGCTTTCCAGCTGCTCCACCATGCCGCCCCATGGCTTTATAGTTAAATCTAATTATTTGCCTGGTCATATTTAAACATTACTGGTGGATCTTCACTGGGGCAGACTTTCAGACCGTGACAGCATAAATATTTGGGGAAAGCACTTTCTGTGTCCAATAAAAAGCACAATCTTCAAAAAAAGACAGGAAGATGTTGCGAAAAAGAGAACTTTTAAAAAATGTTGAACCTTGAGGGGACGCCCTGTCACCAGAGTGGGCCAACTTAAGGATGAGAGCTCAAAAACGGGAAACTAAGACGTCAAGGACCCAACAATGAAACCTATTAGATGGAGGGAGGGCAAAGGAGCACGCGTCCACACAATGTTGAGAAACAAGAATGGACGGTGCATCCCCGCACTCGCAGAAAGAGCATTTGAACAGACCAAGCGAATAGGAAGATGCTTACCTTTTTTGATAGACGGACGTATGCGAGGCTGCAGCTTGCTCTCTGCTTTTGTAAAGTCCAGCCTTCCAGGTTCCGTCGGCGGGCGCGCAGAGCCAGAGCACCACCAGCGCGGTCCAAAGCAAACTTTTCCTGGAACGCGCAAACACGTTCTGCCTTTGGCAAAGTCCCATTGCCGTAGCGACGAACGGCTCAGTGAGCCACACTTGCCCGGCTTGGGAAAGCCAGCTCGGGGGGGGGCGGGGCGAGAGTTAAAGGTGAGATGTGTCAAAAAGCGGCTGGTGACATGCGCATCCCGTCCGATGCAATATTATTCTTGTGTGATGCGAAGCATGAAAAGCTTTGCGGCCTGATAATAATAATTTAATCACCCAACGCGGACATGTTGGCGCGGACGCTGCCTGCGTTAATTGTTCTCCTCGGCGTGACCGCGCACGTGGAGCTGAAACATCAGTGGGCGTGAAAGGAGTTTTTATAGGGTCCTGTGGTCCCTTTAAAGCACAGCCTACTTACTCCTTTCAGCCTGCCCCGTTTCTTTGTGCCTCTCTCTCTCTCTCTCTCTCTCTCTCTCTCTCAAAACAATGCATGCTCACGTCAAAAGCAGTTGATGCTCACTTTCATGCCCCCCCCCCAAAAAAATATTATTTGCAAAGATAACAATGCGCAGATTTAATTGGCCGTCGTTATTACTTTTAACAAAATATTCAAAATTGTGGCTAAAGCTTAATGACAAATAGTGCTCTAGGCAGTATTTCCCAACGTTTACTGAAGCTCATACTAAAGAAAAAAATTCCCGTTACTCCACCAAACAAATAGTTAAAAAGTGGACAGTACAGTAAATGTGTTAATGGACCTTTCTGAGCTGTCAATTACTCGTAGAATAGCCCTGGCTTGACACGCCCCTCTAGCAGTATTACCCCACAAGCAATGCTGGTTGTCAGTAGCGTGCGCTTGGAAAAGTTAACCCATTCATGGGCAGCGTGGCAATTTTTTGCCTGATTGAGATAAAAAGTCTCCTAACAGGCCACAATCAAGGAAATAATTCTTTTTTGTTTAACACATAAAACAAAGGGCAAAAAAAGATGTACCCTCTCGGGGGCAGCGTTCAGTTCTGTGAAGTGGTACATACTAGAGATATGTTTATGAATTAATTCTTATTCTAGAACCACACTTAGGCATTAATAATACCAATGGATTAGCATTTTGAAGACTAACTTGGTTGCATACTGACCTTTCGCCCTTTCTTCTCTCGGAAAACGCTCCATGTGTACTTGAGGCGGCCATGTTGGGTCAGGAAGGAAAGGGAAATAACTCTGTGCTAACTTTGACTGATGAGTTATCCTCTCCTGATACCAAATCGTGGCTTCGGATTAAAACTTAAATATTTTGATATCCTGAAGGATGTAATGCGTGAAAATCATGATGTCCCAAAAATGGGACGCTGCCCACAACAATGATACGAACAAAATGTTCCTCAGATGTGCTTGGGGAACGTGCAATTCTGATGAAAGATATCCTGCTTGGTTACAAGGGGCCCGGTTGAATCATTTTCCAGAGCCTAAAACACAGTTGACGAAGTGTCTACGATGGATTAAGGCTCGCAGACGACCGCGCGTACAATTAAACATGGACAGTATCAACAAACACAAGGCTCTCTTGGACAAGTTTGACGCATTTGGCAAAAAACATACCCCAATATTATCTGGAATACACGATAGAGAATCGACTTCAAACATCAGGTTCAATCGCCATTTTGAAAGCTTGTGGGACATGGCTAAGGGGGCGGAGCTAAAGGTCACCATCGGAAAGGTCCACCGGACCTTCTCCCATCTCGTGCAAGAGCATTTCATTGTTCAATCTGTCACTACAACTGGCATAAATAGATGAACAAAGGATATGACGTCACGTAAATAAATGAGAATTTGAGCACCAGTTGGAAAGAAAGCTCATTTCCCGTGGCACAGCAGGTGATCTCTCACGACCCTCTAATGTGGTTGGAAAATAACTCGGTGCAGCCTTTTTGGAGCCAAGTTGCTGGAGGTATCATTCGAAAACGCTCCAGCGTGAAGCCACCACGCCACACATGTTCGAGCACGCTCATCGAACTAAACGTGGTAAATGGAGTTTTGAAGTTTTGATAGTGGAGCTCGACACAACCACAGGAATATAAACATTCATCCATCCGGTTCCTAAGACGCTTATCCTCACAAAGGTCACATGAGTGCCAGAGCCTATCCCGGCAAACTTCAGGTGAAAGGCAGACTACAGCCTCAACTGGTCATCAGTCGCAGGGCACATTTTGACAATGTCACTGAGCTGGAATCGATCCCACGCCGGCCGCGCAGAACTCAGGCATGTGTACCATTAAGTGTACCTAATCCTGTTTGCCTTCATCGTTCGAACATGACGCGATATGAGATTTTTTTTTAGTTCAGCGGCGCCGTGCATCACCGCATGTATATGTAGTGGAAGCCTGGCAGAGTCATCAGGTGCCCATTCAGACAGAAACTGGGAGGAAAGCAGCCAACAGCCCAAATATGTGCGACATGTCCATCTATCCATCCATCCATCCATCCATCATCTACTGCTTTTCCGGGTCGGGTCACAGGGCAAGTAGTAGCAGTAGTAACTTCAGCAGGGATACGCAGACTTCCCTTTCCCCAGCCACTTCTTCCAGCTCTTCCGAAGGGATCTCGAGGCGTTCCCAAGCCAGCCGAGAGACATAGTCTCTCCAGCGTGTTCTGGGTCGTCCTCGGGGTCTCTTTAAGGTGGGACATGCCCGGAACATCTCACCAGGGAGGCGTGCAGGTAGGCATCCGAATCAGATGTCCGAGCCACCTCATCTAGCTCCTCCCAACGCGAGCCCCTCCCGGATGACCGAGCTTCTCACCCTATCTCTAAGGGAGAGCCCGGAGGAAACTCCTTTCGGCCGGCTGTATCCGGCCAGGATCTTGTTTTTTCGGTCACGACCTGCATCTCATGCCCACAGGTGAGGGTAGTAGGAACGTGGATCGACTGGTAAATCGAGAGCTTCATCTTTTCGACTTTGCTCCATCTTCACCACAACGCACCGATACAAAGTCCGCATCACTGCAGACGCTACACCGATCCGATCTGTCTGTCGATCTCCAGCAACGTTCTTCCCTCACTCGTGACCAAGACCCCAAGATACTTGAACTCCTCCACTTGGGGAAGGATCTCATCACCAATCCATCACACCATGACGTTCTGGTCAACGTTCTCTGAACATTTTAATCGTTCTATTTTTCAGCGTTCTCAAATGAGGATGACACATCTGGCGTGTGATTAACGTGTGTCTAACGCATGAATAACGTGTTTCTAACGCACGAGAAGCGTGTAACAGCGACCAAATAAGATACCTGTATACACCATTAGCGTGTGCTAATGTGTCACTGGCACGCGACGAGCGATTTGTCAACGTTAGACGAGCGTGTTGAGCGCGTGACTAAATGTGTGAATAACGACATAATAGCGTTTTGCTGGCGTGTAATTTTTACAGTGGAACGGGAACGAAAACGTTGGAAATTTCATAGTCACTTCAGTTGTTCTCGTGAGTTTGAACAGTCAGCATCATGCCGCCTAGACGAAAAAAAGGTGGGGTGCGGACTTCAGCAACTAACGCTGGCACTAAGAATGCAAAGCCTCTTTTCACTAGCAATGTCTTTGGAGGAAAAAGAACACGTCCGAGAAGCAACGCACCATGTGACACCCCCTGGAGACCCTAAACACCATGGAAACCCCAGTGATGACGGTCTGACGGTAACAAACGATAAGTAACAACCAAATAGTAACGACTGACTAACGATAGGCAAACGCGTGCAACGCTCGGCGAATGTTAGTAAAACGTTCCACGAATGTTCTGCAGCGTTTAAAATTAAACGTTTATGAACGCTGGTCTCGGTGAGAACTTTTGTGCATGTTCAAAACTTTTTTCCCGGACCGGCGTTCTCCGCCGATTCCCAGCGATCATTGACGTTCACTAGTGTTTAAACACCGCTCTTCTGGCGCTATCCCGGCGACCGTGGGCGACTTACCAACGTTTCCTCGAACGCTGACCAGAACGTCATGGTGTGACGGGGCCTTAAGGACCGCAACCCAAGATGAGAATGTGCCGTTGGACAACTTCACTTCTCAATGTGTCATGAAACATGATCACATGTTGATGCTGCATTGACTAAGCGGGAGGTGGACAATCTGATAATTGAACGAGATAAATGATTAGTGCTGTTAAATATTTGGACTTGCAGAAGTATTCTGAGAATTGGGACAGTAGGTGGTGGTAGTGGGGGGGGTAGTTCAACGAGCTCAATTGATCTCACACACAACAAATCAGGAAGCTGACGGGGGATTTGGGGGTCTGCAGATAAAAGTTTTGCCTCGCAGTCTCGGAATCTTCTGAGTTCAGTTTGTACAAACGGTGGCGCAACGCAGGAAGCGGAGTTGTGGACTTCACGTAAATCCCCGCAGTCACGAGCAGCTGAAAATAATTTCGTCTTCCGAGGAAGGGGATCGGGTTCGACTCCATTGAGAGAATTTTTTTTCCCCACTCGTCTGTTTTAAGTAGCTGCTCTCCTGGTTCCTATACCTCGACGCTGTGCAAACACATTACTTATGGTTTGTATAGGTTTGCACGGAAGAAAGATCTGGCTTTCATTTTGGTAGTGCTGATTCATGAGTCATGAGAAAAAAACTGTTTCATTTTTTTCCCCTCAGGATGGACGTTTGGATGTGCAAAATGTTCAAATCTTAAAAAAATCAATGAAATACATAAAATAAAAACCTGATGTTTGTATAAGGTCCACAAGGAACAAAGATATAAGAGACTGCTTGTACACGTAAAAAGCAGAAGGAAAGTAGGAAATTAATTTATTGGTGAGATATTTTTGACTGATTATGATTGGAGCTGGTCCGATCATAAAGATTCCTAATTCCAGTTGAAAACACATAAATGAAAGACCTGGATTAAGGAAGCTACTTTTGGTTTGATTAACAGTGATACTGAAAAATGGGTACACCGTCTGTCGTCCATTAAAACGGACCCTTCTGGCTTCTGCATCTGAGTGAAGTGCTGCCATCTAGTGAGCAAAGAATAAAATGGATCATTAATTCAAACCCTCAACCTAAAAGCTCAAAATCTATCATCATTTCCCACTGGCACCGCATCGCCGTCTTTAGTCAGTATTGAGCGATAAACAGACACCCTGGAGCACCCAGTGGGAGAGGTGCTCCGTAGTGAACAGATCCGCCTCAAAAACCAAACCCACACCCATCGCGTTCCTCCGTAACGACGTGGTGTACACCGGAGTCCGCAGTGTTTTCTGTGGAACACAAGGCGTGCAAACATTGCCAAAAAACAATTTTAAAAAAAGCTGATACAGGTAACGCGAATTGCGATCCACACCTGTAACCTGAGTCGTCGGGTCTCAATGGGGATGACTCTGAGAATGGGCAGCTGGACCTCCAGAACTTTAGGCTTACTCTTGACCAGGCAGCCGTCATCTATGTCCCAGTCAGCTCCCTCCAGGTACAGACCAGACACAAAGCAGCCTGCGAGAATTGACTCACATGAATCGGCCTCTAAACCACTGGTGTCAAACACAAGGCTTGGGGGCCAGATCCGGCCCGCCACGTGATTCTGCGTGGTCCACAAAGGCGAATCCATGATTCTTGTAACAAGCTGTACCAAAAATTCAAATAGTCCCATATGAATGATAACGTTGCATTATTGCAAGCATTTTTGTGCTACCAAACATCAGCAATAGATGAAAAACCCACTTTGCTTGATTTCTGATTCCAAAACTAGTTCATAAATTTCATGTGTAAATATGATGAGGGGATTTTTATGGTTTTACGGTCACAATAGCCCTCTGCGGGAAACCGGAACTACAATGTGACCCACGACAAAAATGAGTTTGACACCCATGCCCTAAAGTTTTAATGAGTCCGTGTTTATCTTAACTTTTACTTCCAATACATACAAGTAAAACGTTGCAAGGTCCACTATGACATTCTTTACTTTTAATTGGTTTAACATACGAAAATGAATCCATCTTTGCAGCTAGATATACGAAGAAGTTATAAATTGTATTTTTAAATTTTTTACGTTATTATATTTATTGATATATATATATATATATATATATATATATATATATATAGAGAGAGAGAGAGAGAGAGAGAGAGAGAGAGAGAGAGAGAGGGAGAGAAAGAGACATTTAATTAATTAATTTTAAATTATTAAAAAATACAAGTCAAACGTTGCAAGGTCCACTATGACATTCTTTACTTTTAATTGGTTTAACATACGAAAATGAATCCATCTTTGCAGCTAGATATACGAAGAAGTTATAAATTGTATTTAAATTTTTTTTATTTTATTATATGGATTCATATAATTAATTAAGTAATTAGTTGAATATTTAATTAATTAATTTTAAATTTTAAAAAACTTTGCAAGGTCCATTATGACATTCTTTACTTTTAATTGGTTTAATACACTAAAATGAATCCATCTTTGCAGCTAGATATACGAAGAAGTTATAAATTGTATTTAAATTTTATTATATGGATTGATATAATTAATTAAGTAATTAGTTGAATATTTAATTAATTAATTTTAAATTTTAAAAAACTTTGCAAGGTCCACTACGACATTCTTTACTTTTAATTGGTTTAACATACTGAAATGAATCAATCTTTGCAGCTAGATATAAGAAGTTATAAATTGTATTTTAATTTTTTTATTTTCTTATATTTATTGATAGATATAGTTATTTAATTAATTTATTTATTAATCAATTAAAAAAAGTACAAGTCAAGCTTTGCAAGGTCCACTATGGCATTCTTTACTTTTAATTGGTTTAACATACTAAGATGAATCCATCTCTGCAGCTGGATAAACGAAGAAATTATAATTTATATTTTAAATTTTTATCTTTTTAAATGTATATATATATATATATGATTATTTTTTAATTAAAAAAACAGCTAGGTGATGATGCAAAAAGTCAATAATGTTCAAGGATTTTGGGGTAGCTACCAGAGTAGATGAGACGAGAGTGTCTCTCCCCCTGAACTCACCAGTTGCAGTCGTATATCTCACCTAAAAGAAACAAAAGAAATATCTGGACTCATCTGACTTTTGATGCGGAACAGAAAGTGGACAAAACAATTACTAATCTCGCTACTTGCAGTTGAAACTGAATTTTCTTTGCCTTTTATTCATCAGGGCGTTATGAATGAAAACGTCACTTTTTTTCCTTGCAGATTCTCTCAATTTCTAGCAATGTCAAAAATCTACAGGATATAAAACAAATGTGTTATTATTATAATTAGAATTATCAGCAGTAGTGCCAAAGTCCGGGTCATCGATAGTATTGTATAGTGAAGGTGTATGATTGGTCAATTATTAATTTTAGGCGATTTCGTGGGCTGCAAAAAAAAAAAAAAAAAAAAAAAAGAATTGCAGTGGATTACCTTGTGACGGTCTGTCATTGACTTCTTCGTCTTCCCTGTAGCGGGTCACCTCCGTGTAAAGCGTGGAAAGATCCAGAGGCCAACCATTTTGTCTGCATGCCGCCTGGACTAAGGCAGTCAGGTAGGATTCTGGGATGTGGAGTCCTGACAACCACATGACCTTTGGCTCGTCTGCATCCACCTTTTTAAAAAAAGAAAATGTAAATGATGCTGTCACACAAATGCACATGACTTCACGTGAATTCCTCCTCACCCATGATTTATACTGCTCGAACCGCCTCTTGAAATGGATCATCCAGTTGCCCAGGGACTTGAGTGTGTCGGGTGCCAATTTCTTCCAAATAGCAGGGATCTGACCATTAAAAAGGGCTCGGGCGACTTCATCCAGCTCACTGCTCATGCCCACCTCGCCAGCCAAGGCCTACACACACACACACGCACACAGACCAGACAATCAAAACCAAAGTCAGCCTGTGAGGGTGACAAAAAGACAAAAACTGCGTGTCAATCTCTCGCACCCTCTGCAACTCAGCCAAGGACCGCTTCATGCGGACCACGAGCTTGTTGAAGCGCTCCAGTTCTTGAAGAAGCACCACAGACGTCGGGGAGATCTCGGCGCCGAACTGCTTGCGGATAACGTCCAGGTCAAACAATCCGGGTAACTTGTTCTGAATGTCCTGGGCCACCTGCGTGATGTACTCATCCCGACTGATGCTTCCACCGGACTCACCTGAATCAGAGGAGGTTGCTCTGAATTGGTCAAAAGGAACATATGACAAACTAGGGAAACAAAAAGGAATGTGAAAAAAACGGTCCATCTTACCCGTCTGTGGTTGCAAGTCTATAAGATGCAACCACATGTCTTTGGCTGCTTGTGTGTAATATCCAATCTCTGCATTGGAGTGAAGACCCATCACCTCGGGGGTGTTTGCCAACGGCAGAGACTCGATCTCATCTGTAACCAGTAACGAGCCGTAAATGCGGACTGCTGAATTCTAATATAACACAGAAAAAAATCCAAATACAAGCTGACCAATATATAATGTCTTTGGTCCATTTGGAGGAACCTTGTAGTCTACGTCGTAGTTTTTGAAGAAGTGAAACCTGCAAAAGTCATAAAAGAGGAAGTCTCCAAAATACTCATCCATGTAGACATTCAGGATCCTGCGGTCAAAACTATCGATGACTCGTCCACCGTACATCACCTGTGAAAGATATGTATTTGAATTTGCAGCAGAATTTAGAAAAACAAGTAACAACACATGAACTCTCTCCCCAACCTCGCCTATAAGGTACTTGATACTCCCCCAGGGAATGTTGCTCTCTTTTTGGTTGTGCGCTTTGGTCAGGTAGGTGTTCAAGATCTCCAAACAAACCTGTTGAGCACAATTGCAACACTGAGCTCACTCAACCCGGTCCAGCCTCCTCCAAAAAGTTCTTTGTGCCGCGTACCAAGAAGTCCGACTCGCTGAAGTCGTAAGGGACGTTCCAGCCAATTTTGCCGTACTTGCGCCTCTCTTGCACCACAGCGTGGAAGAAAGAGAGCACATAGACCAGGCTGCGGAAGGCGGAGTGTGGGCATCCGGTCATCGTCTCATGGGAGATTTTAGAGTAGGTGGCTCTCATGTTGAGCTTGAGACCATTTGGAGCCTCCGTGACAACCTGCAGCGCATGACAGCATTCCGGCTTTATGGGAGCGGAACCGCCGTTTGGAACAAGTCTGAAAGGGATCTTTAAAGGTCAAGTGTCATCCCTGTAAACATTCTAAAATAGATATTGTAATGAAAAATACATAAAGCATTATTCACTTCAATGTCTATACGAAAAAATGAATATGCGCGTCATCCATGTGCAACGTTGCGGAAGTGTCATTCGACATCCAAGTGGTCCCCATATTGGCTGCATCTTCTGTCCGTGACGTCACCCGGACATTCGCCATTGCAAACAGAGACAAACGTGCCCCTTCCGATACGGAAGCTCTTTTCGAAGAAGAGAACATCTCACAACAGAGTCAAGAGTGTCCGGGGCAATATTACCCTATCGTTTCGAGCCATATTTAGATAATATGCGGATCACGGCCAAACCGCCTCCCAGTCCGATCCACTTCCGCGGCGGAGATGACCCATTGCGGCCCGGCGCCATGACGAGCCACCCCGGCCAACAAGACTTGTCGGCCGGGGTGGCTCATTTTCGGCGCCGAGGTGGCTTATCATGGGCTTTACGGCGTTGCTGTCACATGCGGCTGAGTGCGCCATTGCCGGCAGCGTTGTATATAGCCGCCGCTGTCCGCGAGCCTGACACGGCAGCCTTCGCCGGCGAGCCGACGCGGCAGCCATCCTCTGCGCACATCAACACATTTAACACTCCTGTCATACATACGCGGATCTTTTGTTACGTTATGAGAGACAGATGATGTGGTTGGCTGCAAACTATTATTTCTTTTTAGTAGCTGTATTCACACTACCTGTCATTTGGGACCCACAAAGCTCTTTTCCTTTGGACCCCTGCAATCCATTTTTCGAGACGAACCGGGTCTCTTGGAAACTTATGAAATGTAAATCCATCCTCCCGAGTGTTCCAACAACATCCAGCAATGCAACAAACCGGCATTTTGGCTAACACGAAGGAACAACGAGCTACCTTCCCGCAGGTAAAACAAACGAGTCCGCTGGAGGGCGGTCCTGCCCCGTACGTCACTTCCTGCTTCGTCTCGAAAACAAATCCCTCGAGAGGATTTTCATGGTGGGAGTTCATTTTTTCCATTAATAACATATTAAAAATCATCCATTTCATGACACTTGACCTTTAAGGCAGTTTATGTTTCAAATAACTTGCTGAAAGTGAAGAGAGTTGGCTCATTCCACCTTGAGCGACTTTTGAAGAATCCCAATGGGGAAGTCATCGATTGGGTTGGTTGTCAACCAAAGGCGAAAGCTGGGGTGAGGTTTGGTGACCCTCTCGATGCACTTCTCCAAGTCTTTCAGCCATTTCACCAGCAGATGGCAGTTCTGGAGCATCAACCACTGGCCGCGAGCTGCCGCCACTTCCAGGAGGTGCAAAGCAATCTTGAGAAAGAGAGGGAGAGAGGACAAAAAAGGACTTCCTTGCACATTTTTATCTACTTCTGGAGTTTAAACAGTGGACATTGGTTACGAACACATTCAATAAGGTATGAGTTTTATTTATCGGTGGGAATTTGAAAACCTTATCATCATGACATTCATCTAAAAAAGATGTTATTCCCTGTATTATAGTAATCTCTGCTTCTCTCTGGTTAAGTGGTTTCTCCACTTCTGTGATCAGATCATGTACATGAGGTACAGAAAATACAACCATGGTACCTTTTCCTGGCCTTGGCCCATTGCAAGGAACTTGAACTTGCTCCCAAAGCCAGTCCTGTCAGCGAGTTTCATAAGGTCAGCCCCAGGGTCAGAGCCAGGGCTCAAGATAAAGACAATGGGGGAGAACTGAGTGCTCTGTTCATAGATAACATCAAAACTGATCACAGGAGGTTGAACATATCTAAGAAAGATAGGAAAATATTGTTTAAAAGCTTAATATCCCAATTTCTGCAATGATGGTGAAATAACTGAAACACCTCTCCCCCATGGTGATGGTGACGTAATCGGTGATGGCTCTGTAGACTCTGTCAACACGGAAACAGCGCAGCAGGAGAAGCTTCTGAAAGTCTGTTAGCTTCTCGTCATACCTCATTGGCAGCGGAGACTGTTCTGGTGCATCGAGGTCATACCACTGCGGAACCAACAATCGGCCTGTTAGTCACTCGATGAGGGAAAAGACGGCTTAGGATCCTTGTTATAAATTAGGAGCCACTACTTACTGACTGCCACTCCAATGAATTTCTGCTAACATCGTCAGGCAAAGAGTCAAATTGCCCGGGAAACAGCTCGGACAGTTTCACGATGTCTTCCCATCCAGAATCAGGCAGCCAGTTACAAGTCTTTTGCCGCGAGCTCTTTTCCAGGGACAGATTACCTGGAAAAAAGAGAAAGATAGTCTTCGGTGAGTGCCGATGCTCACTGTGACGCACGCTAAACTCAGGAGAGGTTTCATGGTGCACATCACCTTTGATGAAAAACTCCAATTCCTCTTGAGGTACTCGATCTTCTGCCTGCTCAATCTTAATGGTCATGTTGAATGAGTAGAGCAGCTTATGTTTCTCAAACAGACCTTTGAACAAACAAAGTATCCCTGGTTATACTGTGACAGAAAACAACCCGTTAAAGGTAAGTAGACCTGCATTACCTGTGCAGCCGTAATTATAAACATTGTACGTCAGGCTGTTCATGATGTTAGTCAGTCTTTTGGGCAGAGCGGCATTCGGTGGAGATTTGCGCAGGGAAAAGTCAAAGACTTCCAGGTAAGAGGCGAGAGAATACTGGTACATGCTGTTGACCAGAGCCATTTCTGTCAGCGCAAAGAATAAAATAGCGCCGCGCTTGGCAGCTGGTCGGTAGCCGTTTCGGAGCACGTCAATGTCCACTGATGTTGTCACAGCCAACTTCAGTTTCTCAAATACCTGACGATCACATAACCACAAAGTTAACGATGATGACTAGCTTGTCAATAACATTTAAAGTACTCTTCCCCACTGAGACTCAGTTCACTGTTTGGCAAACTGACCTCACTGGATTTGGACTTCGTCTCCTCCAATGTGTAGACCAGCTCCGTGTTATCCAACATGTTGCCCGTGGACGTGGCCAGCTCCCTGAGCAGGGTGTCACCGAGGTTCTTCAGCAGCTTCTTATTGTCGCTGGTCTCCTGAATCAAAAACTCGCGCTGCTCTTCCAGCTCCTTCTTCTCAAACCCCATTATAACACTGAGCAACTGGTCCTCCAGACCCTTAAGGGTCACTATATGTAACATGAAGAAAAAAAAAAAAAAAAAAATCGACATATTAACCGAGGACATAACGAAACACCCGAAAATGGTGGCTGTCCAAAAAAAAAAAAAAAAAAATGCTCATACCAGTATAATTTATAACCATGGCTTTTCCAAACACAGAAGGAGAAAATTTGGGGTTTCCTAGTTTGGTGTTGAGGTAAAGTCTGAAGTTGGGATCAAAGTCGACCTCTTTGTCACCGAGCATGACAACCTGCCTGCCCTCAGCCCCTTTCAAATTCTTCTCCAGGACATTGTCGATCACAGGGTCAATGTACTCGTCTACGTCTTGGAAAAGGAACGGGAACCCGTATTTAATGGCCATCTCCAGCTGTTTCAAGAAGTCGGGATCATTGAAAGATGAGATCTGTGGACAACATAAGGTTTAACTCTCACAATTTTGGGGCGGGGGTCTCGGATTCTGAAACTCACACAGGGCAACACTGAAGCACGCGTTAAGATCACGGGACTTCTTTTTGTACCTTGAGGTTATTGCTTGCCTCCTTCTTCTTAATCCAGTTGAGAGCTTGCTGTTGAGGGTCGATACACATGGGGAAACGGCTGCCTCTGGTTGTGAGGATTCCGTTCTGAACTGACAGTTCGTCGGGGGGCAAGCCCTCGGACCCCCATCTGTAAGCAGAGGTAATGGATACAGTAAATGAATGATCAATTTCCATGTGGTCAGTGGGATGTCCAGCCAAAATGAAGACAAGAACAGGTGTTTCTTTTCCAACCGTGTTTGCGACTCCTCACCTGCTGATTTCCACCTCGTCTGTTAGTAAGTTGTCCACTTTAAAAGGTTGGCTTAAGGGAATACTTCTCTCCTGGACGTCTTCAACCCATGTTTGGTAGACCATCTCGTTCCTGAAGTCCCAGCTGAAGGCTCCCTCGTAGCTCAGGAAGGCAGCAGAGAGTAGACAGTCTCCGAGGAGACGCACACGCCGTTGCTTCAACTCCTCCAAATCGTGTGTCCACCTGAAGAGAGAAACCACAAACATTAATTTAAAAAACACAATCAACCATCTCTTATGGAGCGCTGCTTTGAGTTTTTGCTGCCATCTCACCTCACATTCTCAGAGCTTAAGCCCGAGATAAGTTTGTCAGCAGCTATTAATCTTCTCTCCATGAGCTCAGCCTCCTCTTGTAATTTTTGTTTTTCTGCAATCGCAGTTTGATATTTGTCCCCGAGAGTCTTAAGCTCTCGCTGGATGTTAGTCAGCTCGCTTTGAATGAGCTCCAACTCCTTCTTACTCTGAAAGAAGTTTCTTTCGAGACGTGCCACCTGCAAAGCGCGAGTCGTGTTAACGCTTCATTCTAGAAACACACAAATCTCTTTTCTGCTTTGACATTACTTTGTCTCTTTTTGGCTTGATCTCCCTGGCAACTTCACAGTAACCCACGACAGCCTCCACGAATTTAAACATTCCCGAGCCCGCTTTGCTGATGGCTTGCATTTCCTCGAGGGAGGTCCCAAGGGCTTTCAAGAAGCCTGTGAAGCAGAATGCTCAAGGAAATCACAGCCGAAGAGTACACACTTGGCAATGGCGTACAAGGTTATTTTCATTTACCCAATTGATCAGGAAGCTGACCTACCTTTGACAGTCTTGACCTGGTTGGGACCGATAGCGTCGCAGTCCATCTCCATCAGTGAACGCAGAAAACCCGGATCGGACATCATCGCCTTTGCGGCTTGCCAGCTAATTTCCTTTTTTTTACATAGCACCAGGATGCACTCACACACCACTTGCACCTGCTTGGGTGGCTTTGCAAAGGATCTGCACCACCAGAGAAGAAGTAGATTGCAGGATCAGAGAAATATTCGACTTTATGCTTCAAAATGAAGGTTGAACAGCCGATTTGGAGAAGTCATCACGGGAGAGTTTACCGGATCTCAGTGACGTCAGATTTATCGAGGTCTTGTAAGGCAATGCGAGCTGCTTCCAATGCTGGCAAAGCTTCAGCGAGAGAAGTTTCTGCTTCTGCCTTTTCAACAGCAATCACTTTGTTTTGCTCTTCAATCTCTTTGGCTTTTTCTTCTGCCAGTGTCTTTTTCTCCTCAGCTAGAAGGAAGAGGATTTTTTTTCAATGATGTCTTTTGTGAAAGAAAGCTACAGCATGCCGTTTTTCAGCCACGACAAAGTTAGCACTGCAGGTCTTCACTGACCCACTGTAGTATTTGAGGCAATCTCAACCAGCATGGTCTCACAGGCTGCAGACTTTTCAGCGAGGACCACCTTCTGCTCTGCCAGTTTAATGTTCAGCTCATCTAGTTGAACACTGGCTTCCTTCAGCTTATCCAACCCCCCTTCAAGATGTTTGCACTGCGCTGGAAGACAAACATCGTCAACTTCCGAACGCAAACTTAGTCCCATTATTCACCATTACCGTACCCAGAATATACTGGTCCTTTTCCTGCAGGAGGGTAGAATATGTGCTGATGAAGTCCAAGTAATTCTTTGGCGTGACAAAGTTAGCTCGTCTAAGTTTTTGCAGGAACAGAATGCTGTATTCTCCAACAGATTTATGGACCATGCAGACGTGCTCGATAACAGCTGGGGCATGTTGCTTTGGAATCATTTCACTTTCACCTGAACAATTGACAAAAGCACAGCAAAGTCATGAAGATCACGGGGAACCAACAACAAAACGAGCAGATGAGTAAGTTGTCAACCAGCCTGTCATGGTCCTGCCGGTCCAGCCCTCGCTCTGATTAGGAGGCCCACACCTGCGTCTCATCCGCGTTTATTATCCCCTGTATATATAGGACCCCGGGGACGACTGGTCCTCCGCCAGATCGTCGCATCTCATGCCCCGTTCCAACACTCCCGTATCTCTGATCGATCTCCCGTGTACCGACTCCTGCCTGCCCGCAGACCTGCTCTCTACGCCCGACGTCCCAACTACCGCCGCTGCTCCTGACTCCCGACCAAGGTACAATAGATGTTTTTCCTTAACTACCTTGGGTCTCCCGAGTCCTGCATTTGGGTCCCCCCTCCGTCTCGATGGGTCGTGACACAGCCAACATATGCCAGCTACTATCAAAGTAAACGTCTGGCTTCATCTCTTCAGAAAATACACAATTGTCTTTTTCTTTTCATTTTGGCTCGTACTGTGAGCGGGTCATCTTTTTCCATGCTCGCCTGCACCCTCCTCTTTAACACTGACTGCCCTCAGGTCTTCCCTCACTACATCCATCATCCTTCTCTTCGGTCTCCCTCAAGCCGTTCCATCCTCGTCATCCTCCTCCCAGTATACTCAGTCTCTCTCCTGTGGACTTGTCCGAACCATTGAGCCGTTAAAGTTGCATCATTAGAGGGAGATAGTCAAGAACACAACACTTGGAAGTGGTAAATAGTTTGTAAAAGTAACAGACCCACAAGGGGCATGACCAAGTGTATCAATTTGTGAAACAATAAACTGCTTTTTGGCGGTGTATTTTGCATCTTATCTTTGCTTTTCTCCCTCTTATTCACGCTTTTTTGAAACAAAAAAAATTCACATGGCAATTGTCATCATTAATTATATGCACATTTTCACTATTCATGGGGGCGGTCCCTATTCCTGGGAAATAGCATGGGGCCCACTATAGCGTATAGCTCTCAGTTGTAGTGAATAAGTTGTTCAAAGAAGGCCTTCAAAAGATTAAATCTGAAAGAAAACTCAAGGTTTTCAAGCAAACTGTTGCTATGTTCTCATTTACTTTGAGCACTTTTATATCGTTATCTGAGTCAGCGTTCTGATAGAAACAAACCAAAATCTGTGGCTCTGTGAAACTGATTGGGATGGGAGTACTCAACTATGGTATGGTAAATGTGTGCAATACCAACCGAGGAAGGACTCGGCTACAGCAAGTAGCGCCTGTGGAGGCCATGGCAAGAACCAATCTATCACAGTGTTGTTCATTAGTCCTGTAAAGGAATCGGAACAGGTGAAAAATTATTCCAAACAATATAACAGTATAGTGAAAAAAGAACAGTTTCCTATTTTACCGGGAAAGTTTCGGCAGCGTGTTCTCAAGGTATCTCCGACGGGAGACATGCCTAAAACAATGTGCAGATTGCTGGCACTTTTATTGACAAAATATTGCCACACGCTGTCTTTAGAAGGACCTGATCCCATTCTGAGGGCTTCTTCACGAAGCTGGTTGAGAACTGCTTCTTTCTCATCATCGGGAAACAATGCAGGGACAATACCTATCAGAAGATGGCATAACCGCATGACAACAGATCTCTTCTTAAGAGAACTAAATTCGGTACAAATTGGGAAATTGATGTCCCACCTGACGTGAGCATGTTGTTGATGAGTTCCAAAAAACCTTCCTCAGCAACATGAGCATCAGTGAAGAGAAACACGGTCTTCTTATTTTCGATGCCAAGCTTCAAATACAGTGCTTTCAAGTCATCGCGAAAGGTCGACTCGCAATAACCCCTGCTGAGTGTTATTTCAAAGACCTGAGGATTCAATGGAAGAAAAAAAAGAGAACTTGAAAGGTCCACCCATCCAGCATCCACATGTTTCACATCCCGGACTCAGCTTTTTCCAATCCAACACCCGACAGCCGCGTTCCCCACTTTCAACTATGACCATGATCGCCCGGTCCCCTTAACGTTTCCCACGTGTGGTGAATTCACAGGACGCTTAAAAGATGTCCTTTCAAAGCTTTCAAAAGCTAGATGTTGCTAGATTGTAACTGAAAACAACTACTGCAGTTTCACTACCTCACAGTCAGCAGTGAAGGCCGCAAGCCTGGTGATGGACTGCTTGCCGGAGCCTCCCACGCCCACAAGCAGAGCGTGACCGCGATCGATGCGAACGATCCGGTGCACGCGAGTCAGATGTTCCAGGGCGTCATCAAACAGTACCAGATTCATCCTCGACATTCTATCGTTGTATTCCTCCAGAATTTCCTGTAGAATGCAAAAAAAAATTGAATGGTCTCTCAAAATCATACAAATTACATTTTGTGTGATTCCATCCTCATACTTGGAATAGAGTTTTGCAAGTTTCAAAGTCCTGTAAGTCCTCGTATACTCTTGGTTCTGTCTCACTCAGGGCTGTCCTATAGTCTCCAAAAAGAACCGGGTCTTTCATAACATCCTCCATGTTTGCCTTGAAATGTTCCTCAACTAAGTTCTTTATAAGGCCCTGAACCTGTTGGAGAATAAAGATTCAATAATTATGTTATTTGCTAAATTGTACATTAGTTGACGCATTATTGATATTGTTGTGGTGGGTAGAATTAATGACTACTGTACAAATTCACCATGTTTTTGTCTTTTTCATCAATGAGTCGATCATGGAAAATCCTCAGACACTCATTTCTCCAAACCCGTACAAATATAGAGACTGTCGAAAATCTGTGAAAAACAAAAATCAAGTCTATTGCACAAGATCCATCGAGAGAATTCATGGGCTTTAGCAGACCTCGCAGTCTCAGTGAGTGTCAGTCCATTGTAGACCCTTGACAGGTCTCGCAGGTTGAAGATGTAGTGAAACTTTGCAGGAGTCGGTGGCAGGTCTTTGACAAGGCTGTTGTACAGTTCCAGTGTGCAGAAGGTGACTTTATCACAAACCTTCTGCACCACGTCCTCAAAGAGCTAAAATATTCGATCCAATGTCTTACAGAGTTCAACGAGGTTCATTGAGACCAGCATAAGCTTTACCAAATGATGCTACTCACTTTGGTGTGGCCTTTGATAATGGAGGAATAGATCAGGTGGAGAGACTCTACAGCGGGGAAAGGGATGCTGAAGACACTGAAGAGCGAAACGAAGCGAGTATCCACCTCGTTCCTCCCGCCTCCTGCCTTCCCCATGGCAGCAATGAAGCCGAGATCCTTGAGGGTTTTGTAGGTGAGCTCCTTCCCTCGGTCGTAGATGCCTCCTCGGTCCAATAAAAGCTTCAGCAGTGCAATTGGCTGCTGTGTGCCATAGCTATCCACCTGCACAGGAAGAATATATCCAAATAGCATAGATTCACTTTAAACCTTGCGGTCCAAGTAGATTGTATGTACCTTCGGCATATTCATGTCATCTATATAGACCAACAGTCTTTTGCCCATTGGAGGACCGTATATCTCTTTGGTCCTTTTCTCTACGTTTGCCTCCAGGTTCCTCTGGAGGTCCATTGATGTTGTCCTGGATGAAAGGTTGATGGTCAAAGTAATCTGGCAGCAAACAACAGCAACATCAGCAACAGCTGCAGTCAGGAATGAAGTCAAACTGAGCTGGATATTTCACTCACATTTGAATCTCCACTTAGGTGTTTCAGAAAGTTGCTAATGGTCGCTGTTTTAGATGTTCCAGAGTCTCCGACCAAAAGCACAGACCTCTTTATCTTGACCATCTGCTCCAATATCCAGCTGGTTCTGGTGGTGTCCACAGTTGGGACTGAGGTAAAGGTGGAATATTAGCGAGTCAAAGAAAAACAACCGAGCTCAAAAAGCCACATTTCCGTTTGCTTCCTTTTTAAAGGTTTCTAGAATACCTTACTATTCCATTTTTACAGAACTTGTCTTTTGCGTACCGCTTTCAGTAGTACATTGCAATACACGACTTCTAAAAACTGTTGATTGACAGCATTTTGACTTAATAAACACGAATGAATGAAATGGGTAGAGTGAGAAAGAACAGCTGTGGTTACTATCACACAGTGAAAATGTGATTCAAAACCTATACACATTTGGAGTTGACATATTTGCATATCCTCAACAATTTAGCTCACAATTCTTGTGGGTTTTGTGCTGGTGTGTGGGTGTGTTGATGTCATAGAGAGAGATGGACTGCGCATGCGTGAGGCTGAGGCGCGAGTGAGAAGAAAAAGAAAAGTTGGTTCACGGCGATCGGGAACTGTTTTGCGCAAAAAGCAAGTAAACAGAGTATAACAGCAAGTCGATGCTCTGTGATATTACCGCCCCGCCATTGTGCTATGGAGTTGCGACGCAAGAAGGGAGTTAACCCCGAGGAGGACAACCTTGGCCCAGGAGGAGACGTCACCCCTGCGTCTCCCGACTACGGTCAGGAGACCGGAGCAGGAAAGGTTAACACAATGAACACTTACCCAGAATATCAGCAAACTTCATTTCAGGGTTGTGAACGTATTTGGTGACCAAAGAAGTCCAGGGAACCCACTTCTGCTTTGTGTCATCAAAATGGAAATCATATAGTGTTGGCAAGTGTCCTGTATGAATGATATCCATTAAAACACACTGGAACCAACTTGTAAAGTGTGAATAACACTACATTTCATGCACAAAGTTTTCATATTTGATCACAAATGCTTGTACAAAAAACGCAATCTTCTGGAAGGAGAATACTTCCGGAGGCCCTTGGCCCCAGTTGAAGTTTATTTACACTGAAAGAAAAAATATGAAAGTGGCATCATCCAGTCGAAATTTCGTCTTTTACCTGGAATCTCACCAGGTCCAGCCAGTTTTTTTTCATCACACACAGTACTGAAGCCGCAAAGTCTTTTAATTAAATCGTCAAATTTTTCTCTTCCATCATCCACCAATGTTGCCCCGAGAGAGCAGTAGAGAGCTTCCAGGAAGTAACACTCCAAGATTGAGGCACTTAGGTTCTCAGTTTCAAGTAGGGCATCAAGGGTCATGCAGAGCTGGGACACCTGAACATAAATCCAACCTTAGAAACTTCCTGCATCATCAAACAAAATAATTTAAGGAGAACATGTGATCGTCCTACCATATTGAGATCAGTCTGAGGGACAACGGTCTTCAGTTTCTGCCCTTGTTTCCCATCAACAATACCTTCCACAATCATGTCAATCAGGCTATGCACGTACTTTTCAAAAAGGTTATTAAGTTCTTCTTGTTCCTAAATGTATATATATATATATATATAAAAGAAAATGTAAAGCATTACAGAAAGTGCAAATACAATTCCGATACAATGAGGATACTCTACTTTGACAGGTCTGTTTGTCAACCACTTATCCCAGTATGGTGTGTATCGGAGGTTTTTGGGGTCCACATAAACCATTCCACAGCGGGAGACGGTAGCAGGGGAAGCATACTGTAGATCTCCAACCTGTGATCAATAAAGCAAAAATCTTAACTCTAAATCTAATCTAAACGGACTCATTTCCGGTCAGAGTTGGACTCAGCCAAGGCTGCCCTTTGTCACCGATTTTGTTCATAATTTTTATGGACAGAATCTCTAGGCGGAGCCGAGGCGTAGAGGATGTCCGGTTTGGCGGCCTCAGTATCGCATCTCTGTTTTTTGCAGATGATGGGGTTCTGTTGGTTTATCAAGCCGTGATCTCCAACGCTCATTGGAGCAGTTCGCAGCCGAGTGTGAAGCGGCTGGGATGAGAATCAGCACCTCGAAATCTGATAACATGGTCCCCAGTCGGAATAGGGTGGCGTGCCCTCTCCAAGTTGGGGGTGACATTCCTGCCCCAAGTTGGAGGAGTCCAAGTATTTTGCGGTCTTGTTCACGAGTGAGGGAAGAATGGAGCGAGAGATCGACAGACGGATCAGTGCAGCGTTTGCAGTGATGCGGATTTTGTATCGGTCTGTTGTGGTGAAGAGGAAGCTAAGTCGAAAGTCGAAGCTCTCAATTTACCAGTCGATCTACGTTCCCGCCTTCAACTATGGGCACGAGCTTTAGGTCGTGACCGAAAGAACAAGATCCCGGATACAAGCGGCTGAAAGGAGTTTACTCCGGGTTCTCCCTTAGAGATAGGGTGAGAAGCTCGGTCAACCGGGAGGGGCTCAGTCGAGCCGCTGCTCCTCCGCGTTGAGAAGAGCCAGATGAGGTGGCTGGGACATCTGATCCAGATGCCTCCTGGATGCCTCCCTGGTGAGGTGTTCCGGGCATGTCCCACCAGAAAAAGACCCCGGCGGCAACCCAGGACACGCTGGAGAGACTATGTCTCTCGACTGGCCTGGAAACACCTCAGATCCCTCCAGTAGAGCTGGAAGAAGTAGCTAGGGAAAGGGAAATCTGGGTATCCCTGCTGAAGCTACTTCCCCTGCGACCTGACCCGGAGAAGCGGTAGAAAATGGATGGATAAATTTAAAGCAAATACATGATGGATATATTTAAAGCAAATACATCATATATCTACAACATCCGTAATTTATACAGACCTCAAACAGCAGGGCGCAGTGACCTTGTAAACGGATTCGTTCACCATTAGCCAGCGTGAGAAGCTTGTTATCATCCATAACTGAATTCATGTTCTCCACCCACAGAGCATCCACATCCCCATCAAACAGTATATATCTGCCAAGTCAAGTTCATATGTTCAGTGTACGCTAAATTACTGTACGGTATCATTTATACCAACACATACTGGAGTAGACAAGACATGCTGTCATGTGATGTACTGTATGACCTTACCGCCATCAAATATTTGAATCTTACCTCCTCTCTTGTTTGTCAGTTGGCTTGTTGATGTCACGGAAAATATTTGATAAGACTCCATCGGTCCAGTCTCGAGTGTCAGGATCCAGAATACCATACAGTTCAATGACACTAACAGCTTTGGGGTTCAGGGGATACAATTTAGTGTAAAATCCCAATCTGGTGGCAAAATATTGTTCGAATAAACACGTATATGCAACAAAAAAAGCTGACAGAAGTTGGAAGTTTGAAAACTGACTTGGTCTGAGCTTGACACAATGTGCTGATTACAACCGATTTCCCTCCACCTGTTGGGCCCACTATCATAGTTGTGTGCCGTGTCATCATTGTTTCATACATTTGCACCACTTTATCCACCTGAAAGTGGGGGAACAGTTTTACGAGACTCAAACTGAAGTTCATTATTATTTTGGATGTGTTTCCGTAGTGGAACCCCTGAAAACGAATTCACGCAACTACGAATTACACAAACCTGGATCGGCAGCAAGATGTAGTTGTTTTCTTTGAGGTTGTCTTCTACGGCATCATTAAAGTTTGGATAGCGAACGCGAGGGCATTCCAGCCCTGGGAACAGGTCTGAGATCAGCCCAAGGAACAGAGGTACATCTTCAAATATAAATTTGGGCAGATTCATATCCCTCAAAGCTCGCATCAGGACCACATCCTACAGAGAAAGGAGGGAACCCGGCAAAAAGCTATTGTTGCAGAAAAATCCTCATGTTTTGTTTGAATTCAGTGACCATTGCATGAAACTGAACATCGGAACATATTCATGCAGTCCTCTGGAGGAGGTTTACACACAGGATACAAATTCTTGTTCGAGGACACATTTTGTGAATATTTTTTTCAAAATGATAATTAATGATGAGTTCACCTCAGTTATGTCAGGTGAGCCTCTTTTCAGTTCTCCTGCCATCACGAGGACAGATTTCAAAGCTCGTAGGCCAAAGTCGTAATGAGACTGCTTGGACAGCTGCTCTCGGGCCAACTTATAGAGAACGGTCATCTTCTTTGCAAGGACCTGAATTAAAAAAAAAAAAAAGAAAGAAAAGAAAGCGGGGAGAGGTCTGAGTTTGCGAGGAACATATGTGTTTATGTTTTTAGTTGCAGTCTTGATACACATGCAAACAGTGGGACAGAAATGTGATCAAATTCTTCTAGACTGCCTATTCACTTGGATTTTCGACATGATTTGCCATCTTAATCAATGCGAGTTACTGTGGTACTGCATGCGCAAGTCTGGTGTGGTGGAGAAATATCTTAGAATGGTACAGGACATGTATGAGGGCAGCAGAACAGCGGTGAGATGTGGCGCAGATGTGTCTGAGCCCCTTCCTGTTTGCAATAGTAATGGATAGGCTGACATATGAGGTTAGACTGGATTCCCCTTGGACCATGTTGTTCGCAGATGATATTGTGATCAGCAGAGAAAGCAGGGAGCAGGCGGAGGAACAATTAGAAAGATGGAGGAGAGGAATGAAGATTAGGCAGAGGGGAAAGAGTGAAACTCAAGGGAGAAGAGATAGCGAGGGTGGACTACTCCAAATACTTGAGATCAACAATACAGAGCAATGGTTGACTGTGGTAAGGAAGTGAAGAAATGGGTCCAAGTGGGGTGGAACAGTTGGCGGAAGGTGTCTGGTGTTCTACGTGACAGAAGAGGCTCCGCTAGGATGAAAGGCAAAGTTTATAAAACAGTGGTGAGGAGACTTCGATGGTTTGGACATGTTCAGAGCAAGAGAGTGAGTGTATTGGTAGAAGGGTCCCGAGAATGGAGCTGCCAGGCAAAAGAGCGAGAGGAAGCGCAAAGAAAAGGTTGATGGATGTTGTGAGGGAGGGCATGAGGACAGCGGGTGTTAAGAGAGGAAGATGCATGAGATAGGCTTAATTGGAAAAAGATGAGATGCTGAGGTGACACCATACGGGACAAGCCAAAAGTACATCGTAGTAGTGCTTCATATCTTTTCACTTTGTTTGTACGGTGACCTGAAGTTACCTTGGCCATTAGGAATCCCTCAGAAAAGAGCATGATCTCACAAATTTGTTGCAAGTCAGGCACAATCACCACCACAGGCCTGAAGAGTGCTTTGACGGATTCAGGCAGCTCCGTGCGCCCTGCGTATCCCGGGTTCATGGTGATGAAAATACCAATTCGGCTATCCAGGGTAATCTCATGACCTTCAAACTTATATCCAAAATGACAAGGTGGTGGTTAGCCAAAGTGCAAGACAACGATCTTGAAAAATAAAAAACATAATGTATGCTAATTATGTAGCAAATACTTACGTTAAATATTTTAAGGTACAGCATGAGAGCGTTGCGGATGGTTTGGATTTGTGAAGAGATCACTGAAAGGACCGAGGCGTCAATACGGTTGAATTCATCAAAACAACCCCAAGCGCCGCATTGTGACAGGCCAGACAAAATCTTCCCAACAGCCTGCACGGGCAAGAGGGTGATTAAGGAAAACACACTGAAAATCTCAAAATGGATGCAATTGGATTGATGTGAGGCAATACAGTCGTCTCAACTGATTGGCAGATTAGCTTCTCACCATGTAGTCCATGCCTTCACCACAGTTTGTAACCACACAGAGCAGACCCAGAGCTTTGGCCAGATCTTTGGTGGACTCTGTCTTACCAGTACCAGCTGGCCCAGCAGGAGCTCCACCCAGAAACATGGAGAGAGCCTTCACCACAAATGCACACCAATACCAAGAAGTTAAGAACTGCATGCATGTTTGAAGTGTTGTAAGTGTTCACGAACCTGCGTGATTGTGAGGTAGATCCGGTCTGTCAGGGGCGTTATAACCAATCGGCCGTTCAACCCCATGTACTCATAGCCGTAACTGAAAGATGCACTGCACTGACGCACAAAAAGGTTGTCTTCATCCTGGACCCAGTAGAATCGTAATTGGCTTTCCCACTCAAACTCCTCAGCGTCTGTTATACTGCAGAGAGAATCACGACATTCAGTTTCACCTTGACACATACGTGAAAAAGGTTCTAATAGTTGAGAGCGGCAGTAGCAGGGCCATAAATTACGATAGCTGTTGTACCTGTTCAAGACAAAGCTGTCGACGATATCTCTCGCGTGCACATCTATGATCAGGACGGTGTTGAGTTTGCGTCTATCATTTTTCTTCATAGGTTGCATTATACGCGTTACCAACTCATCGATCTGCTGGTGCATCTTTGTGGCGTAGTTCTTCAGAGCGTGTTTGTCTCCCAATTTCAAGTTGTTAAAAACATCCTCCACCTCCCACGTCCACCACACTTGATTTGTAGCCAGTACCACCATGCCCTGGAACAGCAACATCCAGTCCACCCTGAGCGACAAGGAGACTCGTGGTGGGAAAGGTTCTGCTACTCGTCGACGGGGATAAAATCCTCCAAACTACACACACCTGCCTCTGTCCTCACAGTAGCGAAAGATTGCTTCCTTAGTGATGAGCCGATTAGTCCTCCTCATCTCGTGTAAAACTCCCGTCATCCATTCCTCCACTCTTCCTTTGATTTGGACGGGCTTTTGGAACTCCATCACTTCACCCTCAGCAGACACCATGGCTCCTGCATTAGTCTCTCCACTGCTCTCAGAGTCAAACCGCAGAGATGCGATATTATCATACATCTGGTAAAATAAGTTGGGAAAAGAGTGGAACAGGTTTCACGTACTGTATCTGATTACATACCTTAACAGATCAATCCGGGGCAGGCTCAGAAATACTTTGGAAGGCAGTGCTTCTTCCACTCTTACCTTAATCATATGTTCCTGCACACAATCATGGTGACTACTCCCCAAAATGCTGAGCAGTTCATCATCAGAGATGAAGAAGAAACGTGGGAATGCATCCCGCTTGGAATCTAAGTAGTCGTTGAGACTCTTCTGGCACTTCTCTAGGTTTTCGCTGAGGGTCTGCAGGTCCATTAGCCGGTTAGGAATCACGCAACAACGCTTAATATTTGGGTTGCCCTGTGCGTCATTCATTATCTACACAAACAACCCCCCAAAAAATGCACGTCATTTGGAGTTCAGTGGTTAATCCTCTTAATGTTAGCGAAGCACACCACTTACTTCTTTAAACTTTTTGTCAATGATGTCAAATTTTTTAGCTTCCTCTGGTAACTGTGAGGAAATATCACCGCCAATAAATATGCTCTCGAGGTACATCCATTTCCGTTGGACCAGCAACCAAACCTGTGTCGGATAGTCGTATCTCACGTGTGTCTATCCAGGAAATGGACGATGAAGGCGCGGTGTCTGACCTCTATGGTTTCACTGATAAGAGACAGGTCTTTCTCCCATTGTTGTATGGTGCCCAGGAAGGGTCCGACGAAACGACTGCCGGCCATGCTCTGCAAATTCATGGCGTCGTTGTCCACAATCAGCAGGATCTCATCCACTGCCCCCAGGACAACACATTGCTGATGGGGACCCTTACTATAGGGTTGGATAATGAATTGCATGTTTCCCCAGGTTTCTACCACCTCCTTCACGCCCTGAAAGAGAGATACAAATATTTGCATTATAATCATCTATCTTTTAAAATCCTTAGTCCAATTTTAACCCTTTAGAAACAGCTCACCTTTTCAATACCGAGCTCTTTCGAAGCCGAAGTAACAATTTCACCAATGACCTCGGCGTATTTATGAAGCTCCATTGCAAACATGTTCTCAAGAGTGAAGGTGCTCGGGTTCATTTCAAAACTTGTACCGGTCCGATCCATCAATTCCTTCCAGTGTCTGTTGGAAGAAATGTTGCAGTTTGTGCTATTTAATTAACTCTGATTGTTTCCAATAATTATGTCATGTCAGTTTTTTGTTTTTTCTGTTAGTTGGCTCTTGGGTATTTTTGTTTTGTTTTGTTTGTTTCACCTTCAGTCACACGGTGAGCTGGGTGGAGTGAGCAAGGATTCAAACCATATTGGTATCAGCTCAGTCTTAAACTTCTGGCTCACGCTAGGAAAACGCCACAGCGTTCATCTTGTTTCCTCATTTGAATCCGACTGCAGTCTTGTGTATTATTTTTGACTCCAGCGATATTTTTAGTAGAACTCTGTGTTAAATGTGCCCCTTTTCTTCCTATTCCGGGAGGTTTTGCAGAACTGATCTAGGACTCTGCAAACTTCTATAAAGGGTGACCCAGTAGCTTGAGATTTAGTCCAATGATGCGTACAGTCCAAAAAAGGCAGTGGAGAATGATATCGAGCTCACGCGTGAGGATATCAAAAGCACTAATTTGCTTTTTTGGGTCGGTGATATCCACATTGGACCAGTACAGGGGCCTCCATGTTGGAGTTTCTAGAACCGCCCCATCCACCACCGCCACCCTACACACACATGGATCAATTCTTTCTTTTCAACTTACATCATCCAAATTCTTCAACACAGAGCTGATCAGGTTCTAAACAGAACAAATTGCGAAGAAAAATAGTTGCCGGCTACAATAGTTGCCTTGTGGTGGAACAAAACCCAATTTGTTACCCAGTAGGTTGAACAAATACCGAGTGACTCCCAAACTCCACACAAATGACCTTTCCCCATCAAGCAATCAGTGGCGCAGAACAACGTCATTTAAATTTTGCAGTGCTCTGCATCATTCTGCTTTGTTAGGGTGATGGAGTTCTACAAAATTATGGATGTCATGCCATTTAGCGCAGATAGCTTTTTGGCACTTGAGACATCCGTCCTACCTTCAGCCTCATCAGATGAGATCTCCCTCGATTAGAAGAAAAAAAGTCACTACCGGACGCGTCCGCTTGCAGAGGAGTGTGTGGGTCAACGCGTTGCGAAAGCATAAAAATATCTCGAAATTTTCATTCAAAAACCGATTTGGACGAAAACAGAGACGTTCAAAAACCGAGGTAGCACTGTAGTTGCTGAAGAACACTAGTCTTTTGCTGATTTCTGTCGAAATTCTCTCAGTTAAGACGGTAAAACCCAACTTTCAACCCTAGCTCAAGATGCAGCACTGTTTGGACACCTCTTTGTGGGAATAAAAAAAGCATGTACAGCAGTGACAAATTTAGTTAGAATAAAGGCCGTGTCGCTGTCGTAATACGTTTGGGGGTCCACTATGCACACTGACCTTTCTCTGAGGGCTTCATTCTTGAGATCCAACAGAAGAGGAAGTGAATCTCTGAATTCTTTCATTCTGCCCTCGAGGATGCAGGCCACGGGTAGTGATCGCACATCTTTGGGCAACTTTTTCAAATCTTTGATAAATCCTTCAGCACCCTCCTGGAGCAAGTGGATATTTAAGTCTGCCCACAAGGTCTGAGACCACTTATTCTTTGCAGCCTGCGAAGCAAAAAAATGATTCACAGACATGAGGTGTGCCAGAATTTTGAAGGCTATCACAGGTTTTAAAATGAAAACCCTTTAACCCAACCTTTTGCTCCTGATAGATGTCGTAAACCAGCCTGAAGCCGTTCATGTCTTTTTGTATACTGACAATCTCTGGATACACAGTGATGGGAAGGTCCAGCAGTTTCTCAGCATTGGCGAGATCCTGCCGTCCCTGCACCGCCTTGGCGAGCTCTGCCTCATAAGATTCCATTTTTGATAGTCCTGGAAGGAAAAGAGACCAATCCTTTTTCCTTAGATATTAAAAATATTCTTGTGATGATTACAGACACGTTTCCAAATACCTAGATCTAAATCCTCTCCAACAGCTCCAGGACCATCCACGTTAAAGTTTGTGACAAAGATAGACAAATTCTGCTGAAATTCTTCAGTCATTTCCTTGGTAGTCTTTAATCATGGAATTAGAACCATAAATGTACATTTTTGGTAGTGGCTGAGGTGAAAATATGCAATTGCGATTAGTTCTAACCTCTGTAAATGACATCTTGACATGTGTTAAACTCCGATCCACTCGTTTGGATTCTGCAAACAGGTCACTCCAAATCTGGTTAATATTTTCCATGAGCTCTTTTTCCTCTTCTACAACCTACACATAGGGGGTAAACTCAACAAGTACAAAATCTGAAACTTATTGATCATGAATTTCCAACATTTAAAAACGCCCTGAACTGCAGTACCTTCACTTTGTACATAGCCAGTGTTCTGTATCTTTCTTGAATATCGGTGATGCTCAATGTCACATTTAGAGACATGTCTCTAATGTCTGAAATAGTCCCAAGGACATTCTTCAAGTTATCAAAAGTATCTGGAGTCTGTTTAAGCTTCTCTGAGAGTTGCTGTTGGACGGACAACGTAAAATAGGAGCGTTACCTGCTGTACGTGAGTGACAGGTACCAAAGTTAGTCAAGTGGGTAATATTTAGGGAAGCCGAAATGCACCTTACCATGAGTTCATCTTTCAAGTTGAAGAGCTCTTCTTTCGCTGATTTGTTGAGCAAACTCCCGAGAGAACTGATCCAGGACTCTGCAATCTCCTGCACAGTGCGGCCCAGCGGCTCGAGATTTAGTTGAATGATGTGTACATTCTCAAAGAGAGACTCCAGTACCACCCTCTGATTTATTTGAGCATAGAACTGTAGCCTCTGATCATACATAGCACACGACGGGTTTGCCTCAGCAAACTTTTCACAGACTGTAGCGTTGTCCTTTTCCCAAAGAGGTCGGTACTGTTTCCAATGGTTAAGGTACTGGTCTACAGAAAGCATCAACTGCTGAATATTCTGGGATACAGCAAGGGCACTTTCATTGATTTGGGGATGATAACAAACTTCCTCAAAGAAGCTAAATGTCACAAAATCATCCCCACTGACTTGTTGAGGAGGGCACTCAATGCAGCTTCCACTCATCCAACGCACAAAGTCCTGGAACATAAACACGGATGTGGTGGATCAGGCCACACAGCACGTACAGTAAAGAAAATGAGTATTTGAACCCCCTGCTATATTGCAAGTTTTCCCACTTGCGAATCATGGAGGGGTCTGAAATTTTTATCGTAGCTGTATGTCCCCCGTGAGAGAGATCATCTAAAAAGAAGAATGCAGAAATCGCAATGTATGAATTTTTTGTAGTGATTTATTTGTGTAATACAACTGCAAATAAGTATTTAAACACCTGAGAAAACCAATGTTAATATTTAGTAGCCTTTGTTTCCTGTAGTTGTTCACAAGGTTTGCAGGATGAATTTTGGCCCACTCCTCCACACAGATCTTCTCTAGATCAGACAGGTTTCTGGGCTGTCGCTGAGAAACACGGAGTTTCAGCTCCCTCCAAAGATTTTCTATTGGGTTTAAGTCTAGAGACTGGCTAGGCTACGCCAGAACCTTGTTATGCTTCTTACGTAGCCACTCCTTGGTTTTCCTGGCTGTGTGCTTCGGGTCATTGCCGTGTTGAAAGACCCACCCTCGACCTATCCTCAATACTCTGACTGAGGGGAAAGAGGTTGTTCCCCAAAAATCTCACAATCCATGGCCGCGGTCATCCTCTCCTTAATACAGTGCAGTCGTCCTCCCCCATGTGCAGCAAAATACCCCCAAAACATGATGCTACCACCCCCACGCTTCACAGTAGCGATGGTGTTCTTGGGATGGAACTCATCATTCGTCTTCCTGTTAGTGCCATTATGACCAAAAACTTCCAAAGTTCCATTTTGGTCACATACCACAAAACTTTCTCCAATGACTTCTCTGTATCATCCAAATCGTCATTGGCAAACTGAAGACGGGCCTTGACATGTGCTGGTTTAAGCAGGGGAACCTTCCGTGCCATGGATGATTTTAAACCATGACGTCTTAGCGTATTACCAACAGTCACCTTGGAACTGGTGGTCCCAGCTCTTTTCAGGTCATTGACCAACTCCCCTCGTGGAGTCCTGACTCCTCACCTTTCTAAGGATCATTGAGACCCCACGTGGTGATATCTTGCATGGGGCTCCAATCCAATTGAACCATGTTTCGCTTCTTCCATTTTCTAATGATTGCTCCAACAGTGGAATTTTTTTATCACCAAACTGCTCGGCAGTTTCTCCATAGCCCTTTCCAGCCATGTGGAGTTGGACAACTTTGTCTCTGGTGTGTGTCTTTGGACAGCTCGTTGGTCTTGGCCATGTCACAAGTTTGAGTCTCATTGATTGTGTGGGGTGGACAAGTGTCTTTATGCAGCTAACGACTTCACACAAGTGCATCTGATTCGGGATAATACATGGAGTGGAGGTGGACTTTTAAAGGCGGACTAAGAGGTGTTTGAGGGTCAGAATTCTAGCTGATAGACAGGTGTTCAAATACTTATTTGGATCTGTATCACACAAATTGTAAAAAAAAAATCATACATTGTGATTTCTGGATTTTTCTTTTTAGATGATCTCTCTCACAGTGGACATGTACCTACGATGAAAATTTCAGACCCCTCCATGATGGGAGAACTTGCAATACAGCAGGGTGTTCAAATACTTATTTTCTTCACTACACTCTAACAGAACAAAATGTGCAACACTTCAAAGAAGAAGAAATGATGGTCCTACTTTGGTGCTCTCGACACACTCTCTGACGCACTGTATAAGTATCCGGGAGATCTCGTTTGTTTTGGGCTGCAGCAAAATTTTGGGGGGAGAAAGGATGGCGTCAACACGGAAGAGAGGGGTGCTCCCCATCAGCACGACATTGAAAGCCTTGATGTTCCTGAACGTGACAATCGACAGAATGTTTGTTGCTTAGAACGGGACAAGAGTCGCACAATCGTTCCAATACAATAATTAAATTGAGAATGTTACAACTTCAATAATTCCTGTAGTACTTGTTACAGCTCACTGGATATTACCTCACCACCATGTTAATGAGAGCCTCGTGCACCTTCTGCTCCCAGTATGCATAGTAACTCGCCATACTGTTGGACTTTCCAGTGTTCGTTTCCAAGATCAAGTGTTCTACCTTGGAGATGACTGGTCCAATGTCGGCATATTTGCTTCTTAACAAATTTACTGTCTTGATGCGTTCTCGATCAATACATTCGTAAAACTCCCTGACACCTGAAAAAAGAAAATGTGTTGACGAGAATCGCTTTGATTTATGGCATTTCGTGAAAACACGTTTCGATGAAATGTACTCGGTAAGAGGTCGGTCTTATCTGGAGCAGGGCATTTCAGCAAATCTGCCATCATTATGGATTTCAGCTTGGCTTCGATATCGAGCTCGTTGTTCTGTATTTGATTAACAACTGACTCAAACTTTGAGAGCTCCGGGTTGCCGTTGTTGATGAAATCGGCAATTGCTAAATTCCAACACAGAAGTAGAAGTCTCATCCCAACTAGAGCGTGCACGTCTGAAATTGTAGCAACATTTTAACGCCATACCCAAGGAGTTCCAGTTCAGTCTTTTGCATCCTGGAAATAACACTGTTTCTACTCTTTTGATGTTTTGAGACAACATGGCAATTTTCGCATCACTCAGACTATCAACTGTAGAGTTGTAACGGCTGACAAGCTTGTGCAGGTCTTCACTGTACCTAAATCCAATGGGAAATGCGTAGGTTGAAGTAATTTGTGTGGTTGTAGTTTGTTTTTGTGTTTGGTAAGTCTTGACTACCTTATAAAGTTAGACTCCTGTAAAGTCACGTTTCGAGCCACCTCCGGCATAGAGAAAGACATGGAAATCAAGTTTTTTGTTTCCGCAATTGCTGTCATAATCTCTCGTGGAAAGTTTACACGGTATCGCCTTTCCCTTTGTCCCTTGATGTCAGGTTTGGCTGGGATGGCCTTAAAATTAGAAAAAAAAATGTTGAGGAAAAAACTTTTTTTCTGTTTTAATTTTTGTGTAAATATGCATACCATTTCTCGTCGGGTTTCTTTCGAAATTATGACCAAGATGTTTTTTCTCATTAACAACGGCAAGTTGTGCTCGATATCTGACATCCACGACTTGTACTTCTTCACTCCATATTCACTTATTTTTTTTGCCATTTCCAAGTATTTGTTTTTTGCCTTGGCAAAAATACAGAAATATTAAAAACAGTCTTTTACCTTTGCGCCTAAATGCAAACAAGTACCAATACAATTGTGAAAATGTGAAGTTACTCACTAATTGTCCCATTTCACTATTCAATAACTCTGGCATGGTCAGGAGAGGTAGCATGGCACCTTTTATGCGCTGAAAAAGGGAATGCGTCCACCTGACGCCTCCTGCCAGGGGAGGCTCGTTTTTATTAATTTGTGGTTTATCTCTCTTTTCCTCAAAGATTTCATTTATACTGTCCACCTAGAACAAAAACAAGTGACAGAATCCTTTGCCCTTCATGTAACATCCTCTGCAATGTTACTGAACGCATGGCAACAGTACATTTCAATACAAGCTTGACAGTGATATCGGACAAACCTCTTTGCAATACTGAGCCAGAACATCATTGGTCTTTTTCATCAAATGATTATTGATGGCTGGTCGAGAGTGAATGTCTTTGAATTTTACAAGCATTCCAAAGGCAGCAGTTGAGGAGCGCAGTGTCTTAAATGACTGGTCAATAAACGCAATGACCTCCCTCTCAATGGCCTGAACAAAGACAATTGCAAGGCAAAAAAAAAAAAAAAATTAACAACATCGATAATCCTCTTTAATTTGAATGAAGAAGCCTTTTGATGCATCATATATTTCCGGAAATCAAGTCAGAAAAGGTCCTGTGATACTGCATGCGCAAGTCTGGTGTGGCGGAGAAATATGTTAGAATAGTACACGACATGTATGAGGGCAGCACAACAGCGGTGAGATGTGCTGTAGGTGTGTCAGAAGAATTTAAGGTAGAGGTGGGACTGCATCAGGGATCCGTGCTGGCCCCTTCCTGTTTGCAGCAGTGAAAGCAGGGAGCAGGTGGAGGAACAATTAGAAAGATGGAGGCACGCACTGGAAAGGAGAGGAATGAAGATTACCCCAAGTAAAACAGATTACATGTGCGTGAATGTGAGGGGCGGAGGAGTGAAGCTCCAGCGAGAAAAGATAGTGAGGGTGAATGACTTCAAATACTTGGGGTCAACAATACAGAGCAATGGAAAGTGTGGTAAGAAGTGAAGAAACGGGTCCAAGCGCGGTGGAACAGCTGGCGGAAGGTGTCTGGTGTTTTATGTGACAGAAGAGACTCCGCTAGGATGAAGGGATGATTAGAGACGGTGCAATTGAAGAAACAACAGGAAGCAGAACTGGAGGTAGCAGAAATGAAGATGCTGAGGTTCTCGCTTGGAGTGAAAAGGTTGGATAGGATTAGAAACGAGCTCATTAGAGGGACATCCAAAGTTGGATGTTTTGGAGACAAGGTTGGAGAGCGCAGACTTAGATGGTTTGGAAATGTTCAGAGGCGAGAGAGTGAGTATATTGAGGACGGAGCTGCCAGGCAAAAGAGCGAGAGGATGACCAAAGAAAAGGTTGATGGATATTGTGAGGGAGGACATGACGACAGTGGGTGTTAGAGAAGAAGATGCACGAGATAGGATTAGATGGAGAAAAATGACACGGTGTGGTGACCCCTAATGGGACAAGCCGAAAGGAAAAGATAAAGTAAAAAGAGGTTCTTAACTTACGTAAACTGTGCTGTTGAAGTTCTGCATAATGATTTTCCAGCTGCTGATCTTACAACTACTGAAAGGATCAAAAGCGGCTTCCTCAAAGGGCACAATTAGGTTGTCCACTTTGATCTGTATTTCGTCAAAACGTTTTGGGTCCCAGGTTACACTTTTTACTTCCGGGCTGAAGATGTTGTAAAACTCTTCCAAGTTCTGCGCACACACACACAAAAAAAACAACACAATAAATATATATCAAGCTTCATGATGGGCTGTCACGTGCTGAGTCCTAAGATCACTGACGTGCAAAACATTGGACAAGTCGTGGCAGATGACGGCCATGTAATCAGTTTTCTCAAAGAGCTTTCTCCTATCAAACTCCCAGCGTTTACCAGTGCCCCCTTGTTCGATTTCGGCGCGCACTTCATAGTAAGACGACTTCCACAATTCCAGAACTTGCCTGGCATCATCCACCTTGGATTTGGCCACCTCTCTCCCATCTCTGCCAAAATTAGACCAGAGTGTTGTGACAGACCACTGAGCAACATTTAACATCCATCCAACCATTTTCTTCAGATCATTCGGGTTCAAATAAGTGAAGTCACAGAAGAAATCAAGAATCAGGAACCAATCTACAAAACAAAACAAAACAAAAATGCATTCCTAACCTTTGACTCATTAACGCAGCCACCTTGTGCAGATATGACAGCTCTGGTATCTTCTTTCAAATGCAAATCAAATACCGTAATTTCCGGCCTACAAGCGGCCACTTTTTTCACACGCTTTCAACCCTGCGGTTTATGCGGTGATGTGGTGCTAGCGTTAGCACACCTGGTTATGGATGGGTTTCCAATGACGTCACCACCACCCTTAATCCAATCGGATAAATTAACGATTGAAAAAAAACTTCACGCTTCACCTATCACCTGTGTTCTCTGACCTCTATGACACACAAGATGACGTAAACGGGAAACTAATAGGCATCGGTACACAGAAAGAGTTTAATGCTAACGGGCGCTAGCAGTAAACTCATTCTGTGTACCGATGCTGATAACCAGGTGCGCTCTATAGGCCGGGAATTACGGTATTCTTCAGAAATGTCTTCCCAACTCTGTTCTGCAAATCCCGATAAATGTTTGACACTTGTAGGTTGTATTTTTTTCACTCTTCTCTCCAGTTTAAAGTTTGGAGACTAGGCCTTTTTGTATGATTCTGTAATAAACACACTTTTTCAGTTTTGGGTAACCTTACCGAATACTCAACATTATTTATAGCCACAGGTTCAAATCTGTATGGAGTATTCCTCCGTCTCCCCGATCAACCGATACTGCTATTTCCTCATCAGATGAGGATAAATCCGAGAAATCAGCGCTGGGCATAAATGGTGTCCCATGTAATCCACCGTTTTGAATGGCACGTAACACGTCACATCCGTGCACGTAGGTCATGTGACTCGCGAACATGGCGGGGCACCTGAAAATTCGTAATTCTTGATAAAAATCTTCTCAAAACACCATTAAATGAGAGAGGATTTAACATCACATTATCAAGATAGAGTACATATCACATGACCCATGGCAGACATTGCGACTCCAAACCACCGGAATTTTCCCTGAAACATGAGCTGACTAAAAAATGGCAAGTTCTTTTGACCAGTAGTGTTTAATTGAAAATCCACATACTTGAACAGCACATGGATATCAATGACTTGAGCTACACGCTTAGACAGTTGCCAAACGATGCGCTCCATCAAAGGGACCATGCGATCATTCCTGTTATAGTGGCAGGAGATCAACCACACGACTTGTAGGCTGTTCATCAGAGGTGGAATGGTCTCCAGTATCACACTGAAGTTTGCCCCTGTTGCAAGATTCTACAAGATAAAACACTGGGATAAATAAAGGTTAGCTGTCTAACATTGTGAAAGATGTTAATAGCTACCAATTTTTGGGTCAAACATGTTGCTCACCATGAAATGTCTCTCCAGCGTTTTGAGGAAGCGGACATTTTCATCCGCCTCCAAAGAGTATTTCACGAGTTTCGCCACCGTCGCCTCCATAGTGGGAATCACATCCGCTTGTGCTTTGGTCAACACAAGCAAAATCTTCTTGACCACAGGTTGATTAAGCTTGGCCGTCAGAGCGCTCAAGATCGAGGAACGTTCCTGCCAAAAAATGATTTCTGCCATCGGACTGGGGCTCTGTGGCTTCTTTAGTTCTTGCTCCTCAATAAGAGTGTTGAGCTGAGTCTGCCAGTTCATTACACAATCCTCAAGCTCCTCTACCAGTTCTGAATCGTACATCAATTTATTGACATCTGGCTCCATGTCTACCTCAGGGATGTGCAGTGTAATCTCATCTGCAATAAAAAGGTTGTTTTGTTAATCAAGAGAGGAAAAATGAGGATGGCCAGAGGTGTACAGTACAGTGGGTACGAAAAGTATTCAGACCCCCTTAGATTTTTTTTTAACTCTATCTTGCAGCCATTTGCTAAATCGCAGTTACTCTTTCTTGGTCACATGACGTCACATACTAAGAAAGCGTAACTGGATTGGCTGGCTGTTCGGTTCTGACCAGAAGTAACCCTGCCTAGTGGCACAGACACAGAATTGCAGCCAGTTGAATTGTTAACGTTGAAAAGTTACACTGAAATACAACTATTGAAAATGTGATCACTTTACATATCAAATTCAAATCCTGTTTTCTGTGGCACTTCAAATTCAAATCCTGGTGGCACATATTTACTTCCATAAGCCCCCCAACAAGTTTTACCCCCCAGAATTTCCTTGTATTTATATTTGGACAAAATTGTTCCAACAGCCATCATATTTATGAAAAAAAAAAGAAAATAATACAAGCTTGATAAAGATAAAGGCTATAAGACCACCACCAAGCAGTTTGATGTTCCTTTGACTGCAGTTGTGCATTTCCTTCAGAAATTGAAGCTCCACAGAACTATAGTCAACCTCCCCGATCCCGTCATTGCACTTCCCGATTATATACTACTTTAGGTTGGTTTGTCACATAAAATCTCAACAAAACACATTCAAGTTTGCAATTGTAAGGTCACAAAATGTGAAAAAGTTTCAGAGATATGAAGTTTTTCATGGGGGAGTATGTGACTAACAAACCTTGAGCTTTAAGCTGTTGAATAGTTGTGTTGACCACTTCCAAGAACTTGTGCGTGCTGTTAAGTAACTCATCCCGAACGGCTGCGTGATCACTTGGCTTGGTTGGAGTTACTTTCCCGTTAATGGATTCTTCATTAGGAGGGACTTCTTCAGCGGGAGGAGGAGGAGGAGGAGGAGGAGGAGGACTTTCTTCACTCTGGGTCTCTACCTTAGTTTTCTTCATCTGATGTGCAGTTATTAATGGAATATAAATCTAAAAAAAAAAACAATGAAAATGCAAGTTGTGGATTCTCGTAGTAGTTAATACATGCACGAAGATTTCATGGATTTAGTTGTTACCATGATTATCTTCTTCTTTTCCTTTCGGCTTGTCCCGTTAGGGGTCACCACAGCGTGTCATCTTTTTCCATCTAAGCCTATCTCCTCCATCCTCTTTAATACCCACTGTCCTCCCTCACAACATCCATCAACCTTTTCTTTAGTCTTCCTCTCGCTCTTTTGCCTGGCAGCTCCATCCTCAGCACCCTTCTACCAATATACTCACTCTCTCGCCTCTGAACATGTCCAAACCATCGAAGTCTGCTCTCTCTAACCTTGTCTCCAAAACATCTAACTTTGGCTGTCCCTGTAATGAGCTCATTTCTAAACCTATCCAACCTGCTCACTCCGAACGAGAACCTCAACATCTTCATTTCTGCCACCTCCAGTTCTGCTTCCCGTTGTTTCTCCAGTACCACTGTCTCTAATCCGTACATCATGGCGGGCCTCACCGCTGTTTTATAAACTTTGCCCTCCATCCTAGCGAAGACACCTTCCGCCAACTGTTCCACCCTGCTTGGACCTGTTTCTTCACTTCCTTACCACATTTTTCATCGCTCTGTATTGTTGACCCCAAGTATTTGAAGTCATCCACCTTTGGTATCTCTTCTCCCTGGAGCCTCACTCTTCCTCACGCAAATATATTGTTTTACTTTCCTCTTTTCCAGTGCATACCTCCATCTTTCTAATTGTTCCTCCACCTGCTCCCTGCTTTCACTGCAGATCACAATATCATCTGCGAACATCATAGTCCAAGGGGATTCCAGTCTAACCTCATCTGTCAGCCTATCCATTACTACCACAAACAGACAGGGGCTCAGCGCGGATCCCTGATGCACTCCCACCTCCATCTTAAATTCTTCTGACACACCTACAGCACATCTCACCACTGTTCTGCTGCCCTCATACATGTCCTGTACTATTCTAACATACAGTATTTCTCCGCCATACCAGACTTATGCATGCAGTACCAGAGTTCCTCTCTTGGTACTCTGTCATAGGCATGTTAATCTGTTACCAAGATTATCAAACATCAAATAAATAAAAATCTGCCATAGGCATGTTAATCTGTTACCAAGATTATCAAACATCAAATAAATAATCATTTGATTTTGTGTTAAATAATCACATAAGACATGGCCAGGGTTGGAATGGTTTGTGTTCATTTGTAGCATGATTAAGTGCATCCCGCTGGAAGGCTCACAATGGTGCAGCTGATCAATTGTTAGATGTCATCTTGAGCTCACGTTGTCAAATTGTGAATGGCACGATGAAAAGGACTTTTTAAAATAACAGTTCCAGTTAAACCACATATTGATTCATAGATGAAAGACCAATTGTGAATTTTGCCTTTATTAGCATGAAGACAAATTCATCGTCCTTTGTGATTGGCGTGACGTTCACCTACATGAATAAGTTTTTTCTGCAGTGACTTCAGGATGTATTCGTTGCTCCTGAAAATCTCCACGGGACTCGGCGACGTATATTCGTCCTCATCCCCTTCAAGTGGCTCATCGTTGAGTTCTAAACGTTAACAGTCTCAAAGTTAAAAACAGATTGAAGCTTCACATGGACGGTGAAAAAGAACTCACCCTCTTCGTCCAAGAGGATTTCCGAGCCCGACTCGTCAGGATCCTCCTTGGGATCCGAATTCGGGTCTTCTTGTTGGTTCTCCTCCATTTTTTCAACACGGTTACGCTAGTTAAACGTCAGTAACAATTCGCCGATTATATCACGGACAACCCACTACTTTGTTGTAAAAACAGACATGAAAAAAAAAACCTTAGTAAAAACAAACCGAACTTGTAACATTCTGTTGCTAGACGTCGACAAACGAATCACATTACTGACCGTGGAGTGGCACAACTGACACAAGGTGACGCCAAAGTACGTATAAAGTGACGCCCCCACCCCACGTTTGAATTTTCGTTTATTAAAACTAACTTTTAATTTTGGGACGATTTACATACACCGTTAATACGAAACGAATGAAACGGATGTGGGGATCAAGTAGTGACCCTAAAAGCACAATTGCCTATATAATTTTTAAAATACTGCCATTATAACCATTAAACAAAAAGAATTTGCTTGTTGAACAGAATAAATTTCTTTCTTTGTGTCATCGATAAAGTCACGGTAATCCCCAACAGTTAAACCAATTCAACTAGATTCTTCTTGTTTTGTCCTAAAAGATTCAAAAATGGCTTGGTAAATTATGCTATCAAGCTAACCATACGTGTACACAACAAGTATGCCGAGGTAAAAACAATTTGAAGGAAATCTCACACCAGACTCTAACTTTGCTTTTTGTAAAATAAAATGTAAAATCTTTGAAACAGCTTGCGGAAGACACCCACTACACCGCAAGTTATTTTAGTCATTCATGGGTGGTTCTTGTTTCACAAAATTTTGCAAGGAGAGAAAATAAGGTGTTGAATTGTTTCAAAACAGTCCTTCTGTATAATGTTCGAGTTGTCAACAGAAGCATAATTTTTGAAGTTCCTCCACCTCGGACGCTACACTAACTTCTTTGTCTTTTCCTTTCGGCTTGTCCCGTTAGGGGTCGCCACAGGGTGTCATCTTTTTCCATCTAAGCCTGCTCTCTCTAACCATGTCTCCAAAACATCCAACTTTGGCTGAGCTGATTTCTAACCCCATCCAACCTGTTCAATCCAAGCGAGAACCTCAGCATCTTCATTTCTGCTTGCTGTTGTCTCTTCAGCGCCACAATCTCTAATCCATACATCATGGCCGGCCTCACCACTGTTTTATAAATTTTGCCCTTCATCCTAGCGGAGACTCTTCGGTCACATGGAACACCAGACACCTTCCGCCAACTGTTCCACGCCATTTGGACCCATTTTTTCACTTCTTTACAACACTCTCCATTGCTCTGTATTGTTGACCCCGAGTATTTTGAAGTCGTCCACCCTCGCCACTCTTCCTCCTCCGCACCTCACATTCATGCACATATATTCTGCATGAACACGACACTATCATGACCCAATATGTCATTGTAAAAATGAGCCAACACTGTGATGGTTTTGTCTTTATTTTTACATAGAGACCCCTATTAAATGTTTTAAACACCATTCATCCATTACCTGAGCTGCTTATCCTCAAAAGGGCCGCGGGAGGGCGGGGGGGCGAGGTACACCCTGACCTAATTTTATCTGAAAAGGCAAAAAATATACCTTCCCTTTTGGATGATGTCAACCCTATTGTCTGTGCATTACACCACTATCTGAATAGTAATCATTAATAATTATAGTCATATAATGGCTTGTCTTGTCTGTAATGGTGTTATCCATGCTAACAGTGACTACGACGATTAGCCTGGCTGTGTGACTACTGTGTGCTATATTTATTTAAAAATGTGGTAACTTGTGTGTTTGTTTTTTTTACGCACTAACAACAACAACATAACATGGTACCCTATGTCAAAGGGTCCAAAAAAAATCATATTAAACCACGATTACCTTGATAATAAATAAAAATTTAAAAACTGTTGCACAAACCACTATAAACAATATAAACACGAACCATCATAGTTGTAAGGAGTTGGCAGTCCAAGTAGGGAAATGGGGCAGGTTGCTTGAGAACTGGGTGACATCTCTCCATCGGTGCATGTCGACAGGCGATTGTTTGAGCGTGGAACCTACCCCCCAGGGGTAATAACTATTTGTTTTTCAAAATATACAACTATGTCACACATGTGTCTCTTTGGTGATCCTCCATTACAGAAAGGAACCGTTCCAAGCTTGACGGAGTTGCCTCCAGGGAGTCCCGAGAACCGATGCGGCGAGGAAAAAGAAGACCAAGATTAGGCCCTTGGCCAAAGACTGAGAATGGGGCTCCCCTAAAAACAAAATGTCACTGTATGACTGAAGACCATTTTACCCAATGTGCACTTTGAAGGTGAATACAATGATCTGAATTACCGTAATTTCCGGCCCATTTTCACACGCTTTCAACCCTGCGGTTTATGCAGTGATGCGGCTAATCTGTGCATTTTTTTTCTAACGGCTGCAACGGGGCACTCGAACTTAAAAGGTAAGAGTGAGACCAGTGGAATACATGTGCCAAGGAAGTGACTTTTACTGGTATTTATTTTTTAACCGGCCATGTTAGCGCCGCGCTAGCGTCACCACTGTTGCCACTGTGTTACTGCCCTGTCTCAGTGATTTTTACTGGTATGTTTTTTTTAACCGGCCCTGTTAGCGCTGTGCTAGCGTGTTGCTGCCGCATCTCAGTGATTTTTACCGGTATGTTTTTTTTTTTAGCCGGCTCTGTTAGTGCTGTGCGACCACGTTGCTACTGTGTAGCTGTCGCGGCTGATTATTTTTTTTTTTAACTGGCTCTGTTAGCTTTGTGCTAGTGTGTTGCTGCTGTGTTACTCCTGCGTCTCAGTGATTTTTACCGGTATGTTTTTTTCTATCCGGCCCTGTAAGCGCCGCGCCAGCGTTAGCGCCATGCTAACGTGTTTCTGCTGTGTCTCAGTAATTTCAGTATGTTGTTTTTTTTTTAACTGGCTGTTAGTGCTGTGCTACCGCGTTGCTACACAGGTGGTATTTCCTTTACAAATGCACTGGGTGAGGCTTATAATCAGGTGCGCTCTGTAGGCTGGAAATTACGGTAACTTTTTTTTTTTTCATTAAATGTAACTGATTCTTGTTAACAACATACTATCCCAATTTACCACAAAGAGGCATTATAAAATTAAACCATTGTAAGATATTTACTTTGTGGTGAAATGCTTACCAGTGTAATACTTAGTCAAGGGGAAAAACATCTGAGGCCAGCATACATCATTTCTGTCACAATCGTACTCTGTGAAGTTAATCTGAAACCTGAGAGAAAAACAAAATTAGCTGCGCCTACGCAAAGCATTTACCACCATTAGAATGTGAATAATGTGTCAAATTTTAACACGTCGATAAGTGCCTTGAAAAGTGCTATAGTTGTGTGCATTATTATTATTACCGAACAGGATGATGTACAAAATAAGTTGACCTAGCATTAAAATGAATTGCTGGAACTAGTTTTATCATTTGTGCTATTACCTGGTTTTTGGAGGTCCTCTATGGGCGGGAATGTCAATAAAAGTAACTGACGAGGTGATCGGAAACAACTGGGCCTCTGTGGGATCTGCACATGGCGATACATCACCTCCTCCGCAGTCTAATGTCCAAGTGGACAGTGTGGACCTAAGAACAGTCAACAACATGAAGAACTGGTCTTAATTCACTGTTATTTACAATGTGGAACATGAATTTAATTTACTAACATACACACCAAACTTTGATATCATGGATATTCCTTTGGCCATTTCCTTCAGTCATTCTAGTCTCATAACTCCAAAAGTGGATATGGATATGGGCTGGAATCCCGCTGCATGAACCATTAGCGTCTCCCGATGAATTGCTTGAGTTCAAAACTAAAATTCAGTTCAAAAAGACAGCAACACAGAAAATAGAGTTCAATCATCATCCACAGAGTCACATTCACGTATTCTTGATCTGTACTCACATCTTATTTTGACCCAGTCTGCTTCGCTTTCAGAATTTGGGTTTCCAGTGTTTCCGACATACGTGGCCGTGATCAAGTCTGCCTGTAGAGAAGCAACGGTGTCTCTAGAGGAGACAAGTCATTTGACTTTGCTTGAACACACGTACTAAAGTTTGATGCGTATTAAATCACGCCGAGCATCTCACCTGAGGAGATCACACTGGGTCAGGTTTTGCAGGCTGACAAGTAAATGACACCCTGACGTTGAATTCTCAGCGAACAGCAGCGGTTGTTTCTTAGCGGTCAAGCACAGCCCATCATGCACTTTACAGCAGAATGAGGAGTTGATTGAGAAATAATAGCAGAGCTCGTGCATGTGACGTCACCATTTTCACGGCGCCTTATTGCAGGTCAAAAAGAGCTGCTCGACAGTGTGGGGGACATTGAACCGGAGCAGAATATTCACAATGCCTCCCTCAGACTTGTTGTGTTGTTGGTTGTCACAACAGACGAGACAGATATTCAAAGACATCATTCTATAGAATACCAGCTGAAAAGACGAGAAAAGATCGATGGATTTCGGCAATTAAACGTGACCAAATAAACACGATTGTGTCGCGATCACTTCATTTCAGGTACAAATTATTCTTCTCAATCTCAAATTCCACAGAACTATTTATAATGCAAGTTGGCTCATTTGAGAATGATGCTTTAAAAAAAAAAAAAAACAAGACAGGGAGTCGTCTCTAACGTACACGGAAGCGTGTTGCGGCCACACGTTAATCTTTGGTAAACCTCTGCCCGACAGACTTTTTTTTGTTAGTATGCATTGTTCTCAAATGAGTCCAATATGTATTTATAAAAAGAAAATAAACCGTCGGTCACATGGATGTTTTCGTAGGTGAACATGTGGCCGCAACACACTACCGTGTACGGGGGCTGAAGCCTATCCCGGTGGTCTTTTTTTAAATATGCATTGAACTCATTTGAGAACAATATTTAAAAAAAAAAAAAAAGTCTGTCACGGAGAGGTTTACCGAAGTTTAACGTGTGGCCGCAACATGCTTTGTGTACGAAGGAGCCGACTCGCTTTTTTGAATGAAAGTTTTTTGTTTCAATATTGATATTTATATTGAAATAAATCTGGGTGGCTCCATCACCATGCAGAATTTATTCTTGATTGAGAACAGATCCAGCAAAGAAGTATTTGTATGTGTCCAGACTTTTCTACGTTTTCAAACTCTACAGTGTATATCTCGACGGCTTACTCACCAGATCCACGTGTAGATCAAGTTGTCCAAGACAAGCGGAACCTGGTTAACAGTCCAATTTCTTATCGACGAAAACATCGACTTCAGCATTAAATGTGGGTCCTCTTTGCCAAGTGTCTCTCATTTTTCCACGTACCTTCATTTATTATCACCTTGTAAATGTTTAACAGTATCGGACAAAACTTTGGGCGTCGTGCTATAAGACATATTTTCGTGCCGTCTCCAACCGACTTAGCCTTGAGCAATGCTTAGCTTGACCGTCAATATGGCCAACCACGTGACTTCGGTGACGTAGGTGCACGAGCTCTCTAGATGACTGAAACTGTGATCGTATCACCTGGTTTCCAGAGATTGATTGATGTCCTCTGCACTGAGAAAGCATTCGTTTGTGTGCTCTCGATTCCGGCAATGACGGGCCTTCCCACCTGATAACCTCTCATCCCAGATGCTGCTGTGTTAACAAGGTACCGGTAAATCATCTTTGACAGAAACAAAACTCAAGAGCAGGGGTGCTCAGTGCGTCGATCGTGAAGCAGTCTCGGTCGATGGCAAGACGGCGTGCCCAAAAAAAAAAAAAAGACGTCAGCCAATGGTCCCTATCTGCTGATCCAGTCTGCAGATATTCTGTGTTGCGCGCAAAAAAAAAATCATCCAATGCAAATTGAAAGTATAACATACAGCTATTCAGTTTGATGTATTTTGCAATGTGATTCAATAAGTGAGGGATGACTGGTTGTTACATCTAATGGCACAATTCACATACACACTGTAAAAAAATTAAAAGAAGCCACTGGTTTCTTTTAGGCAGCCGCCACTCTTTTTCCTAGTTTACCTTAAAACCCCCCACCCCCCACTCTTAAAGACGTACACTCGTAATTACAAATGTTACAGTACTTATGCAGCCCATCAATGTGATTTATAATGACAGCGTCCACCACCGCCGCTTTAGTTAGCAACACGGCCTGGGCAACGTACAGCAAAGACGAGCTAGACATGCTGCTTATGTTTACTTCCAATATTAATGGAGAAAGTTAAAAAAATAAATGCTGTTGTTTTAAGATGCAATGACTGTCAGAGTATGTGAATAATCAAAGAAAAAGTGGTCAAACTGGACGAGATTTTCTCTTTTCGAGTGGGAAAGATATGGTCTCAAGCCAAATTAGAAATTGCAGGATGAGATATATATAGTATAATATATCAAATAACATTAATAACATTGGGAGCATCACCCCCACCCCGCGCTGCCCCGTCGTCAGTAGCTCGTGCGAAGCTAGCTGCTTGAAAAGTAGATCTTGGGGTAAAAAAAAGTCTGGGCACCCCTGCTCAAGAGGTTTTATCAGGCTTAAGTGCTCTCACCTGGATTCTTTAAGTCAGACTCACTCGTATCTTCTCCAGTCAGGAACTCAGCGGAATATCTCGTCGTTAACGCCACTGCAAGTACGAATTGAATAGGAAACAAAGCCAAAGAGATAAAAGTCCACAATGCGTTATGGGCACATACCACGTCCTTTAAAAGTGAATGTCCCGACGGAGCGTGTCAGGACGATTTCGGTGATTTGATTTCCCTTCCAGTAGAATGTGTAATCCAAAGCCAAGGTCACGCTCTCACACTCTTCCACCTGGTCTGAATAAAATATTAATCAATCAATCAATTCATCAATCACAAAGTACACAAGTTAGTGCATCTATGATACAGGACATTTCAATATCTGTACCTGAACGAACAACTGCATTTGATAGGAAATCTTTCAAATCCTCAACTGTTTCATCTCTTACTTCTACTGTGACATCACCTAGTGCAAAGAGAAATTACTGTTCTAATTCAAACAATAGTGTTTACAGGCAACGTTACATTTTTTTCAAAGATGCAATATTTACCCCCTTGCCCATTGTTCACTTTCATGCTCAAGTCCGATGGAAATGTTTGTAAAGGGAAAGTAGTCGGACAAGACCTCAGCAGGTTCACACATTTAAAACTGAAATTCTCCAAAAAGGCAACAGGAGCATTGTATACACAATGTCCAATGGCCATCTGTGTGCAAAACATTGCAATTTTTTTTAGTTAGCTTGGCAATATAAACACACACACAAAAAAAATACTATTGCGAAATAAATGAGAAATTACTCACCTGTGGAATAGTGAACAACTGATCGTCCAAAGTAAAAATTGGATTTCCTTGTCGATAAATATTAAAAACCGGTGCGGACAAAATGGGCATTTGGAAGGAAGGGCGAGGTTTTGGTTTTCTGGACAAAAGAAATAACAAAAGTAAAGCCAGTCAAAAATAATTCAGGCAATAAATAACATGAGAAGAAATTAAACATAAGCAATTAAAGATATTTGTACATTGTGTCTCCGTGGTAAAAGAGCCCCAGGTATGGGTTGTTTTCAAGTGGCGAGACGACACACAGAAAGGGAAACCAATCTGGGGAGTCCTCGCTCTGTGCAGAACAGTGGTAGTCTGGAGCTGGGGGGGGCTCCCCACCAAAGGGTCCTTTGTGGCAGTGAGCCTGAAACAGCTTCAGTTCTTCAGTCGAGCAGTCCTGTTGACGTAAAGCCAAACATCACATCGGGAAGAAAGAATAAGAAATTGGCCCCTTTCCTCACAGCTACCTTGTCACAGCAACAGCGAATATCACATGCTCCGGAAGTGAGGTCACAAGGACACGAGCCCAGAGGTTCGTAAACTTGGTTTGGGATGACTGTTCCACGATCTACAACGGACAAGAGATTAACATTCAGTGGAAAAGTACGACTCTCTTTTCATCAAAGTGATCAGAATCAGTAGAATTACCAGATCCGGGATTAGTAGAAATCAAGTGCGCATAAATCTGGGCCTGGATCAGCAACGACGCCTGAACTGTGTTCCCCACACAGGCAGATACCTGCAGGCTCTCCAGGACACACAGCGGCTTTGGACAGCAGTCTGTTTCGTTTTCGCCGCACAAGTGCAGACTTTTATTCAGGTGCAAATGAACTCGCAGCGCATTCTGCGGAATCACAAATCAAACACCGGGAGGGACATCGCACTTCAAAGTTAATCAAAAATCACAAAGTATAACCTAAATTTAATCTTGTTTCAGGGTCTCAGATTCATTTTTGCATCTGATGATTGCATATTAGAGTTTTAAAAAAACTAATCTTTTTACCAATCCAAATAGTTCCTTTGTAACAATCCACTGTGTTTCCTCGGTTACACACGATGGAGGATCAACGGTTCCTGTCAATAAACCAACAAAATTGACCACGTTTTTTCCTCACTTTGTGATGGAACTATTCAGACTTGTTGTTTGTACCTGTTACGTTGGATGGAAATACGGGGCGCACATTCAGAGAGACGTCTGTTATGTTTCCAAGTAGAAATGTTGTGATTCTCGGTCCAGCAGCAAAGATGAACGACGGCTGGAAAACTATTAATGACACGTCTGACTTAAAAAAAAACCTATCGCATTGCATGTGTGTAGTTATTCCCAAATCGGAAATGCCATTTTACTTACCAAGATTTTTGCTCTCGGCCCAACAAAAAAGTAGGACAACTAGGAGAGCCAGCACCTTAGCCATTCTATCCAAGAGCCTGGGAAGACGTTTAAGATTTTATCCATTGAGTCAAATGATCATTCATTAAATACATGTCGACAAGGCTGCGATAAAAAACGCAATAACATCGAAAATTAAAGTTACTTCTGAAATGAGTGACGCCGTGCACTGTTACCAAGCGACACCCCACTAAAACAGACGGTGACGTATATTATTAAGCGACTTTCGCAAGATGGCGCGCTGCTACGGCGGTTCCTCCTTTGTCAATCATTTATCATTATATTAGAAAAATTAATTTTGTCACACATTACCAAAATATAGAATCAATGGCATCGACATTTCCCAGAAATTGGGTTTGAATGGATGACAACAAATGTCGACGCGCGATACATTAGACGTACATCCGGTGTCCAACCTTTTTTCCGGTTTCAAAGTGGCTTTTAAAAACGCTATCCAGTAAATGTTCCGTCATTGTGTTGCAATTAATCTTCGATTATTTTTGGGGATAAATTCTAGATTCGAATCTACTTTTAAACTGATCTTTTCCACCTCCAGAAAATACAAGGGTGGGGGGCGAAAGGAATTAAAAAGACAGAGCGTAAAAACATTCAATGTGGATCTTTATGTTTTAAACTTTAAAAACGTTTCATTCATCACACACACCCAAAAAATAGTTTAGCAATTTTGTAAAAGTGTGTCGGGGTTAGCACCTTTTTTTATTGTTTTTTAATAATTTGTTTAACATTAAACACGACATGAATTCAAGTTTTAAACCTAAGGATTTTCGTTATTAATATTACTATATTAATAATTATTATTAATAATATCCCTGCCCTGGATAAACCAACATAAAAAAAGATTTGTTTAAAATTCGATTGCTTACGTTCAGCCCCCCTCAAGTCCCAATGCGCAGACTCCCAGGGAGGATGCTCATTGGTTGGTGAAAGCATGCCCTGCAGTCAAGGAGGCTGTGTAAAGTGGATGTTTAACAGTGTGACGTGGAGTGTGTTACAGCGACATCTGTAAAAAAGAAAAAAAAAACTTTGTTAACTATTAAAAATAATAAGCAAGTTTCTTACTGGTTGATAGTGGCCCGAGTATTTGAAGGCTCACGTTATTTGGTATCGGAAATAACTTTTGTTCCATCGACTGAATATAAAAGGCGTATAGCGATTAGCTATAGCTGATGTATTTAACGTCAAAGACGACCCGTGTATGGCTAGCGGAAAGAAGTTAAGCAAATCTTTCGTGTTTGTTCCACAAGAGTCCAGATATGACACTGGTTGAACTGGACGCGACTCGCGGGGCCGTGGCCAAATTTTGACGAAAGGGTAGCACTCGTCGAGGAGTTTGTTAGCTTGCTAACATTAGCCACTCGGCAGAGAGGGGAGGGAATAGCAGCACTGCAAACTTGTCAAGATGGGCTCTCTGCTGCGGGGTGAAGAAATGTGTTTGGCACAACTGTTTCTTCAGTCCGGATCGGCGTACGACTGCATTGGTGACCTAGGGGAACTGGGCATTGTGGAGTTCAGAGATGTAAGTACCGAAAAAAGTGAACATATGGTTCCATTTCAAATGCTTTCCAACTAGCTCGTTCCGCAAAATATTTAAGTGTGACCGGATATCATAGAAATAACAGGCGTATTTCATGACCGTTCTTGGCAGCTACTTACAAATAACAATTTAAAAGGAAAAGTGTTATGAGAAATGACGTTTCTGTCTCCTGTACCTGTTGCAGCTGAATCCCAGTGTTAACGCATTTCAACGAAAATACGTGAATGAAATCAAACGATGTGAAGAGATGGAGAGGATCCTTGGTAAGTAATTATTGATCTGTAACGGGATACCAGGATTATGATTAACAGTATAAATTGTAAGCACGAGTTCAATTACTTCGAGCAAGACGAGAGGCCTGGACAAAGCTGTCATTCCATCCAAAGTTATACAACAAAGGACAGAGAGTCTTTTCATTAAATTCAATTGAAAATCAGTGACTGTTGTCATGAAAAATGTCATCCTGTGTTCATTCAGATGAATATGATGGCTTTCACCAAACTTAACTTTTTTTTTTTTTTCCAGTCGATCAATAGTAGAGAATAACTCCCTTGTTACTGCTTTTGTACTTTTGCAAAGCTGGTATAACATTTGGGTAATACAATAACATAAGTGCTTCACCCCCACAAAAAAATAAATAAATAAAACCGTTCTCTTTAATGGACTTCAACAGGTTATCTGTTAAGAGAAATCAAGAAAGCTGACATTTCATTGCCGGACGGGGATGTTAATCCGGCGGCTCCTTTACCGAAGCACGTAATGGCGATAATGGTATGTGCATTTGCTTTTGTTACACATTTCCACTTCTGGTCATCAATCGAATCGGTTGCGTGTGCATGTTTTCCTTCAGGAGCAGCTCCAGAGGCTGGAAGTGGAGTTGTGTGAAGTCATGAGGAATAAGGAGAGATTGCAAAAGAATCTGTTGGAGCTCACAGAGTACACGCACATGCTGCGCATCACTTGTAACTTTGTGCAGAGAAGCGCCGAGGTGAGCGGGTTGCAATAGTATCCAGAGCAGTGCACGCTTCCTGTCTTGTGTGTACAAACACACTGGATGTTGTGTGTTTATGAATATTTGTTTTTTCTCTCCCGTATCTCGATTATGTATTGCTTTTATGGCAGAGAGAGCCAGTGCAAGTTGCATACGAAGAGTTTCCTTTCCTAGAAAAGAGCACAGTGATGGATTACAGCAGTATGCAGAGGCTGGGAGCCAAACTCGGGTAAAATTAACAGCCCGCTCGTTGTATTACATAAAGTTTATATCATCGGTTAGTTGGTTTAATGCTTAGGTGTAGTAACACGATTGTAGCGTCGCGGTAATAATGTGGGTTATCCAAGATGGAATATAGTTTCACATGCTTGTAAAAGTTCTCTAACTGCAAGACTAAAGCGATGCCAACTGGGTTTCTATCTGTGGTTACGCTTTGCTTTTTATTTGTGACAATCTGTAATTTGTTTCAGAGATATCCTGCTAATATTAAAATTGATCCTGCCATCCATCCTTAGATTTTTTTTCTTCCATTTGTCCCCATTAGAGAAACTATTGATATCCACACCGGTATTGGTCTAAATGATTATGTTTCTTTTATTGGAAACTCGTGAATGAAAAAAAAATGCACAGGTAAAACTGAAAGTGCATAATATTTACATTTACGATACTATTTTTTTCAATTCATTTTAGATTTGCTGTTATGGCGGCACGGTGAATCAGTTGGTAAAGCGTTGGCCTCACAGTTCTGAGTACCCTGGTTGAATCCCTGACCCACCTGTGTGGAGTTTGCATGGTCTCCCTGTGCCTGGGTGACTTTTCTCTGGTCACTCCGGTTTCCTCCCACATCCCAAAAACATACAACATTAATTGGACACTCTAAATTGCCCATAGGTGCGATTGTGAGTGCGGCTGTTTGTCTCGATGTGCCCTGCGATTGACTGGCAACCAGTTCGGGGTGTACCCCGTCTCCTGCCCGTTGACAGCTGGGATAGGCTCCAGTGCTCCCCGCGACCCTTGTGAGGATAAGCGGCAAAAGAAAATAGATGGATGGATGAAAATGAAAAGATAAAATGCACAGGTATAACTAAAAGTGCATAATATTTATATTTGTGGTCCTATTTTTTATTCATTTTATAATTGCTGTTATGATATAACGTAGAGGGCGGAACGGTTGACAGCTGGAATAGGCTCCAGCACACCCGTGACCCTTGTGAGGATAAGCTGCTAAGAAGATGGCTGGAAATAACATAGCTGACTTGCAGCTAGCATGGGATCAATATACATTAGCCGTCCTGTTCACAATTGCGCTACGTTTGACAAGTGACCTGCCAAAGCTTTGGGACCAGCACCAGTCCATGTTGCTCAATAGATGGATGGATGTATATTTAACATAAATACATATTTGGATTTTGGCAAATGTTCTCTTTATTCTCTTGCAGTTTCATTTCTGGGCTCATCCAGAGGACAAAGATTGAGGCCTTTGAGCGCATGCTATGGAGAGTGTGTAAAGGCTTCACCATTCTCAGCTATGCGGAAATCGAGGAGTATCTCCAAGATCCTGACACTGTAGGTCCCGCAAACTGGCTCCTCTTGCACCATTTTGCAGTTTGTTCTCAAGATTGTGAAGTGTCATGCCTATAAACATTCTTAAATAGATAGTGATAAAAAATACATATAACATTATTCACTTCAATGTCCATACGAAAAAATAAATATGAGCGGAGAGTGCGTCATCCATGCGGAAAGTTGCGGCAGTCTCATTCGACATCCAAGTGGTCGCCATATTGGCTGCCTCTTCTGTCCGTGGCATCACACCAGGACATTCAGCATTGAAAACACGTTGTGCCACCTACTATGGGACACAGACGCTCTTTTCAAAGAAGACAACATCTCACAATCGAGTGAAGTGACCGGGACAATATTACCCTATCGTTTCGAGCCTTATTTAGATGATCTGCGGCTCACTTCTAACTTACAACAGACTCCCAGACAGTATGTATGAGCCAGCCCGGCCGAAGCCGTGCTCGGCACCGACGGGTACGTCGACACATTTAGCACCCCTGATTTACGTGAGCGGATCTTTTGTTACCTTCTGAGAGGATTACGCCCCCCCAAACTATTATTATAGTTATATCATAGTAATATATCTAATATAACTATCTAATACAAGATATAACTATATATAGTTATATCAACCATGCGCAAAGTTGTGGAAGTCTCATTCGACATCAAGTGGTTGCCATATTGGCTGCATCTCCTGCCCGTGACGTCACCCCAGACATTCGCCATTGGAAACATGCCATGGCCCCTACTATGGGACATGCCCCTTCAGACATGGAAGCTCTTTTTGAAGAAGAGAACATCTCACAATCGAGTGAAGTGTCCGGGGCAATATTACCCTATCGTTTCTAGTCATATTTAGATGATATGCGGATCACTTCCAATGTATGTATGAGCCAGCCCGCCCGAAGCCGTGCTCGTCCGCAAGGCACATCGGTACATTTAGCACCCCTGTCATACGTACAATGATCTTTTGTTACGTTATGAGAGATGGATTCCGTTGCCCCCCCCCCCAAACTATTTTTTTTTTTGTAGCTCTATACACACCTACCTGTCATTTGGAACCCACAAAGCTCTCGTCCTTTGCACCCGTGCAATCCTTTTTTCGCCACTAACCTGGTCTTTTTGAAAAGTATGACAAATGAATCCATCCTCCCGAGTGTTCCAACAATATCCAGCAATACAATGAGCCGGCATTTTGATTAACACAGTGGAACAACGAGCTTCCTTCCAGCAGGTAAAACTAGTAAAAACCTACAAGGCCGCTTAAGTGGGCATCGGCTCCTAACGTCACTTCCTGCTTCTTGTCGAAAACAAATCCTTCGAGAGGATTTTCATGGCGGGAGTTACAAAAAACCATATACGTTAAAATCATGTTGTGTGGTGGGGAAAAAAAAAACGGATGGGTCCATTCCGGCTGCCTTTTTTTTTCAATAATAACATACTAAAAATAATGCATTTCATGACAGTGGATCTTTTAATGAAGCCTTTTTATCCACTTACAGGGCGAGCCCACCAAAAGTGTGGTGTTCCTAATCTCTTACTGGGGAGAGCAGATTGGTCAGAAAGTGAAGAAGATCTGCGACTGGTGATATACCACACCATTACTTCATCTTATTGGTGCATAAAATAAAGCGCCACATCTAATTCATATTTCTTTTCTTTCCTCCCTAGTTATCACTGTCATGTGTATCCATATCCCAGTAGCAACGAGGAGAGGAATGATGTTGTACAAGGACTAGGTACTCGCATTCAGGACCTGCACACTGTATGTACTTCCATTTTGTGTTCACGCACGAGTTCAATTAGTGACAAAATGCGAGTTGGGGTCGGTTTGTCATTGACTACTGGATTTTCCTTGCAAATGCATTTACTGTCATCTTGTTAAAATACAACCTGCAGAGGTTTAATAATACCTTGCTTCTGAGATTTAAAAAAAAAAAAAAAAAAAAGAGGCGACACATTTAACAACGGATAGTCGATATGCTGAAATAAAATTATGTAAATCCTCATGCTGTTTTCCAAGTTAATTAAAACTGTTGTAAAAGCATCGAAATACAGTATGCTCTCTTCTTTCAATTGAAGATCATTTGTTTGTAAGAAATGGGTGGCATAATTGAGCACACACCTATTTAGAAACAAAACAAACTGCTCAAGTGTGGGATCTTCACGACATAGCTTGTCCGGAGCATGTGCGCATTTATTAGATGACATGCATGAATAGTGCATCACCACACCTCAGTAAAGACCAAAAAAAAAAAACATAGCCACAAAGAGCCTCTTTATAAATGATTAACCAATTTCCTCAGAGTTAGCGAGTCAGGAGAGCTTCTTTGGGCGAGTCACTGCTTTGTGAATCGTTTCCTAGCATTAAGCCGCTGTGACTGAAAAATCCAATTTGCTCTCACTCCTTGTAGCACATGATCAGCATGAGATCCTGGCTAGCATTTTTTTTTTTTCCCAAAATGCAGCACACCTACTTCAACTCTAGCTCATCTGGTTGCTTTTGTTTCACCTATCAATGTTACAGCTGGAAATATCAACCTTTTTCGAATACCGTAATTTCCGGCCTACAGAGCGCACCTGATTACAAGCCTCACCAGGTACATTTGTAAACGAAATACCATTTGGTACATACATACGTCGCAGCTGTGTAAAAGCCGAAAGTGCCCACATTGAAACACGAGATATTTACAAAGAAGGACTTTGCACAGAGAAAGTTTTCAAAGATTTAATACCTTAGCTTGGCTTAAGATAGCAACAACACGGTAGCACGAACAGGCCTGGTGGGGAAAAATTATAAAACAAAACATACCGGTAAAAAAAAAAACAGCTGCGGCAGCTACACAGTAGCCACACGGTGGCACAGCACTAGCAGGGCCGGTTGAAAAAAACCATACTGTATTTTCCATACTATAATGCGCACCTATAAACCTTTTATTTTCTCAAAAGCCGACGGTGTGCCTTATAATCCGGTGCGCCTTAGACATTGATCAATATTGAGCCTTTAGTATAACTCCATCTAATGGATGCATAACGTAACCCCAGCCTCTACTGTAGCGTCTATCCTATGCACCTTTAATGCAGTGAGCCTTATCCATGAAAAAAGTCTTAAAATAAGACATTCATTGAAGCTGCGCCTTATATTGGGGTGGCGAAAATACGGTACCTAAATTACTGAGACGTGGCAGTAACACAGCAGCAACACGCTAGTGTGGAGCTAACGCTAGCACGAAGCTAACAGGGCCAGTTAAAAAGAAAACATACCGTCTTTTCCGCACTATAAGCCACACCTAAAAGCCTTTAATTTTCTCAAAAGCCGACAGTGCGCCTTATTATCCGATGCGCCTTATATATGGATCATTATTGAGCCTTTTGTGCAACTTCATCTAATGGATGCATAATGTAACCCCGGCCTCTACTGTAGCTTCTATTCTCGGGCTCAGTGACCTTTTTGAGGCTGAGGGCACTTCGTGCGCACCGATCGTATGAAGGGCGACGTGACCTGTTTGCTGCAAATTTCAGACTTCAGTTCATTACACGTACATACATTTTTTTTTTATTTATTGTAGTAAATGACATTACAGGTATTTAAAAAAATTTATTCACGTAAGTCAGATTCAGAATTTAAAGCACGAATAATAATAACAATTTGTGGCCTATGGTATTTTTAGAACATACCTCGTGGGCGCCTTATATGGTCCACGCGGGCTACCCTTCGCCCGCGGGCACCACGTTGGTGACCCCTGGTCTTTTCTATGCGGCTTATAATACGGTACACTTATAATCCATTGCACCTTATATATGAAAAAAGGGAAAAAAATCTTAAAATAGGCCATTCGTTGAAGCTGCACCTTATAATGCGATGCACCTTATAATCTGGTGCGCCTTATATATGAAAAAAAGTCTTAGAATGGGCCATTCATTGAGGGTGCGCCTTATAATGTGGTGCGCCTTATAGTTCGGAAAATACGGTACCTAAATCAAAGACGCGGCGGTAACACAGCATCAACACGCTAATGCTAGCGTGCCATTAACAGGGCCGGTTAAAAAAAAAAAACAACATACTGGTTAAAGTCACTTCCTCGGCACATATATTCCACCGGCCTCACTTTTACTTTTCCGCTCGAGTGCCCCCTGCGGCCATTAGAAAAAAATGTACAAATTAGCTGCATTACCGCATAAGCCGCAGGGTTGAAAGCGTGTGAAAAAAGTCGCGGTTTATAGGCCGGAAACTACGCTAATTACATGTCTTAAAATTACAGTCCAATCTTTTTGCTGGTCATTTCGTTAAACAAATTTCAAAGCCTGCTTTGTGGCTGTTGTTTTCAGGTTCTTCATAGAACAGAAGATTACCTGAAGCAAGTCCTGATCAAGGCGTCCGAATCGGTCTACACGTGGGTCATACAGGTCAAGAAGATGAAAGCTATCTACTACATTCTCAACCAGTGCAGTTTTGACGTCACCAACAAGTGTTTGATTGCTGAGGTTTGGTGTCCCGTCGATGAACTTCCCACGCTGAGAAGAGTCCTCGAAGAAGGATCGGTAAATCTGTTTGCAGTGAAATTTGACTCTACCACGGCCAATCGTGGTCATTTATGTAATGCCCCTTGACAAAGAGGAAGAAAAAAAGCTGCCTCTGTTTAAAGAGCTTGCTTGTCTGATGAAAACCGTTTCAGTGATCTAACAGATAAAGTAACACCATTATCATAATTGAAAAAGTGAATTACATTACACAAGCGAAAGAAGTAACAAACTAAGTATTGCAGTTGTATTATAATGCCAGTACTCCCATCGGTGTTGAAGTTCAAACTGGTAACGTGTTTTGTTTGACAGAGGAAAAGTGGCTCGACCGTTCCGTCCTTTGTCAACCGCATTCCTACCAATGACACTCCACCTACCCTGATTAGGTGCAACAAGTTCACAGTTGGCTTCCAAAACATTGTGGATGCTTATGGAGTGGGGACATACAGAGAAGTCAATCCTGGTAAGCGGGTACCTTTTGTTTTTCCACTGTGTAATTCTTGCTATGTGTTTATGCAAATAACGTAATTTCCGGCCTACAAGACGCGACTTTTTTTCACGTGCTTTCAACCCTGCGGTTTATGCGGTAATGCAGCTAATTTGTGCATTTTTTTCTAATGGTCCCAAGGGGGCACTCAAGCGGTAGGTAAGAGTGAGATGGTGGAATCAATGTGGTGAGGAAGTGACTTTTACCGGTATGTTTTGTTTTTTTTACCGGCCCTGCTCGTGTTAGCGCTGTGGTAGCATGTTGCTGTGTCCCAGTGAGTTTTACTTGTTTTTTTTTTTTTTTTTTTTTTACCAGCCCTGTTAGCGCTGGCTGTGCTAGCATATTGCTGTGTCTACGTTATTTTTACCAGTATGTTTTTTTCAACAGGCCCTGTTAGCACCACGGTCGCATCAGCGCCGCACTAGTGTCTTGCTGCTGTGTCTCAGTGATTTTTACCAGTATGTTTTTTTTTTTTTCCAGCGGCCCTGTTAGCACCGGGCTAGGATTAGCACCACGTTAGTGTGTTGCTGCTTTGTTACTGCCGCGTCTCAGCGATCTAGGCTATTATTTATTTATTTTTAACCGGCCCTGTTAGTGCAGTGCTACCGTGTCGCTGCCATGGCTGTTTTTTTTTTTTTTTTTTAAACATGTTCATGCTTCCATGTTGTTTCTGTGTTAAGCTAAGCTAAAGTATCAAAACATTGAAAACTCTTTCTGTGTACCGTCTTTCTTTGTAAATATCTCGCGTTTCAATGTGGGTACGTGCGGCTTATATGCAGGTGCTGGCTATGTATGTACCAAATGATATTTCCTTTACAAATGTACTGGGTGAGGCTTATAAGCAGGTGCGCTCTGTAGGCCGGAAATTACGGTAAACTGTTGCCCATACATTTTCAAACACGACACCCTGAAAAGATGCATTTGACAAAATATTTATATGGAAGGAGACCTAGTATTTTAACAATTACTCACCTACATTTGTCATTCTTTTCTGTTTTTTTTTTTTTGTAGCACCTTTCACAATCGTTACATTCCCCTTCCTGTTTGCGGTGATGTTTGGAGACATGGGTCATGGTCTTCTCATGGCCGCCTTTGCTTTTTGGATGGTGTTGTGCGAGAACAACCGCAAGCTTAAGAACACCAGGAATGAGGTAAGTAAGTGGCCCTTTAACTTATTTAGGAAGTGTGTATTTTTTTTTTCAAGACAAGGTTGAAGTGTAACCGGATGGTTTGGTGTCTACACGCAGATCTGGAACACATTTTTTGAGGGTCGTTACATCATTCTAATGATGGGCCTCTTCTCCGTTTACACCGGCCTGATATACAATGATTGTTTCTCCAAGTCTATAAACATCTTTGGTTCTGGATGGAGCGTCAAAGCAATGTTCGCCGCTAATGCGTGGGAGTAAGTGTTTCACAAAGACGATAAACAAATCCAGGAAAGCTTCTGCCATTGTGATGAAAAGATTCAAATAGTCTGCTTTCAACTCACAATTGGCGGTTTAATCTTCTGCAAATAGTGCCAAGGATGTTAACAGCAATGGCTTTCTTACTCTGGATCCGAATGTCACCGGAGTGTTCAGTGGACCGTACCCTCTTGGAATTGACCCAGTAAGTAGACTGTATTAAAGTCTTGTCACACTTAATATCACTATACAATAACGTGATATGGTTTGAAATCATTTGGTAATACAGTGTTCCCTTGCGATAGAGCTCGTGCACCTACATCATAAAATCACGTGACTTCTGTTTACCTCGCCATATTGCCGGTCAAGCTAAGCATTGCTTACTGCTAAGTCGGTTGGAGACGACACGGAAATATGTCTTGTAGCATGACGCCCAGAGTCTTGTCCGATACCGTTAGACATTTAGAAAGTTAAAATAAACAAAGGTACGTGGAAAAATCAGATAAACTCAGCATAGAGGACCCGTATTTAATGCCGAAGTTGATGTTTTTGCCAATAAGAAATTGGACCGTCAATTGGCTTCCGCTTGTCTTGGACAACTGGATCTACACATGTATTTCGTGAGTAAGTTGTCTAGATTTACACGGAAAAGTTTGAAAGGGTAGAAAAGTCTGGACGCATACGAATACTTTGTTGCTGGATCTGTTCTCATCAGGAATAAATCCCACATAGTGACGGTTTTGACGGCTCGTGAACGTGGAAGCGTGTTCGGCGACACGTTGACCTTTGCTGGAATCGATCTTTTCAGCTAGTATTCAATACAAATACCAATATTTAAATAAATGACCCCTGGTTTTACACAAACTTTCATTCATTAAGTATGATTGGAATAAAAGAAAAATATTGGACGGAGTCGTCTCCATGCAACGTACACGGAAGCGATTGCGGCCACACGTTAACCTCCGTAAACCTCTGCGACAGACATTTTTTTTTAATACGCATTGTTCTCAAATGAGCCAACTTGGCATTAAAAATACTTTTTGGTAATTTTGAGATTGAGAAGAATAATTCCTACCTGAAATGAATCGATCGTTACACAGGCATCCGTGTATTTTGGTCGGGCACCATCTATCACGTTTAATTGCCAAAATCCATCGATATTTTCTGGTCTTTTCAGTTGGTATTCCATAGAATAATCTCTTTGAATAATCTGTCTCGTCTGTTGTGATAACCAACAGCACAACACGTCTCGGGTACTGTAAATATTCTCCTCCGGTTCAATGTCCCCCACAATGTCGAGCAGCTCTGTTCGACTGTCAATATGGCGCTGTGAAAATGGTGATGTCACGTGCACGAGCTCAATATCCCGGGCCACCTCTTGCAGATTCAGTGCATTGTGGATATATATATATTTTTAAAAAATTCATATTGTGCATAATGCACCATATCGCGGTATTTTGAGTGTGCTGTATTTTTTAAAATGTTATTATAAACCCTTACTGTAAATAAACAACAACTAAATAAAATTTCAATTAAAATACATTTTACAAGGACCAACATCTATACGAAGTCTGCGGTACTATAGTTACTGTGTGTTTAAGAATTTAAAAGGTGTTTAAGAACATATAGAAAAGTGTTTATAAGAGTATTGTACAGGTTACTAGGAGTGTGCTTTAAATATATGTAATGTTCAAGTACAAAAACGTTTTTTTTTTTGCAAAATGTATTTGCATAATAGCAACATAAATGACTTCACTTTTTTTTAAAACTCATTCTTAGCTGCTTTGTGCTGTTTTTTTTTTGTGTATAATACATTAATGTGTGTGTCTCTTTCAAGATTTGGAATCTGGCATCAAACCGTCTCACTTTTCTGAACTCCTACAAAATGAAAATGTCGGTAATATTGGGCATCGTTCACATGAGCTTTGGGGTAATCCTCAGCACTTTTAATCACTTGTAAGTATTTTGTTTTAATCTTGGCCGCAGATGAACGCCAAATTATATTAATTGTCTACTTTCATTTTGTTTATGAAACAGGCACTTCAGGAGGAAGTACAATCTGTACTTGGTATTTCTTCCTGAGATCCTGTTCCTGCTGTGCCTTTTTGGTTACCTGGTGTTTATGATACTCTTCAAGTGGCTCTTCTTCTCCGCCACAAACTCCAGACAGGCTCCAAGCATCCTCATCCACTTCATAAATATGTTTCTCATGCAAGGTGACTCACTGCAGCCGCTCTACCCAGGGCAGGTAAATGACTCAAAGTGGTCGCTTTTTTACCAAGTACTGAATATGGATTATCGATACCAAATGAGTTCTTTATAAACGTCTCTGTCTGACATGCGTGGTTTTTCACTCCAGCAAATGAAAATGAGTTTTAATAGATGGTCATGTGTTGCACTGAGATCAACACGCCGACTGCACATTTGTGTCCCAAATAGACAAAAGTCCGGTAGGTGTTATGAGACAAATGGTAATAATGAATTATTTCATCAGAAGACGACAGTAACGGAAGTGCCAAAGTGTCAATTCTGGTATTAATGTAGCAAAGGGGTTTTGGTGCAGCCGTGTAGCCCGAGTATCCTTCCAAAAGAGACATTTTTTTAATTTGTATGTAAAATTAAATACAATTAAAAAGTTTTAATGGTTAATCCTTTTATTTTTTTCTTTGAATTTTCATTTAAACCTGTGTTGGGGATGCATTGTACCGTAATTCCTGGCCTTCAAAGCGTACTTGGTTATAAGCCTCATCCAGCACAATTTGTAAAGGAAATACCATTTGGTACATAACATACGGCGCAGCTGTGTAAAAGACGCAAGTGCCCACCTTGAAACGCGAGATATTTGCAGAGAAAGACGGTACACAGAGAGTTTAACGCTAGCGCCGCCGCGCTAACAGAACTGGTTTAAAAAAAATATATATATACAGGTAAAAATCTTGAGACATGCCAGTAACACGCTAGCGCAGCGCTAACAGGGCCAGACGGGTAAAAGTCACTTCCTCGGCGCATATATTTCACCGGTCTCACTCTTACTTTTTCCACTCGAGTGCCCCCTTGCGGCCGTTAGAAAAAATGCACAAATTAGCCGCATCACTGCATAAACCGCATTGTTGCAAACGTGTGAAAAAAGTCGCGGCTTATATGCTGGAATTTTTTTTTTCCACATTATAGATTTAACTACAGGCAAGTGTTATGTTTTGTGCGCCCGTAGAATGAAAAATTGATTTTCAGAATTTTTTTCTTTTTGCTCTCAAATTTTTGTAGCATTGTAAATGTAAAATATGGAGTTAAGAGAAAAAAAAACATCTTTCAATAATTAATTTATAAACGTAGCCGAATGTTGTTTTTTGTTGTTGTTTTTGCTCTCAAATTTTAGTAGCGTTGTAAACCTATGAGATGGAGTTAAGGGGAAAAAAGGTGTTTACCTTTCAACAATTAATTTATAAACGTAACCGAATGTTTTGTTTTGTTGTTGTTTCCAGAATGGCTTGCAGATATTTCTGGTAGTCGTCGCTGTGCTGTCAGTGCCCGTCTTGCTCCTCGGGAAACCACTCTACCTCTTTTGGCTTCACAAAGGAAGCAATCGGCTTCAAATGTACAGAGTGAGTGAAGCGTCCTTTTTGGTCGTCGGAATGTCTGCTGACGCAAGTCTGACTTGATGTAATCCGCGTTCTCAGGGGTACGAGCGTGTGCGTCGCAGCAGTGAGGAGGAGCTCTTCTTGTTGCGGACTCAAGACATGGAGGAGGGCAGCAGTCACAGCGAACTGTCTTCGAGTGGGGAGCAGCACTCAGAGGAGGTCAGCAAAGTCAGTCGCCGTACTCTTGAGAAAAAACTTGTCTATACCGCTAAGCTCTGTTTTGTCTCGATCGGAACAGTTTGACTTTGCCGATGAGTTTCTGCATCAGGCCATCCACACTATTGAGTACTGCCTGGGGTGCATTTCCAATACCGCTTCTTACCTGAGGCTCTGGGCTCTGAGTCTGGCACATGCCCGTAAGTATGACGCCTTGCAATGCAATTCTGAAAGCACAATTTGGTTAAATTCATGGAGAGCGTTATGGCTATTTGTCATCTCAGTTTCAATTGAAGAAGTTTGGTGACTGTATGAAATAGTTTTATGCTGTTAATTGTGATTCAATCATGAACTATACAGTGAAGAAAAGAAGTATTTGAACACCCTGCTATATTGCAAGTTCTCCCACTTGGAAATCATGGAGGGGTCTGAAATTTTCATTGTAGGTGCATGTTGAGATGAGATGATCCAAAAAGAAAAATCCACAAATCACAATGTATGATTTTTTTTTAACAATTTTTGTGATACAAATAAGCAAATAACTATTTGAACACCTGTCGATCAGCCAGAATTCTGACCCTCAAAGACCTCTTAGTCCGCCTTTAAAAGTCCACCTCCACTCTATGGATTATCCTGAATTAGATCCACCTGTGTCGGGTCGTTAGCTGGATAAAGACAGCTGTCCACCCAATACAATCAGTAAGACTCAAACTTATGACATGGCCAAGACCAAAGAACTGTGCAAAGACACCAGAGACAAAATTGGGCTACGGCGAAATTGCCAAGAAGGTTGGTGACAAAAGGTCCACTGTTGGAGCAATCATTAGAAAATGGAAGAAGCGAAACAGTCAGCCCAGGATTACATGACAGGACTTGGTCAATGACCTGAAAAGAGCTTGGACCACCGTTTCCAAGGTGACTGTTGGTAATACACTAAGACGTCATAGTTTGAAATCATGCATTACACGGAAGGTTCCCCTGCTTAAACCAGCAGATGTTGAGGGCCGTCTTAAGTTTGCCAGTGACCATTTGGATGATACAGAGGAGTCACGGGAGAAAGTTTTGTGGTCAGATGAGACCAAAATGGAATTTTTTCGTTCTAATTCCACTAACTGTGTTTGGAGGAAGACAAATGATGAGTTCCAACCCAAGAACACCATCCTTACTGTGAAGCATTCTTTGGGGCTGTTTTTCTGCACACGAGAGATTAAGGAGAGGCTGACCGCGACCATGTATTGTGAGATTTTGGGGAACAACCTCTTTCCTTCATTCAGAGCATTGAAGATGGGTCGTGGCTGGGTCTTTCAACATGACAATGACCCAAACCACACAACCAGGAAAACCAAGGAGTGGCTCCGTAAGAAGCATATCAAAGTTCTGGCTTCAGACCTAAACCCAATAGAAAATCTTTGGAGGGAGCTTAAACTCTGTGTTTCTCAGCGACAGCCCAGAAACCTGTCTGATCTAGAGAAGATCTGTGTGGAGGAGTGGACCAAAATCCCTCCTGCAGTGTGTGCAAACCTGGAGAACACTACACACCTCTGTCATTGCAAACATAGACTAGTGTCCCAAATATTAACATTGGTTTTCTCAGGTGTTCAAATACTTATTTGCAACTGTATCAAACAAATAAATCGTTAAAATGTATGATTTCTGGATTTTTATTTTTAGATGATCTCTCTCACAGTGGACATGCACCCACGATAAAAATTTCAGACCCCTCCATGATTTCTAAGTGGGAGAACTTGCAATATAGCAGGGTGTTCAATACTTGTTTTCTTCACTGTATAGACAGTGTTTTCCATCAAGTTCCAGAAGTATTGTTAATACATGTTTTCTTTACAGTTTGTATAAGGAGGCTTTTTTTTTTTGCACACAGAGCTATCTGAGGTACTATGGGCCATGGTGATGCGAGTCGGCCTGCGAATGGAATCGATTCTTGGGGTTTTATTCCTAGTGCCGGTGTTTGGCCTGTTTGCCGTCCTCACCGTGTCCATCCTGCTGGTGATGGAGGGCTTATCGGCTTTCCTCCACGCCCTTCGACTGCACTGGTGAGACGCCGCCGTAAAGCCGTCGACCACTAGCGTGAGCTTTATTGAAGCTACTTTTTAATGCAATTTTTTACTCACTCAGGGTGGAGTTTCAGAATAAATTCTACAGCGGAACGGGAGTCAAGTTTTACCCATTTTCGTTCTCTCTGCTGCCCTCCAGCTTTGAACAGGAAGGTTTACTGTGAAGCAAAAGGACGTTGGATGTTTTAAAAAGCCAAAATGTGATTGTTCCAGTGATTTCATGAACTGATTTGACCCCCACCCTCCTCCCCACCTCCTTAAACCATTTCTTTTTCAATGTGTGCTGGACTTTTAAAAGGACCACGACCACCAACAGCATTTAAGGACACTGCCAGCTTGAACTGTACCAAAAATACTGTCAATTTTGTACCACTGTCAACATTATGCTTCACTTTAGAGTACAGTTAACGGTTTCATTTGCAACTTTAAACATTGTAACTGCTGAAATTGGTCTTGGACGTCAGTTTGAGGAAGCACGTCGCTCAAGTTTCCACATCCGTTATTTAATAGCTGACCCTTTTGTTGCACTGCTTGCCTTAATACAACCAAATCGCACCATAGACGAGCCCTCCATCACCTTGTGTTCTAGATTTCTGATATCAAAATCCATGCTTAGTGATATTTTTCTAGGTTTATAAATCTGTAAGGCGTACATATTGATACTTTTACGGATGTTTTTTTTTTTAATTTATTCACTTTTAAAATGCTTCAGAATTAAAACTGAATGCATTGTTGATTTTTTTTTTTTCTTCCTTCGACAATGTCATATTTGTGCAGTAGCTGACAGATAAAAATCTAACTCTATAATTATTGCTGTTTAGAAAGATACCGGCTCTTCGATGGTTAACAGTCACGATGCAGCACTTTTATCAAATGTGATTATTCAGTGAAATCTGGCGTCAGCGGTGTGTTAAATTGTTGCTTATTGGTTATTATGGCCGCCCTCTGGACTGAAGGCTAATTTGGTTTATTTACTCCTAATTGTTGTCTTATGTTCTCTGGCAGAACAAAGTCATATTTGTAAGATCCCAGATAGTTTTGACGAGTTGTGATTTTTAGCAATTGTATTAATTCATTGTTGTCATAGCCATTAAAGTTAAGTTTATCTCGCCATTTGTGTTAATATTGTAGGTATAAACGCCCCAATGATCTCCAACTTGTCCTCGGTTGTTTGCATATTTTCTGTAAGACTGACACTTTTATGCAACGTCATACAAAAATCTCTGGAGATGGTGGGAGTCATTTGAATCATTTCTTCAGAAGGATTTTCATAGTTATTTCTGGAGCCAGGCTGTTTGCAAATGCATATTCGTTGAACGTGCAGTAACTGATGCATAAAGTATGGAATGAATATGTGCCACCAGGATTTGAATTTGAAATGTAAAGTAATCACATTTTCACGAGTTGTATTTCAGTGTAACATATTAATGTTAATAATTCAACCAGCTACAATTCGCTGTCTAAAATTCACCGTCTGTGCCACAAGGCAGAGTGACTTCAGATCAGAACACCCAGCCAATCGCATTTACGCTTTCTTAGTCACGTGACGTCACATACTCACCAATTTCAGACTGAATTGTAGCAACTATTGAAAATGTGATCACTTTACATTTCAAATTCAAATCCTGTTGGCACTGATCTACTTCTATAGAATCCATTAAACATTTATATACATAATACAACGGAACCTCGGAATTCCAACTAATTTTGTGTGTGTACGAAGGAAAGATTCCAAATCCATATGTCACGTTAAAGAATGAGACCGCCGGATATAAACACTTTTTATTCATTAACTGTACACTAGTTCAATGTCACGTGATGTCACACGACGAAGAAAGCGTAACTGGATTGGATGGCTGTTCGGTTCTGACCTGGAGTAACCCCGCCCGGTGGCAGAGAGGGTGAATTTCAGACACCGAATTGTAGCCGGTTGAATTGTTACACATTGAAAAGTTACACTGAAATGCAACTGTTGAAAATGTGATCACTTTACATTTCAAATTCAAATCCCGTTTCCTGGGACATTTCAAATTCAAATCCTGGTGGCACTAATTTGCTTCCATAGTTGGTGCTACAAAACCCAACATTTGCAAAAGTAAATAACCAAAGCCAGTCACCCGGTGACAAAGCACTGTCATTCAACCAGCTACAATCCGCTGTCTGAAATTCAACTGGCTAAAATTCGCTGCCTGGCGTCACTTGACTACGTAAGCGTAACTGGATTGGCTGGCTGTTTGGTTCTGACCTGAAGTAACCCCGCCTCGCGGCACAGATGGTGAATTTCAGACAGCGAATTGTAGACGGTTGAATTTACACATTGAAAAGTTACACTGAAATACAATTATTGAAAATGTGATCATTTTACATTCCAAATTCAAATCCCGTTTTCTGTGGGCCTTTCAAAATTCAAATCCTGGTGACAGTTATTTACTTGCATAATCTACTTCCGAAGAGTCCGAGGACATCTAACACAGCGAAAGGTATCATGGACTGTCCCAGGTAAAAACATAGAACATCATAGATAACACAGATAAGGGATCAACCCATAACACCTAGGAGAGGTGAGACAACCAATAATCTACACTAGCCCAGTAGCAGAATTTTAAAAAATCGATTCCAAAACTGACTGGAAGGTAGTGTAAAGACTTTAGAACTTGAGTTATATGCGCTGACTACTCTGTTGTGGTCAGAACCCGAGCTTTTTTTTTTTTTTTTTTGTCCAGTCAAAAGACCATTACAATTTTCCAAATAGGGCGACACGGTGGATCAGCTGTAGAGCATTGGCCTCACATTTCTGAGGATTGGGGTTCAAATCCCTGGCCCCGCCTGTGTGGAGTTTGCATGTTCTCCCCGTGTCTGCGTGGGTTTTCTCCGGGCATTCCGGTTTCGTCCCACATCCCCAAAACATGTAGTCATTGGAGACAATAAATTTCCTCCGAGGTGTGATTGTGAGTCCGGTTGTTTGGCTGGCAACCAGTTCAGGGTGTCCGATGATAGCTGGGATTGGCTCCAACACTCCGCGCGAGCCGCGTGAGGATAAGCGGCTCAGAAAATGGATGACGGGTCTCATTCGGCAACACGTGGCGAATTAGCGAGTGAGTGTAAGTAATTTCGCGCAGTGTCATACGAGTTCACCAATTCGTCATATTTGTATTAATTTCTTAGGTTTGGGGAAAAAAAAAAACAAGCAGTCAGCTTTTACGATCGTTGCACCTTTTTCTTGTCCGGACGCAGGAAGTTTGTTGGTTGCTAGGACGACACGTAATTGTACTCCACTGCGTCGGTGGACAAAAACTTGCAAACTTAAAATACTCTAGGGGTAAATAATAAGAATAAACTTGCAATTATGGCCCACGACGATACACGCGTGGAATGGATACGACAGCGAGTTCGTGCTTGTTTTCATTTAGCTGACAATTCTTGTTTCGACGAGCTGCTAAATCGGAGAGATGGAGAAGAGGAGATGGAACTTATTCGCTATTTGAATGCCGTGTCGGAAGAGAACACGGCGTCATGCCTTCTTTTTATGAAAACTGTCAGAGAGGAGGAGATTGGAGTCGAAATTCCCAAAGGTGAGTTCCATTTTTATGCGGTCAATTATGATAATTTGTTTCCGCGCTCACTTTGGTTTTGCTGAACTAGCGTGTGGTGCATTTACATCAGAATCGTCATCCAGTGACTTTCTGGAACACGAGGAGGATACAGAGACTCAAAGTAGAAACAAAACTGCTCAAAAACCTTTCAGTCATGTGAGATATATATTTTTTAAACAAATCATTTAATCTTGAATTGTTTACTCATGATGGAATCTTCCAGATAAACAATGTACTATTGTGTTTTCAGACGATTCAGGTGGTTTATCACAGCGAACTTCACATGGCAATCAACCGAGTCCCGAAGACATTTGCCAAATCTCGAGTTTTATATTTCCTCAGGACCACAAATAGTAAACGGCAATATCACGATGATGCACATTCTTAAACTTCGTTTGGGAAAAACCAATCCAGTGTATGTGTTTCACTTTAGAGACCATTGTAGAACCACTTGATATGACTGAGGCCAATAAAGTGATGCCCAAGTTTTTGGAGACCGGTTTCCATAATGGACACAACTTGCGAACGCTGCAGAAAAAACTTGTACACGTAAGTGAGCCTTACAGCCGACAACACGATAGGAACTTGTAACAAACAAATGAAGAACAATTCACACTCTAGGTTGCTACTGTGTACTACTTGTTTTTTTTTTTTAGATCTACATTCCATTAATGACTGTGCATCAGATGAAAAAAAACGAGGATTTTCCTTGTGAAGAATTCAGTGGTGGTAAGGAAACTCCAACTAAGCCAAGTGACCGAGCACCCGTTCGGAATGAGTTCCTCAACAGCACGCACAAGTTTCTGGCCTTGGTCAACTCAACTATTCAACAGCTTCAAGCTCAAGGTTTGTTTGTCATTTTCAGTTTGTCAATACGTAGCTTTTTTTTTTCCTTTTTCTGGTTTTTATTAGGCGGCATGGTGGGTCAGCTGGAAAGCGTTGGCCTCAAAGTTCTGAGGTCCCGGATTCGATTCCGGACCCGCTTGTGTGGAGTTTGCACGTTCTCCCCGTGGGTTTTTCTCCGGGCACTCCGGTTTCCTCGCACATCCCAAAAACATGCCACATTTATTGGACACTAAATTGCCCATAGGCGTGATTGTGAGTGCGGCTGTTTGTCTCGACGTGCCCTGCGATTGGCTGGCAACCAGTTCAGGGTGTACCCCGCACCTCCTGCCCGTTGACAGCTGGGATAGGCTCCAGCACTCCCCGCAACCCTCGTGAGGATAAGCGGCAAAAGAAAATGGATGGATGGATGAATGGATGGTTTTTCTTATGATAAGGCGTTACTTTGCAACACCTTGTTACTCACCGCCTCCTTGTTCAGAAGTTTACATATTTTGACCTTTCACATACATGCATACCATGGCTGTGTGGATCTTTCAAATTTTTTCTAAATAGTTCATTCTAAAATATAAAAGAACACATCTTTATCTATGAAAAGCAATAATTTCTTTCACATATTTCTTTGATTTTATGAATAAATTAAAAAAGATTAGATTAGCCCTTAATAGAACGAATGGACAGTGACGTTCCGATCCATGCCATTCCCACCTTGGTAATTCATACAGTGAAAATACATTGAGTATGAACCAACCAACAGCAATCAAAACATCCATCCATTTTCTTAGCCGCTTATCCCCACAAGGGACACGGGAGTGCTGGAGCCTATCCCAGCTGTCAACGGACAGGAGGCGGGGTACACCTCGAACTGTTTGCCAGCCAATCGCAGGGCACATTGAGACAAACAGCTGCACTCACAATCACACCTAGGAGCAATTTAGAGTGTCCAATTAATGTTGCATGTTTTTGGAATGCTGGAGAAACCAGAGTGCCCAAAAAGACCCGCGTAGGCACGGGGAGAACATGCAAACTCCACAGAGGTGGGTCCGGGTTTGAACCTGGGACCTCAGAACTGTGAGGCCAACGCTTTACCAGCGGATCCACCGTGCCGCCGCAATCAAAACAAAAAGTCTCAATTTTCCCCTTCTTCTTGAGATAATTATCAATACTTTTTAGAACTAGTACTAATCAAGTATTAGTGGGACCGGTTGGGATCAAGATGAGCGTAAGGTGCACTATGGACTACAGCTATTATCAAATGCTGGAGAGATGGGTTTTCATTTCTGCGCACTCTTGAAGTGTCCTTCAGCAAGGCACCAGTCCTTCAATTGTAGGTATGACTCTTTAAAAGTGAATTTTCCTCTCAGGGATCATTAAAGGATCGTCATCCTTTCTGGAAAATATACTCGTTCACAGATTTACTGAAAAGGAGCATCTCCAAATCTGGGACAGATTCAGAACGGATCGTTTCAGATGGAACAGACAGAACCACATTCATGTAATTTACATGATGTGATGACATCATTAAATCATGTCAATCTCGAGGGACTGCACTATGTCTGTTTTGGTTAACCAACATTTTTATTGCAGATGACATCATTCTGAAAATCCCAGATCTTGATCTGGAGCCGGAGGTCAGTGTCCTGCTGACCAATTCGGCAACGCTAAGGAGGTTGGAGCAGTGTGTGATAAACTGGCAGACTCAACTTATTGTTGCGATCGAGGAGGAAGAAAAGAAGAAGCCGCAGACTCCGAGTCCGATGGCAGAAATTATTTTTTGGCAGGAACGCGTCTCCATCCTGAGTGCTCTTAAGGTGAAGCTTAATCAGCCTGCGGTGAAAAAGATTCTGCTGGTGCTGACCAAAGCGCACGCTGGTGTGATTCCTACTATGGAGGCTACAAAAGCGAAACTTTTTAAATATTACGTTGAGGCAGATGAAAATGTACGTTTCCTCCAAACACTGGAAAGGCATTTCAAGGTAAGCTACTGTACATATTTAATCAGATTTTACTAAAATGTGTACACTATGTCTTTGACATCCAAGTCTTTATTGATAGCAAGTGCATCATAATTTTCCCACCATCCTCAATGATTTTTCTCCGTTTCAGAATCTTGCTACAGGAGCAAACCTGAGTGTGCTTCTGGAGACCATCCCATCTCTAATGAACAGCCTACAAATCGTGTGGTTAATATCCTGTTATTACAACAGGAACGATCGCATGGTCCCTTTGATGGAACGCATCGTTTGGCAACTGTCCGAACGTGTGGCCCAAGTCATTGATATCCGTGTGCTTTTCAAGTATGAACATTTTCAATGCAAACATGCGTTAATTATTGTCCATTTCTCTCTCTACGAGAGTCTGATTGCGTTTCTTGGGCAGAGATGAAAGAGAGGTGGCAAAAACTAAGGTGGACGATGCCAAGAGAGTTCTGGAATCGTGGAAGTCATCCTACTTTGAAGTGCGTGCTGAAATTGAGCAAGGAGGCACAGGAAGACGGTGGGAGTTTGATAAGAGGAAGCTTTTTGAGAAAACTGATTATATGGCTTCCATCTGCCGGGACTTGTACACTGTTTTGCACGTCAGTATTCTTATTCTTTCATTCATTATTTCCTGTTACTTGAGAACTGAACACGTGATAACAGCTCAATATTGAATACATTTGTAACGGTTCATGCAGAACTTGGATGAGTTTTACGCCATCTTCAGCCCAGAGTTGAAAAGGTTGACCTCTGAGCCAAAACGTTTCGACGAGATGCTGGGCAATGTCGACAACCTAATCTTGCCCTTTGAGGGAGTAACTTTTGATCCTTTCAATATCTACAAGATGAGCAGTTGGAAAATCATCATGCAGCACTTCAACAGTAATGTTTATGTAAGTTTGGAATCCAAAGGGATTTTAGATCTACATCAGTTTTAGTGGTTCTGAGCCTTTTATTTGTGTTTGATCAGGCCATTGAGAGGGAGGTCATCGCCTTCATTGATCAGTCCTTCAAGGCCATGCGCTCTTCAACTGCGGCCTTCGGAATGCTTGTAAAATTCCAAGACATTCGCTCCAGACCGGCCATCAACAATCATTTGATGAAAAAGACTAACGACGTTTTGGCTCAGTATTGCAAAGAGGTTTGTAAAAAAAGGCTTCACGTAAAAGAACACTTTGCAGATACCGTAACTTTCTTTTCACACGCTTTCAACCCTGCGGTTTATGCGGTGATGCAGCTTGTTTGTGCATTTTTTTTTCTAACGACCACAAGGGGGCACTCGTGCAGAAAAGGTAAGTGTGAGACTGGTGGAAAATATGTGGCGAGGAAGTGACTTTTACCGGTCCAGCCCTCTTAGTACTGCGCTCGCGTGTTACTGCCGTATCGTAGTGATTTTTACCAGTATGTTTTTTTTTTTTTTTTTTTTTTTTTTTAAACCGGCCCTGTTAGCAGTGTGCCAGCGTTACCGATGTGCGAGCGTGTTGGTGCTGTGTTACTGCCAAGTCTCAGTGATTTATTTATGTCTTGTAATTGTTATTTTATTTTTATTTTGATCAGTGTGACGGTCTGAGCACTCCCGGTGCTGAAAAGTCTCAATGTGTGTAATGCGGATGCGCGTATATTTTGTAAACTTCCGGCCATTCTGAAACATCCCCATCCATGCTTCGACACGTGCCATTCGACAACTTGTCGCCGAGTGTTCTTGTTCGGTATGGATGTCTCAGAAAGACGAACACGGCGAACGTACATATACGTGTATATCTTTATTTTTATGAACTTTGGTTTTAAGGTTAGGGATAGGTTATAGCGTATGGTAGCTCCCTCTATGTCAGGGGCGTCAAACTCATTTTTGTCGCGGGCCACATTTTATCTCCGGTTTTCCTCAGAGGGCCATTGTGACTGCAAAACCATAAAAATCTTTGACAGCCTCATCATATTTTCATATGAATTATATGAACTAGTTTTGGAATCAGAAATCAAGAGTAACGGGTTTTTCAACTATTGTTGTTGTGTAACACAAAAACGCTTGTAATATCTCAATGTTAGTGACAATTTGATACGGATTTAAACTTAAATCATGGAAGTTGATACAGACGATTTGCCTTTGAGGGCCACATCACATCATGCGGCGGGCTGGATCTGGCCCCCGGGCCTTGAGTTTGACAGAAGGGTAACTATGGGACTGGGAGATTTCCCTGTAAGTGTCTGCTACGTACCCAGAGTTCTCCTGTTAGTAACGCATGCGCATTAATCACAGGGAGACTTTTCAGCACGGGGGAGCGCTCAGACTGTCACACCGGTCCTGTTAGCGAAGTGGCGCTAGCGTTAGTGTCGTCGTTAGTGTTAGCCCGACGGCGCTAGCGTTAAACTCTGTGTATCGTCTTTGTAAATATCTCGTGTTTCAATGTCAGTTTCAATGTGGGCACTTGCGGCTTTTACACGGCCGCGGCGTATGTACGTACCAAATGGTATTTCCTTTACAAATGTACTGGATGAGGCTTATAACCAGGTGCGCTCCGTAAGCCGGGAATTACGCTATTTATTAATCCTACTTGAAAACTTTCTCCAGGTGGACAGCATCAATGAAATATTTGAGGAAAAGAAAAACAAACCAAAAATAAATAAGAATGAGCCCCCCGTGGCAGGCAGCATCCGGTGGACGCATACCCTTTTTCAGCATGCAAAAGAAGGAATGCTTCCTCTCCTGACAATGCCAGACTTATTGGAGAGCGAAATGGGAAAGTTGGTGAGTTATTCTACTTTTACACAGCAGTTTTGACAAAATTGAAGAATTATTCTGATACTAACCCTTTCCTTAGGCCAAAAAGAAATACATGGAAATGGCGAAAAAGATGAGCGACTATACCGTTAAGATGTACAAAACGTGGGTATCTGACACTGAACGCAACTTGCCCTTGTTATTGAAGACACCCATCATTGTGAGCAAAAGTGAAGTCCGGCGAGAGTTGGTATGTATCACTTTTACTTGATCACACCACAAAAAAAGTGAGGAAAATCATCATTATTTTTTAAAAATCTTTCACGTTAAGGTCATTCCAGTCAAGCCTGAGGTCAACTCACAATTGGACAGGCGATACCGTGTCAACTTTCCATCTGAGATCATGACAATAATTTCCGAGACCAAAAACTTGATTTTAATGTCATTCTCTATCCCCGAGATTGTTCAAAACGTGACTCTACAGGAGCTCAAATTCAAAAGGTAGAACTACTCATCGAAGACAAGAACACGCCGCGGGAACGCAAACCTCTCTATCCCACCCTGGTTTTAGGTACACTGACGATCTACACAAGCTTGTCCGCCACTACAACTCTGTGGTTGATAGTCTGAGTGATGCGAAGATCAGCATGTTGTCTGAAAATCTCAAAAGTGTTGAAACACTGTTGTCGACGGGATGCAAAAGATTGAACTGGAACTCCTTGGGTATGGTGCTAAAATGTCGCCACGACCTCATCCATGTGTGATCTGTGATCTACGGGTGTTTGTTTAAATTTTAGGAATCGCAGATTTCATCAACGAGGCCAATGAAGAGCTGTCGAAGTTTGACTCGGTTGTCAGGCAAATAGAGCACATCGAGATCGACATCGAAGCCAAGTTGCGATCGATAACGACGGCCGACCTCCTGAAATGCCCCGTGCCTGAAAATGCGGACCTTTTACCGAGTACAATTAGCCGAAATGTTCACATTTTTAATCAAATATCATAAATCACACTGACTGATGGGTTTTTTTCAGGTGTGAAGGAGTTTTGCAAATGTATTGATAGAGAGCAGGTCAAAACAGTTCATTTATTGAGACGCAAATACAACGACATTGGACCTGTAATTACTAAGGTAGAACATTTGATTATGGAAACAAACACTGGCAAGTCCAAATGTATGTCAAGTTACTACGCACACTGGGAACGGAAGGTGCACAATTCCCTCATAAACATGGTGCTGAGGTATTGTCCTGCGAACAGTAACAATGATTGACCATCACATAAGTGCCACCTCAATAACACGCATTTTGTTGATTGTCACGTTTAGGAACATCACGGGTTTTAACGCTGCACTGATGGGGAGCGGCCCCCTTTTCCGTATTGACGCTATGCTCTCCGCCCCCAAGATTTTGTTGCAGCCCAAAATAAACGAGATTTACCAGTTGCTTGTGCAGTGTATCAGAGATTGCGTCGAGAGCACCAAAGTAGGACTATTATTTTCTCTTCTGGGAGCCATTGTAGATTTTCGGCTCTCGCGGCGTGTGATGAGATCCGTCCACCTTCGTGTTTTTGTTCCAGGAATTTGTGCGTTGGATGAATGGAACCTGCATTGAGTGCCCAGCACAACACGTGGACGGTGATGACTTGGTGACTTTCAGCTTCTTTGAGGAAGTGTGTCTTCACCCTCAGATCAATGAAAGTGCCCTTGCAGTGTCCCAGAACATTCAGAAGTTGCTGCTTTCTGTAGACCAGGACCTTCACCACTGGAAACAGTACCACACTCTATGGGAAAGAGAAATAGCCACAGTCAGCGAAAAGTTCGCCGCGAAAAACCCATCATGTGCTATGTATGATCAGAAGCTGCAGTTCTATGCACATATTCATCAAAAGTTGCGTTTGGAGCCGTTGTTTAAGAATGTACACTTTATCCAATTGAACTTGGAGCCGCTGTGCCGGACTGTGCGGGAGATGGCAAAGTCCTGGATCGATTCACTCGGGGGTTTGCTCAACAAATCAGCCAAAGAGGAACTCGTCAACTTAAAAGATGAACTCACGGTAACGGTCATGTCTGCGTCCCCAAATATGACTTTTTTTTTTTTTTTAAAACTCATTATATTTATCCCTTTGATAACGTATGTTCCGCAGCAACTTTCCGAGAAGCTTAAACAGACTCCTGACACTTTTGAGAACTTAAAGAACGTCCTTGAGACCATCTCAAACATCCGAGACATGTCTCTTGATGTGGAGTTGAGCATCGCAGATATCCAGGAAAAATACAGAACATTGGCTATGTACGAAGTGGAGGTACTGTAGTTTAGCTTTTCACTTTAGTTTTAGTTTTGTTTTTTTGTGAACACATATGTACAGGGTTATTTTTTCCCGCCTTAGGTTGAAAAAGCCGAGCCGGAACTGATCGACTATGTCAAACAGATCTGGAGGTACCTCTTTGCAGAATCCAGGCGGGTGGATTTCAGACTGACAGACACAAAGATATCATTTAAAGAGGTTAGAGTATTACAATGTTAGTACTTACGCATCACATCACATTAAAAAAAACAACAAAAATGAAGTAATAACGACAAAAATTCACGGCTACAGTTCTGTCTTTCTTTGTCATCACAAAGACGACCAAGAGAATGGCAGAAGAGTTTCAAGAGGAGTTGTCCATCTTTGTCGAAAGCTGTAACATGCATGGTCCTGGAGCTGTTGGAAACGATTTAGATAAAGGTATTTATTCGTTTGAACCAGAACAATAATTATGATTCATATTTTTCAAAGGATTGATTCATCTTGCGTTTCTTTGTAGGGTTATCAAGAATGCAGTCGTACGAAGCAGAGTTTGCCAAGATCGTGGCGAGGCGGCAGGAGTTGGCTAATGCTGAGAAACTGTTGGACCTGCCCGTCCTTGCGTATCCAGAGATCATCAACATGCAAAAAGAAATGAATGGATACAGGCAGATTTATGATATTTACCATGCGCTAAAGGTTAGAGTTACATCATTGTATTTTAAAATGAACGTAACACAGCAATACTGTGATGTCAAATTTTGGGGACACATCATATCTCTGGATCCTGATGTTGATTCTCAGGTTGCAAAGATCAAGTGGTCCCAGACCCTGTGGGTGGACTCGGATATCGACTTGCTTCAGGTAGGCGTTGAATGCTTTGTCCAAGAATTGAGGAGGCTGCCCGATGATGTGCAGGCCCTACCTGTGGCCTGCTTTGTTGAGGGCAGAATGAAGGAATTCAGGGATTCTCTTCCTCTTCTGATGGATCTGAAGAATGAAGCCCTCAGAGAACGGTCTGAGTCCTCAATTGATCAAAAATAATTATTTCATCTGCATCGGAGAGACCACCTGTTTCTGATAAGATTCCTTATCGGTCCAGTAATCACAATGAATATTTCTATCTATCTGTTTCCTGTCCCTTATTCCAAAGAGGGTCCTCCTTGGACCGAACACTCAGATGTCCGATGTTTCTTTACTCCTTGAAGGGCGCTGATCAAATTGCAGTTCTGCCGATCTGTTTATCCGAATCTGAATAACATACGCCTCCGACTCATATAACACGAAAGTCTCTGAGCACAAACGTCTTCCCCCTTTTGTTTATTCTCTTTCTCGATATGACCTTTAGCATATGTCCAAACCCCAGACTGGAAGCATGATAATACCAGTTATCCTTTCTGCAACAGACACTGGAAAGAATTGATGAAAAGGACTGGTACCTGCTTCGATATGACCGCAAGCAGCTTCACTCTGGAGAACATGTTTGCGATGGATCTTCACAAATATGCCGACGTCATAGGTGACATTGTCACGTCAGCTGTAAAAGAGCTCGGTATTGAAAAGGTAAACTTTTTTTTTCCCCCTGTATAGATTCTCCTAAATTGGAGGAAACAAAAGAAGCAAAGTATGTCTCTCTGTGTCTCGCAGGGTGTGAAGGAGGTGGTGGAGACCTGGGAAAATATGAAATTTGTTATCCAACCCTATAATAAAGGCAACCAGCAACAATGTTCTGTCTTGGGCGGAGTGGATGAGATCGTGCTGAATGTGGACAACGACGCCATGAATTTGCAGAGCATGGCTGGGAGCCATTTTGCCGGACCTTTCCTAAGCACCATACAACAGTGGGAGAAAGATCTGTCTCTTATCAGTGAGATCATAGAGGTCAGACAGTGCAGGTTCATCCCCTTCATAGCCTTGAGCTGAATTTGAAAATAATAAAAAAAAAAAATCATCTTTTTTTTCCAGGTTTGGTTGCTGGTCCAACGGAAATGGATGTACTTGGAGAGCATATTCATCGGTGGTGATATTTCCTCACAGTTACCAGAGGAAGCTCAAAAATTTGATATCATTGACAAAAAGTTCAAAGATGTGAGTGATGTCTAAGTATTAATACCGTATAACTCATAACTGATCTGAAACTGATGTGCGATTAATTATTGTATAGATAATGAATGAAGCACAGAGAAACCCGAACATTAAGCTCTGTTGCCTGGTCCCCAACCGGCTAACAGACCTGCAGACTCTCAGCGAGAACTTAGAAAGGTGCCAGAAAAGTCTCAACGACTACTTAGATTCCAAGCGGGATGCATTCCCCCGCTTCTTCTTCATCTCCGACGATGAACTGCTCAGCATTTTGGGGAGTAGTCACCATGATTGTGTGCAGGAACACATGATTAAGGTAAGAGTGGACAGATCTGATCCTTCAAAGCGTGATTACACCTTCTTGTGTATCATGCTGTTTTTGTCATGGTACGTGAAATAATATGTGAATCATGTTCCCAACTATTTCACCTGTGCTCCGCAAGATGTATGACAATATCGCATCGCTGCGGTTTGACACGGAGAGCGGCGGGGAGACCGCGGTAGGGGCCATGGTGTCCGCCGAGGGGGAAGTGATGGAGTTCCAAAAGCCCGTCCAAGTCAAAGGAAGAGTGGAGGAATGGATGACGGGAGTCTTACACGAGATGAGGAGGACTAATCGGCTCATCACTAAGGAAGCAATCTTTCGCTACTGTGAGGACAGAGGCAGGTGTGTGTAGTTTGGAGGATTTTATCCCCGTCGATGAGTAGCAGAACCTTTCCCACCACGAGTCTCCTTGTCGCTCAGGGTGGACTGGATGTTGCTGTTCCTGGGCATGGTGGTACTGGCTACAAATCAAGTGTGGTGGACGTGGGAGGTGGAGGATGTTTTTAACAACTTGAAATTGGGAGACAAACACGCTCTGAAGAACTACGCCACAAAGATGCACCAGCAGATCGATGAGTTGGTAACGCGTATAATGCAACCTATGAAGAAAAATGATAGACGCAAACTCAACACCGTCCTGATCATAGATGTGCACGCGAGAGATATCGTCGACAGCTTTGTCTTGAACAGGTACAACAGCTATCGTAATTTATGGCCCTGCTACTGCCGCTCTCAACTATTAGAACCTTTTTCACGTATGTGTCAAGGTGAAACTGAATGTCGTGATTCTCTCTGCAGTATAACAGACGCTGAGGAGTTTGAGTGGGAAAGCCAATTACGATTCTACTGGGTCCAGGATGAAGACAACCTTTTTGTGCGTCAGTGCAGTGCATCTTTCAGTTACGGCTATGAGTACATGGGGTTGAACGGCCGATTGGTTATAACGCCCCTGACAGACCGGATCTACCTCACAATCACGCAGGTTCGTGAACACTTACAACACTTCAAACATGCATGCAGTTCTTAACTTCTTGGTATTGGTGTGCATTTGTGGTGAAGGCTCTCTCCATGTTTCTGGGTGGAGCTCCTGCTGGGCCAGCTGGTACTGGTAAGACAGAGTCCACCAAAGATCTGGCCAAAGCTCTGGGTCTGCTCTGTGTGGTTACAAACTGTGGTGAAGGCATGGACTACATGGTGAGAAGCTAATCTGCCAATCAGTTGAGACGACTGTATTGCCTCACATCAATCCAATTGCATCCATTTTGAGATTTTCAGTGTGTTTTCCTTAATCACCCTCTTGCCCGTGCAGGCCGTTGGGAAGATTTTGTCTGGCCTGTCACAATGCGGCGCTTGGGGTTGTTTTGATGAATTCAACCGTATTGACGCCTCGGTCCTTTCAGTGATCTCTTCACAAATCCAAACCATCCGCAATGCTCTAATTCTTCACCTTAACATATTCAATGTAAGCCTTGGCTACACAGATAATAAATATGATGATTCTTATTTTTGAGGATTGCTGCCTTTTACGTTTCGTAACTGTCGCCTTGTCATTTTGGATATCAGTTTGAGGGTCACGAGATTACCCTGGATAGCCGAATTGGGATCTTCATTACGATGAACCCGGGATATGCAGGGCGCACGGAGCTGCCTGAATCCATCAAAGCACTCTTCAGGCCTGTGGTGGTGATTGTCCCTGACTTGCAACAAATCTGTGAGATCATGCTCTTTTCCGAGGGATTCCTCATGGCCAAGGTAATTAATATGAACAAATTTCCATCCCGTTATTTCGAACCAAACGACAACTCACATTTCCTCCTTGAGAACTGAAGACTTCTCACCGCACATTTCGTTTAGGACCTTGCGAAGAAGATGACAGTCCTCTACAAATTGGCTGGAGAGCAGCTCTCCATGCAGTCTCATTATGACTTTGGCCTACGAGCTCTGAAATCTGTCCTCGTGATGGCCGGAGAACTGAAGAGAGGCTCACCAAACATTACTGAGGTCGGTGTCGGTTTCAGAATAGACCTTTAGTTCTGGCACTGCTTTATAAATAACTAAATGCTTTAGGGCAAGGGTGTCAAACTCATTTTTCTCACGGTCCACATTGTGGTTCTGGTTTCCCTCAGAGGGCTGTTGTGACTGTGAAACAAATCCAATTTAATTGTCTTACCGTATTTATCTGAAATCAAGGGTAATGTGTTTTTCAACCAACCATTCATGTTTGGTAACACAAAAAAATGCTTGCAATATCTCAACTTTATCATTTATGATGCATGACAATTTGAAATTAAGTAATTGAAATTGACACTCTAGATTTGGCTTTGCGGGCCACATGAAGTCATGTGGTGGGCCGGATCTGGCCCCCGGGCCTTGAGTTTGACACCCGTGGTTTAGGAACTGACTTTCCTAGTATTTGGGATGTAATATTGGCTCTATGGCGCCTCAGTAAAGATGTGAAATATGAATTAAAGTTCATTTGAATTTTACGAGGTCACTATATATAGATCACTAGCAGATATATATGATAATAATAATAATAAAAATGGAATACAAACCCACTAGGTCTCTGTTGTGTGCTGACTCAGATCAGATCGTGAAGCGGAGAGTCCAAATCAAACGTTGGAATACGTCACCATAAGAATTAAAGTCAGCGCCAAGTGTCAATATTTTTCTGCATTGTTTTTCATTTTACCTGTTCTCTTTGTTTTTGCAATGTTTTAAGATCCTTTTAATTTTTCTCTTCATTTTAAAAATGCTTTTGATCAATCAAAGTACGCCGAGTCATCTTGCGGATGAAATGCACCTCATGAAAAATCAAACTTATTTTTGAACAATGTTGATCTTGCATTAGAACCTCATTAGTTTGAAAATATGTAAATTAAAGCTACAATATCATTTCTAAATATGCAGCGTTTACCCTGATTCACCAGCCACGAGCTTGCGTTACGATTATGCGCACAGTATTCATATTGTATCATAAGACGAGAACAGATAATTCGATTTCACTTTTCCTTCTTCCTGTATTATTAACAGTTTTATCACTGCTAGTTCAGACAAAAGCTAAAGATTTAACGAGACAAGACTTCGCTTATCTTCCTTTCCCTGCAGGATGTGGTATTGATGCGAGCCTTGAGGGACATGAATCTACCGAAGTTTGTATTCGATGATGTGCCTCTTTTCCTTGGGCTGATCTCAGACCTGTTTCCCGGGCTGGAATGCCCTCGCGTCCACTATGCCGACTTCACTCGCGCTGTAGAAGAGGTCCTACAAGAGAGCAAATACATTTTGCTGCCTTTCCAGGTGTGGGGTGTTGTTACTATTGCAGTTTCACATTTTTATGGGTTTTGATTGCGTAAACACATCTGAGTTTTAGCAGCTAATTATTGCTTTTACGAGAGCGTTCAAAAACCCTACACACATAATAGCGTCTGTGCTTTCAGGTGGACAAAGTGGTGCAGATATATGAAACCATGATGACACGGCACACAACTATGATCGTGGGCCCAACCGGTGGAGGGAAATCGGTTGTAATCAGCACACTTTGTCGAGCGCAAACCAAGTCAGTGTTTAATTCAGCGGAGCCCGTTTTATATTTCTGTCAGGTTATTTTATCACCGTCGCTTATATCTCACCACCAGATTGGGAATCCACACCAAATTGTATCCCCTGAACCCCAAAGCTGTGAGCGTCGTCGAACTGTACGGCGTTCTGGATCCTGACACTCGAGACTGGACCGATGGAGTCTTGTCCAACATCTTCCGGGACGTCAACAAGCGTACCGACAAACAGGAGAGGAGGTCAAATGAAAACATTTCAGACAGAAAAGATGATACGTCGCACTAAAATATGCGATTGGACAAGTCTTTCATGTGTCAAATATAACTCGGCAGGTATATCTTGTTTGATGGGGATGTCGATGCTTTGTGGGTCGAGAACATGAATTCGGTAATGGACGACAACAAGCTGCTCACTCTGGCAAATGGAGAACGGATTCGTTTGCAAGGCCACTGTGCCTTGCTCTTTGAGGTCTGTAGGAATGACTCCGTTTCAAAATCATACATACCCGAGCTATGCGTTAATCGCAACATACATTGTTTGATTTTACGATTGCAAGGTTGGAGATCTGCAGTACGCTTCCCCTGCTACCGTTTCTCGCTGTGGAATGGTTTTTGTGGACCCCAAAAACCTGCGGTACAACCCATTCTGGCAGAAATGGTTGAAAAACAGACCCGTTGAAGTAGAGTATTCTCGCTGGGTTGGAGCGATACTTTCACACGAGCTGATATTTAAACTTTTCCGTGACATATTTTTGTGATTTTTTTTTTTTTTTTATTATTATAGGAGCGAGAATTGCTGGACAAACTCTTTGACAAATATGTGCACAGACTGATTGAGATGATTGTGGAAGGGATTGTTGATGGGAAACAAGGACAGAAACTCAAGACTGTTGTCCCTCAAACGGATCTGAATATGGTACGATGGGTTCGTCTTGTCCTAATTTCATGAAAATAAAAGTTAGCATCGTCCCTGATCCAGATGACTGACAATGAGTCTGATGATGTTGGCGACGAGTTCAGGTTTCCCAGCTCTGCGTGGCTCTCGACGGCCTACTTGAAACTAAAAACCAAAGTGCTGCAGTCTTGGAAAGTTTCTTCCTGGAAGCCATCTTCTTGTCGCTTGGTGCCACGGTGCCGGACAACGAAAGGGACAAATTTGATGATTTCGTCAAAAGACTTTCTGGCTTAATCATTGTGAGCGATGAGAAAAGATTGGCTGGACCTGGTGAGATCCCAGGTAAAATGTGAATTTGGATGTCAGTTTTTATTATTATTATACATTTTTGTACTCTGGTGAGGACTAAGCCTTCTTATTTCAACAAATAAGCAAGTTTTTTTTGCATTGATTATAAAATGAAATGTGGAAAACAATTCAAATCAATTGTCAATATTGAATATTATTTTGCGTGTATGTTTGTATCATTCATTCAGGGTACCTGCCCACTCTCTTTGATTTCCATTTTGATGGAAATCAGCAGAAATGGGTTCCTTGGACTCATCTGGTCACCAAATACATTCATAATCATGAATTAAAGTTTGCTGATATTCTGGGTAAGACCGTGATGCATAATTAATCCAAGTAATTTAATTTCCAAATTATCTTCCTGGCCCATACTTTTAAATGTTTGGCTCTGTTCCCAGTCCCAACCGTAGACACTGTGAAAACCGGCTGGATCCTGGAACAGATGGTCAAGATAAAGAGGCCTGCTCTTTTGGTCGGAGATCCCGGAACCTCAAAAACCGCCACCGTTCAAAACTTTCTGAAGAACCAAAATAGAGAAACAATTGTGAGCATACCAGCCAGGCATTGTTCCATTTATAATGCTCTGAAACGATTTTTATATTGTTAATATTTTCCTTCAGATGACTTTGACCATCAACCTTTCATCCAGGACAACATCCTTGGACCTCCAGAAGAACCTGGAGGCCAATGTAGAGAAAAGGACCAAAGACGTATACGGCCCTCCAGTGGGCAAGAGATTGTTGATTTATTTAGACGACATGAATATGCCGAAGGTGTCTACACTTTTGCTTGACTATTATCAAATCGAGTCAGGTGAGTCTGTTCTTTGGCTGTATTGTTCTCTTCCTGTGCAGGTGGATAGCTACGGCACGCAGCAGCCAATTGCACTGCTGAAGCTTTTATTGGATCGAGGGGGCATCTACGACCGAGGGAAGGAGCTCACCTACAAAACCCTCAAGGATCTCGGCTTCGTTGCCGCCATGGGGAAGGCAGGAGGCGGGAGGAACGAGGTGGACACCCGCTTCGTCTCGCTCTTCAGTGTCTTCAGCGTCCCTTTCCCCGCCGTGGAGTCTCTCCACCTGATCTTTTCCTCCATTATCAAAGGCCACACCCAAGTAAGGACGTTTTCATAAAAGCTACGCACCTCATCGCGTGCATAATTCAATTGTTTTGATATTTTAGCACTTTGAGGATGCGGTACAAAAGGTTTGTGATAAAATCACCGTCTGCACCCTGGAACTGTACAAGAGCCTGACTAAAGAACTGCCACCGACTCCAGCAAAGTTCCACTACGTCTTTAATCTGCGAGACCTGTCGAGGGTCTTTAGTGGCCTGACCCTCACTCGGCCTCACAGGTCTGGTGGAGCGTATGAATTCACTTGAGAGAGACCTTACATTGTGCCTTAGTGTGTGTGTACGTAACAATTATATAATTTTACCGTGACAGGTTTTCATCTGTCTCTATATTTGTCCGGGTTTGGCGAAATGAGTGTCTGAGGATTTTCCACGACAGACTCATCGATGAAAAAGACAAAAACCTGGTAAACGATCAAAGACTCAGTTTAGATTCACCGCAATAATAGGAATTATTTATAAACATGTATTTTAACTACCTTAATCTGTTAATTTCACTATATCAAATTGTGTTACTCTCAAAATTTAAATCCACCATTTCTTTAATCCACAGGTTCAAGCCCTTATAAAAAACATAGTTGAAGAACATTTCAAAGAAAACATGGAGGATGTTATGAGAGATCCAGTTCTTTTTGGGGACTACAGAGCAGCCCTGAGCCAGACCCAACCGAGGGTATATGACGACTTGCTGGATTATGAAACTTGTAAAGCGCTGTTTCAGGTATTATGACGTTTTTATCACCTAAAGGTCAAGTGTCATCCTTACAAACATTCTAAAATAGATAGTGAAATGAAAAATACATATAACAATATTCACTACAATGTCTATACGAAAAAATAAATATGAGCGGAGAGCGCGTCATCCATGCGCAAAGTTGCAGAAGTGTCATTGGACATCCAAGCGGTCGCCATATTGGCTGCATCGCCCGTCCGTGAAGTCACCGCGGACATTCGCCATTGAAAACATGCTGTGGCCCCTACTATGGGAGACGAACACGCCCCTTGGGACTCGGAAGCTCTTTTCAAAGAAGAGAACATCACACAACTGAGTGAAGTTACCGGGGAAATACTACATTAGTGTTTCGAGCCATATTTAGATGATGTGTGGATCATGGCCAAACCGCCTCCCAGTCCGATCCACTTCCGCGGCGGAGGTGAGCCATCGTGGCCCTGTCGACAAGGCCGAGCCGGCTGCTGGGGTGGCTCATTTTCGGTGCTGAGGTGGCATATCACAGCGCTGAGCCGGGCCGCTGTTCATAGCCGCCGTCGTCCGCGATGAACAACACCGCCGAGTCCGGCCGCTTTACAGCGTTGTTGTCGCACGCGGCTTAGTGCGTCATTGCCAGCAGCGTTGTTCATAGCCGCCGCTGTCTTTGCTGGCGAGCCGACGCGGCAGCACATCGACATGCACATGCACATCGACACATTTAGCGCCCCTGTCATACGGAGACAGATCTTTTGTTACGTTATGAGAGACGGATTACGTGGTCTGCCCCAAACTATTATTTTATTTTAGTCGCTGTATACACACCTGCCTGTCGTTTGGAACCCACAAAGCTCTCGTCCTTTGGACCTGTGAAATTCATCTTTCACGACGAACCGGGTCTTTTGGAAAAGTATGAAGACCGAATCCATCCTCCCGAGTGTTCGAACTATATCCAGCAATAGAACGAGCTAGCATTTTGGCTAACACGAAGGAACAACGAGCTACCTTCGCGGAGGTAAAAGTAATGGAAACAAACGAGTCCACTTGGGGGCGCTGCTGTCCTTTACGTCACTTCCTGCTTCTTCTCAAAAACAAATCCCTCGAGAGGATTTTCATGGCGGGAGTTACAAAAAGCTGAATACATGAAAATCATGTTTTGTGGTGGAAAAAAAACGCATGGTTCCTTGTCGGCTGCCGTTTTTTCATTAATAACATACTAAAAGTCATGCATTTCATGACAGTGGCACTTTAAGCGGTGGTTTCTGGTTAGAAATTGATTCAACGTCGAAAAGAGCAACTTTGCATTCTGCAGGAAATTCTAGAGGAGTACAACAAAAGAATTTCAAGGATGAATCTGGTACTGTTTGATGACGCCGTGGAACACCTGAGCCGCGTGCACCGCATTCTTCGCATCGATGGTGGTCACGCTCTGCTTGTGGGCGCGGGAGGCTCTGGCAAGCAGTCCATCACCAGGCTGGCTGCCTTCGCTGCCGACTGTGAGGTTGTCGAGCTCTTTCTTTGAAAATATTATGATTACTTTCCAATATCAGTGTTTCGAACAGTTGACAAAATAAACAAAATCTATGACTATCAATTTTTAAATTCTAATTGCAGGCTTTTATTTATTTTGATTATTTTTTGGTTTGTCTTGGCACATTCAGGTGTTTGAGATTGCACTCAGCAGAGGATATTGTGAGTCCAACTTCCGCGAAGACTTGAAAACGTTGTACTTGAGGCTCGGTATTGAAAAGAAGAAGACCGCCTTCCTCTTCACCGACGCTCATGTCGCTGAAGAAGGATTTTTGGAACTCATCAACAACATGCTTACATCAGGTTCTACAGAACTCTTCACGTCTCAGTTTGTACTGAACTTAGCTCAGGAGGTGACCTGTTGTCCTGTCATCACTGTGCCATCTGGCAGGAATTGTTCCTGCATTGTTTTCCGACGACGAGAAAGAGTCCATTCTATACCAGCTTCGTGACGAGGCCGTCAAAGCGGGATCGGCTCCATCTAAAGATGCCGTGTGGTGGTATTTTGTGAACAAAAGCGCAAGCAATCTGCACATTATTTTGGTGATGTCTCCTGTCGGGGATACCCTGAGGATGCGTTGCAGAAATTTTCCAGGTAAACTGGGGAAAGAAACCACACCAAAAATACCTCTGATTAAAAAAAAAAAAAAAAAATTAAGTGTATTTTATTTTTTGTTCATCCCCCCACAGGACTGATGAACAACACTGTAATCGACTGGTACATGGCGTGGCCTCCACAGGCATTGCGTGCTGTAGCAGAGTTTTTCCTCGGTTCGTTTGAAGAGCTCACATTTTCTACCTTTGGAGTCTGTTCATCTTACAAACCTACCATGCTTCAATTCAACCACCGACTCAGCACCTTACATATTTCTTTTACATGATGTTTTATTCCAGCCACTGACATGATTTAGTTCCACAATCTGTTTTCAATTTAGGCATTAATTATTAGCCATTTTTGTTAAATTTCCGGAAGAGTAGTTGTGATTTACAGTGATTTGTTTTTGTTTTTCTCGTCAAATTTTTGATATTATCTTTTATACTAGGTTGGATTAGTAACTTTGCTTTTTACCTTCCTTAATACACCCTAACTGACCCTTTTGCTCTCACATACACAGTGAAATCCATACTGCAGAAAAAAGGTGACTTCAGTCTTCTTCTTTTCCTTTCGGCTTGTCCTGTTAGGGGTCACCACAGCGTGTCAACTTTTTCCATCTAAGCCTATCTTGTGCATCTTCCTCTCTAACACCCACTGTCCTCATGTCCTCCCTCAAAACATCCATCAACCTTTTCTTTGGTCTTCCTCTCGCACTCTCTTCCTTGGCAGCTCCATCCTCAGCACCCTTCCACCAATATACTCACTCTCTCGCCTCTGGACATGTCAAAAGCATCGAAGTCTGCTCTCTCTAACCTTGTCTCCAAATCATCCAACTTTGGCTGTCCCTCTACTGAGCTCATTTCTAGGTGTGTCAGAACAATTTAAGGTGGAGGTGGGACTGCATCGGGGATCCGCTCTGAGCCCCTTCCTGTTTGCGGTAGTAATGGATAGGCTAACAGATAAGATTAATCCTAATCCTATCCAACCTGTTCACTCCAAGCGAGAAGCTCAACATCTTCATTTCTGCTACCTCCAGTTCTGCTTCCTGTTGTTTTTTCAGTACCACCGTTTCTAATCCGTACATCATGGCTGGCCTCACCACTGTTTTATAAACTTTGCCCTTCATCCTAGCAGAGACTCTTCTGTCACATAGAACACCAGACACCTTCTGCCAACTGTTCCAACCCACTTGGGCCCGTTTCTTCACTTCCTTACCACACTCACCATTGTTCTGTATTGTTGACCCAAAGTATTTGAAGTCGTTCACCCTCGCGATCTCTTATCTACCTATATCTACCGCTATATCAACTGTAAACAGGAAGGGGCTTAGCGCGGATCCCTGATGCAGTCCCACCTCCACCTTAAATTCTTCTGACACACCTACAGCACATCTCACCACTGTCTTATAAACTTTGCCCTTCATCCTAGCGGAGACTTTTCTGTCACATAGAACACCAGACACCTTCCGCCAGCTGTTCCAACCAACCCGCTTGGACCGGTTTCTTCACTTCCTTACCACTCTCTCCATTGCTCTGTGTTGTTGACCCCGAGTATTTTAAGACGTCCACCCTCACTATCTCTTCACCCTGCAGCTTCACTCTACCTCCACCGCCCCTCTCATTCACACACATATACTCTGTTTTAATCTAATCTAATCTAATCTGAATTTTAAACTAATCTTCATTCCTCTCCTTTCCCGTGCGTGCCTTCATCTTTCTAATTGTTCCTCTGCCTGCTCCCTGCTTTCAGGTGACTTGAATTATAATGTAAAACAAATGGTTTCAATATTTTTCTTGAAATGAGGCATACCTGGGAAACCTATTTGACATTAGTATCAGTAATGTTATCAGGTACTCTTGGAAAAAAAAAAAAATCTTTCATTTAAGTCATCCTTTGTATGCATCATTATCTGAAACACAGAATACCTGAGAGGATTGCAAAACATTAATTCAATGATGGTATCTGAATCGAGATGTTTCGCTGTCTACTTGCGCCACGGATTTTGTCACGGATTGCGATGTGTGTGAAATTCGAATTTTGCTGCTTTGATGTCGTACAGGTGAGAGTGAAATGATTCCAAGGGTGCATGCTCAAGGTGTTATCGAGCACGTCTGCTTGGTCCACAAATCAGTTGGTGACTACAGTATGCTGTTCCAACAAAGACTCAGACGTTCTAACTATGTCACCCCGAAGAACTACTTGGACTTCATTAACACGTATTCTAGCCTCCTGCAGGAAAAGGACAAGTATATTCTTGGTATTCTTGGATTGAAAGTCTTGGAATAATTTCATTCGACAGTTGGGAGCGTGACAATAATTTTGCTTTTAAACGGTTCCAGCGCAGTGCAAACACCTTGAGGGCGGCTTGGATAAACTGAAGGCCGCCAGTCTGCAACTGGACGAGCTGAACGTCAAACTGGCCGAGCAGAGGGTGGTCCTCGCTGAAAAGTCTGCGGCCTGCGAGACCATGATGGCGGGGATCGCCTCCAACGCCACCGCGGGTCAGTGAAAACCCGCAACTCTTTATTTAAAATTTCATCACCACGGGCGTTTCTAGCTCAGTTCTTGAAGTGTTAAAGCACCAAAGCCACTCATTTTTAACCCATTCATGGGTAGGGTGGCAATTTTTTGCCTTATTGAGATAAAAGTCTCCTAACAGGCCACAATCAAGGAAATAACACTTCTTTTTCGGTTAACGCATAAAAGAAAGGGCAAAAAAGATGTACCCTCTCGCGGGCAGCGTCCCAAAACTGCGACGGGTATGTTATCAGTTCTGTGAACTGGCACATATTACAGATATGTTTATGAATTAATTCTTATTCAAGAACGACACTTACGCATTAATAATACTGATGTATTAGCATTTTGAAGACAAAATTGGTTGCATACTGACCTTTGTCCCTTTCTTCTCTTGGAAAACGCTCCATGTGTACCGAGGCAGCCATGTTGGGTCATGAAGGAAAGGGAAATAACTCCGTGCTAACTTTGACCAATGAGTTATCCTCTCCTGATACCAAATTATGGCTTCAGATTAAAACACTTAAATATTTTGACATACCGAAGGATATAGTAAGTTTCTTTCGGCTTGTCCCTTTCGGGGTCGCCACAGCGTGTCATCTCAGATGAAACGCAGATATATGTTTGCCACAATTTTTACGCCGGATTCCAATGCGTGAAAATCACGATGTCCGAAAAATGGGACGCTGCCCATGAATGGGTGAAACAACTTATATAAAAAAAGTACAGTATATCCTGTCTTGCAGTGATATGGTGTAAATACCTCTCTTAGACCACGATATGTGGAACATTTGTCAATTTCAACCACTCAATACCAAATCATTATCATTAGCAGTCCTCATATTTACTGCATTGAATCGTACGTCAGTTTATTTTGTGAGGTAGGAGTTCGCTGATGTTTTTTCCGAGCGAGCTAACGATTCAGATGGTTGACACTGCTCTCTGTCTTGTCTAATTCGCTCTCGGAACGAGAGAAGTTCTTCGTCGTAGACTGGACATGGGAAAGAAAACGAGCTAATCAGCATTATTACTCCTTTTAGGACAGAGAGAGAGGAGCACACGTATTATTCAAAGTATTCAATTTCTATTAATGCATTTCAAATATTGTGAATTGAATTTTATAAAACGTCACCCAAAAAAGTCCTTTTGGTACACATTTCTGCTTTACTCCAGAAATAAATTCACAGCCTCGTGTTAATATGGAAGTGGATGTGCTGCTGTATCAAAACGAGTTGTCTTGACTCAGAAATAAGAGCGGCATTATGTTTATTTTATAATGCCAAACTCTTCCTTTCTTGCTGTGGCTCAACATTTAGGTAAATCATCATGATTTGATTTTACTTCCCCCATGAGACAACATGAGAATGACGTAACAATGGCTTTTATCTCGCCTGACTGGGAGCTCAGCACCCCTAAAGCTCCGATTGTAGAATCGGCCGTGGCTAAAAAAACAGCATGCTGTTGGTTTCTTGGAAGAAAAAAAAGGCACACGTGTAATTTTAAAAACCTCTTCCTTGTAGCTGAAGACAAAAAGACACTGGCGGAAGAAAAAGCCAAAGAGATTGAAGAGCAAAACAAAGTGATTGCTGTTGAAAAGGCAGAAGCAGAAACTTCTCTCGCTGAAGCTTTGCCGGCATTGGAAGCAGCTCGCATTGCCTTACAAGACCTCGATAAATCTGACGTCACTGAGATCCGGTAAACTCTCCCGTGATGACTTCTCCAAATCGGCTGTTCAACCTTCATTTTGAAGCATAAAGTCGAATATTTCTCTGATCCTGCAATCTACTTCTTCTCTGGTGGTGCAGATCCTTTGCAAAGCCACCCAAGCAGGTGCAAGTGGTGTGTGAGTGCATCCTGGTGCTATGTAAAAAAAAGGAAATTAGCTGGCAAGCCGCAAAGGCGATGATGTCTGATCCGGGTTTTCTGCGTTCACTGATGGAGATGGACTGCGACGCTATCGGTCCCAACCAGGTCAAGACTGTCAAAGGTAGGTCAGCTTCCTGATCAATTGGGTAAATGAAAATAACCTTGTACGCCATTGCCAAGTGTGTACTCTTCGGCTGTGATTTCCTTGAGCATTCTGCTTCACAGGCTTCTTGAAAGCCCTTGGGACCTCCCTCGAGGAAATGCAAGCCATCAGCAAAGCGGGCTCGGGAATGTTTAAATTCGTGGAGGCTGTCGTGGGTTACTGTGAAGTTGCCAGGGAGATCAAGCCAAAAAGAGACAAAGTAATGTCAAAGCAGAAAAGAGATTTGTGTGTTTCTAGAATGAAGCGTTAACACGACTCGCGCTTTGCAGGTGGCACGTCTCGAAAGAAACTTCTTTCAGAGTAAGAAGGAGTTGGAGCTCATTCAAAGCGAGCTGACTAACATCCAGCGAGAGCTTAAGACTCTCGGGGACAAATATCAAACTGCGATTGCAGAAAAACAAAAATTACAAGAGGAGGCTGAGCTCATGGAGAGAAGATTAATAGCTGCTGACAAACTTATCTCGGGCTTAAGCTCTGAGAATGTGAGGTGAGATGGCAGCAAAAACTCAAAGCAGCGCTCCATAAGAGATGGTTGATTGTGTTTTTTAAATTAATGTTTGTGGTTTCTCTCTTCAGGTGGACACACGATTTGGAGGAGTTGAAGCAACGGCGTGTGCGTCTCCTCGGAGACTGTCTACTCTCTGCTGCCTTCCTGAGCTACGAGGGAGCCTTCAGCTGGGACTTCAGGAACGAGATGGTCTACCAAACATGGGTTGAAGACGTCCAGGAGAGAAGTATTCCCTTAAGCCAACCTTTTAAAGTGGACAACTTACTAACAGACGAGGTGGAAATCAGCAGGTGAGGAGTCGCAAACACGGTTGGAAAAGAAACACCTGTTCTTGTCTTCATTTTGGCTGGACATCCCACTGACCACATGGAAATTGATCATTCATTTACTGTATCCATTACCTCTGCTTACAGATGGGGGTCCGAGGGCTTGCCCCCCGACGAACTGTCAGTTCAGAACGGAATCCTCACAACCAGAGGCAGCCGTTTCCCCATGTGTATCGACCCTCAACAGCAAGCTCTCAACTGGATTAAGAAGAAGGAGGCAAGCAATAACCTCAAGGTACAAAAAGAAGTCCCGTGATCTTAACGCGTGCTTCAGTGTTGCCCTGTGTGAGTTTCAGAATCCGAGACCCCCGCCCCAAAATTGTGAGAGTTAAACCTTATGTTGTCCACAGATCTCATCTTTCAATGATCCCGACTTCTTGAAACAGCTGGAGATGGCCATTAAATACGGGTTCCCGTTCCTTTTCCAAGACGTAGACGAGTACATTGACCCTGTGATCGACAATGTCCTGGAGAAGAATTTGAAAGGGGCTGAGGGCAGGCAGGTTGTCATGCTCGGTGACAAAGAGGTCGACTTTGATCCCAACTTCAGACTTTACCTCAACACCAAACTAGGAAACCCCAAATTTTCTCCTTCTGTGTTTGGAAAAGCCATGGTTATAAATTATACTGGTATGAGCATTTTTTTTTTTTTTTTTTTGGACAGCCACCATTTTCGGGTGTTTCGTTATGTCCTCGGTTAATATGTCGATTTTTTTTTTTTTTTTTTTCTTCATGTTACATATAGTGACCCTTAAGGGTCTGGAGGACCAGTTGCTCAGTGTTATAATGGGGTTTGAGAAGAAGGAGCTGGAAGAGCAGCGCGAGTTTTTGATTCAGGAGACCAGCGACAATAAGAAGCTGCTGAAGAACCTCGGTGACACCCTGCTCAGGGAGCTGGCCACGTCCACGGGCAACATGTTGGATAACACGGAGCTGGTCTACACATTGGAGGAGACGAAGTCCAAATCCAGTGAGGTCAGTTTGCCAAACAGTGAACTGAGTCTCAGTGGGGAAGAGTACTTTAAATGTTATTGACAAGCTAGTCATCATCGTTAACTTTGTGGTTATGTGATCGTCAGGTATTTGAGAAACTGAAGTTGGCTGTGACAACATCAGTGGACATTGACGTGCTCCGAAACGGCTACCGACCAGCTGCCAAGCGCGGCGCTATTTTATTCTTTGCGCTGACAGAAATGGCTCTGGTCAACAGCATGTACCAGTATTCTCTCGCCTCTTACCTGGAAGTCTTTGACTTTTCCCTGCGCAAATCTCCACCGAATGCCGCTCTGCCCAAAAGACTGACTAACATCATGAACAGCCTGACGTACAATGTTTATAATTACGGCTGCACAGGTAATGCAGGTCTACTTACCTTTAACGGGTTGTTTTCTGTCACAGTATAACCAGGGATACTTTGTTTGTTCAAAGGTCTGTTTGAGAAACATAAGCTGCTCTACTCATTCAACATGACCATTAAGATTGAGCAGGCAGAAGATCGAGTACCTCAAGAGGAATTGGAGTTTTTCATCAAAGGTGATGTGCACCATGAAACCTCTCCTGAGTTTAGCGTGCGTCACAGTGAGCATCGGCACTCACCGAAGACTATCTTTCTCTTTTTTCCAGGTAATCTGTCCCTGGAAAAGAGCTCGCGGCAAAAGACTTGTAACTGGCTGCCTGATTCTGGATGGGAAGACATCGTGAAACTGTCCGAGCTGTTTCCCGGGCAATTTGACTCTTTGCCTGACGATGTTAGCAGAAATTCATTGGAGTGGCAGTCAGTAAGTAGTGGCTCCTAATTTATAACAAGGATCCTAAGCCGTCTTTTCCCTCATCGAGTGACTAACAGGCCGATTGTTGGTTCCGCAGTGGTATGACCTCGATGCACCAGAACAGTCTCCGCTGCCAATGAGGTATGACGAGAAGCTAACAGACTTTCAGAAGCTTCTCCTGCTGCGCTGTTTCCGTGTTGACAGAGTCTACAGAGCCATCACCGATTACGTCACCATCACCATGGGCGAGAGGTCTTTTTCTGTTTCATCTATTCAGCAAATTTAACATAGCTGTATTTAGTTGCTTCAATCGTGATGACGTGCTTCTTATTCAAATATTCTTCATGTCTCTCTCCACAGATATGTCCAACCTCCCGTGATCAGTTTTGATTCTATTTACGAGCAGAGCACTCATTTTTCTCCCATCATTTTCATCTTGAGCCCTGGCTCAGACCCTGCTGCTGACCTCATTAAACTCGCTGAAAGGACTGGCTTTGGGAGCAAGTTCAAGTCCCTTGCAATGGGGCAAGGCCAGGAAAAGGTACCGTGCTCATATTTTCTGTACCTCTATTTTTTCTGAGAGGGCCTTTCCGTATAGTCCAAGGAGTCCTCGTGTTAAGACGGTCTTGACCCAAGATGCCGTCCCCCATCCGCCATTTTGTCTGGCGAATGCTTGTCCGTGTTTGTGCGCTGGGAGTATCTTTGCATTTTTCGCCCTCATTTTTAGACATTATCGCCCCAAAGAAGAAAACTGTGTCTTTTACCAATGCTTCTGCAGCCAAAAGAAAATCCATTACCATGGAAACGAAGGTCAATATCATAAAAACATCGGAGGGAAGAGAGACACCAACACCACCAAGTCTTCAGTGGGTCGACCGTGGTGACAATTATTAAAGACAAAGCCCGTATTTTAGCGCATGTGATGAAGGGTTCCGTTCCGATTTCAGATGCAATGATCACAAAACAAGGTTCTTTGATACTTGTCGAGATGGAGAAGACTGAGGACCAGGTTCCTTCGCACTAGCTAAGCACAGCCTCCCCTTCTTCTTCTTCTTCTTCTTCTTCTACATCCACCTCACGGCAGTCATGCCAAGTACATCGTCTTGTTTATTTCAATGTATTTGTTTTTTTATACATTTTGATGTAAATTCTTACTTTAATGGTGGAATCCGACTGAAGTCAAAACTTGAGTTAAGTCGCTATTGTAGGAACGGATCTCAGTCGTGGACTGAGCACTCCCTGTATGTGAAATTGATGTGAGGTATAACCGGTATCTCACAAGAACAACAATTATGATTAGACCTTGCAAGTGCCCCAGACCTTCTTTTCCAACTTTTGAGAAAAACATTGGACCTCTAGTTCTTCCAGATACTGCGCATTCATTGCAAATTTATCCTCCTCCCCTGTAAAAGGCAAGAACAGATCATCAGGACATTCATAAATTATGTCAAGACCAAAATAAAGTCCAAATAAACAGTCAGTGTCAGAGGCAGTGTAAATGGGAACAGGAAAACCATGACTCATGAGGGAAGGCTGGAACAAACAACACAAAATAATGAACTATCACCAAAATAAAATAAACCATTACCACCCCCCCCCCTCAAAAAAAAAAAAAATGATGACAAATAATAGAAATGAACATAACACTAAAAACTATTTACCAAATAGAAGACTTAATGTGACAGAGATGGACTTGTAATCTAACTGTGACACTAATAAGCGATCAGTATCTTCTTAAAACCTGGTGTCATGCATATGACAGTTACTTATCCTCACCAGTAACTGGTTTACTATCAAAAACTTGAGATGCAAAAAAAAAAAAGCACATGGAAAGTAATATTCCTTTATTCCTCCTTGTCAAGATTGCTTTGCACCTCCTGGAAGTGGCGGCAGCTCGCGGCCAGTGGTTGATGCTCCAGAACTGCCATCTGCTGGTGAAATGGCTGAAAGACTTGGAGAAGTGCATCGAGAGGGTCACCAAACCTCACCCCGGCTTTCGCCTTTGGTTGACAACCAACCCAATCGATGACTTCCCCATTGGGATTCTTCAAAAGTCGCTCAAGGTGGAATGAGCCAACTCTCTTCACTTTCAGCAAGTTATTTGAAACATAAACTGCCTTAAAGGTCAAGTGTCATGAAATGGATGATTTTTAATATGTTATTATTGGAAAAAAATGAACTCCAACCATGAAAACCCTCTCGAGGGATTTGTTTTCGAGACGAAGCAGGAAGTGACGTACGGGGCAGGACCGCCCTCCAGCGGACTCGTTTGTTTTACCTGCGGGAAGGTAGCTCGTTGTTCCTTCGTGTTAGCCAAAATGCCGGTTTGTTGCATTGCTGGATATTGCTCGAACACTCGGGAGGATGGATTTACATTTCATAAGTTTCCAAGAGACCCGGTTTGTCGCGAAAAATGGATTGCAGGGGTCCAAAGGAAAAGAGCTTTGTGGGTCCCAAATGACAGGTAGTGTGAATACAGCTACTAAAAAGAAATAATAGTTTGCGGCCAACCACGTAATCTGTCTCTCATAATGTAACAAAAGATCCGCGTATGTATGACAGGGGTGCTAAATGTGTCGATGTGCGCTTCGGACAGCTGCCTCGTCGGCTCGCCAGGGAAGGCTGCCGCGTCGGGCTTGCGGACGGCGGCGGGTATATACAATGCTGCTGGCAATGGCGGACTCACACACGTCTGACGAGGCCCGTGATAAACCACCTTGGCTCCGAAAATGAGCCACCCCGGCCGACAAGGCTTGTCGGCTACAATAGCGACTTAAGGCTTGTCGGCCGGGATGGCTTGTCACGGCATCGGGCCATTTGCTCATCTCCGCCGCGGAAGTGGATGGGACTGGGAGGCGGTTTGGCCGTGATCCGCATATTTTCTAAATATGGCTCGAAACGATAGGGTAATATTGCCCCGGACACTTGACTCTTGTGAGATGCTCTCTTCTTTGAAAAGAGCTTCTGTGTCAGAAGGGGCGTGTTCGTCTCCCACAGTCGGGGCCACAGCGGATTTTCAATGACGAATGTCCACGGACAGGAGATGCAGCCAATATGGCAACCACTTGGATGTCGAATGACGCTTCCGCAACGTTGCGCATGGATGACGCGCTCTCCGCTCATATTTAATTTTTCGTATAGACATTGAAGTGAATAATGCTTTATGTATTTTTCATTACAATATCTATTTTAGAATGTTTACAGGGATGACACTTGACCTTTAAAGATCCCTTTCAGACTTGTTCCAAACGGCGGTTCCGCTCCCATAAAGCCGGAATGCTGTCATGCGCTGCAGGTTGTCACGGAGGCTCCAAATGGTCTCAAGCTCAACATGAGAGCCACCTACTCTAAAATCTCCCATGAGACGATGACCGGATGCCCACACTCCGCCTTCCGCAGCCTGGTCTATGTGCTCTCTTTCTTCCACGCTGTGGTGCAAGAGAGGCGCAAGTACGGCAAAATTGGCTGGAACGTCCCTTACGACTTCAGCGAGTCGGACTTCTTGGTACGCGGCACAAAGAACTTTTTGGAGGAGGCTGGACCGGGTTGAGTGAGCTCAGTGTTGCAATTGTGCTCAACAGGTTTGTTTGGAGATCTTGAACACCTACCTGACCAAAGCGCACAACCAACAAGAGAGCAACATTCCCTGGGGGAGTATCAAGTACCTTATAGGCGAGGTTGGGGAGAGAGTTCATGTGTTGTTACTTGTTTTTCTAAATTCTGCCGCAAATTCAAACACATATCTTTCACAGGTGATGTACGGTGGACGAGTCATCGATAGTTTTGACCGCAGGATCCTGAATGTCTACATGGATGAGTATTTTGGAGACTTCCTCTTTTATGACTTTTGCCGTTTCCACTTTTTCAAAAACAATGACGTTGACTACAAGATTCCTCTGAATGGACCCAAAGCTGTTTATATTGGTCAGTTGGCAGTTGCCCTTATTTTTAATAGTCCATCATAATCCTTCATGAATTGGCACTGATTACAGATGAGATCGAGTCTCTGCCGTTGGCAAACACCCCCGAGGTGATGGGTCTTCACTCCAATGCAGAGATTGGATATTACACACAAGCAGCCAAAGACATGTGGTTGCATCTTATAGACTTGCAACCACAGACGGGTAAGATGGACCGTTTTTTTCACATTCCTTTTTGTTTCCCTAGTTTGTCGTATGTTCCTTTTGACCAATTCAGAGCAACCTCCTCTGATTCAGGTGAGTCCGGTGGAAGCATCAGTCGGGATGAGTACATCACGCAGGTGGCCCAGGACATTCAGAACAAGTTACCCGGATTGTTTGACCTGGACGTTATCCGCAAGCAGTTCGGCGCCGAGATCTCCCCGACGTCTGTGGTGCTTCTTCAAGAACTGGAGCGCTTCAACAAGCTCGTGGTCCGCATGAAGCGGTCCTTGGCTGAGTTGCAGAGGGTGCGAGAGATTGACACGCAGTTTTTGTCTTTTTGTCACCCTCACAGGCTGACTTTGGTTTTGATTGTCTGGTCTGTGTGTGTGTGTGTGTGTGTAGGCCTTGGCTGGCGAGGTGGGCATGAGCAGTGAGCTGGATGAAGTCGCCCGAGCCCTTTTTAATGGTCAGATCCCTGCTATTTGGAAGAAATTGGCACCCGACACACTCAAGTCCCTGGGCAACTGGATGATCCATTTCAAGAGGCGGTTCGAGCAGTATAAATCATGGGTGAGGAGGAATTCACGTGAAGTCATGTGCATTTGTGTGACAGCATCATTTACATTTTCTTTTTTTAAAAAGGTGGATGCAGACGAGCCAAAGGTCATGTGGTTGTCAGGACTCCACATCCCAGAATCCTACCTGACTGCCTTAGTCCAGGCGGCATGCAGACAAAATGGTTGGCCTCTGGATCTTTCCACGCTTTACACGGAGGTGACCCGCTACCGGGAAGACGAAGAAGTCATTGATAGACCGCCACAAGGTAACGGACCGCAACTCTTTGGATCAAATGTTCCAAATGCAACCTGCGGTGGCTGGTTCAAGTGTGTCAATTTTCGCAGGCTGTTTTGTGTCTGGTCTGTACCTGGAGGGAGCTGACTGGGACGTGGATGACGGCTGCCTGGTCAAGAGTAAACTGAAAGTTCTGGAGGTCCAGCTGCCCATTCTCAGAGTCATCCCCATTGAGACCCAACGGCTCAGGCTCCAGGTGTGGATCGCAATCAGTTTTGTGTGTATCAACCATTTTATTGTCTTTCAGCAACTGTTTTAGGCGATGTTTGCATATGTTGTGTTCCACAGAAAACACTGCGGACCCCGGTGTACACCACGTCCTTGCGGAGGAATGCCATGGGTGTGGGTTTGGTATTCGAGGCTGATCTGTTCACCAGGGAGCACCTCTCCCACTGGGTCCTCCAGGGTGTCTGTTTATCCCTCAATTGTGACTAGGAACATTATTATTATTATTTTAGGAGCTAGTTTCTCCGTAATCCCTTCTCATTTCTGTAGCCTGCAATGCACATTTACAGTCGATGACGTGTGATGGTAATTTCCGTTTCGTGTTCTGTTCTGTTCTGTTCTGTTCTGTTCTGGTCGCTTAACGTTGAAAGCAAATGCCCAGACCTTCCACTTCGGGTTTTGGGAGGGAAGACTTTAAACCCTGACTTCATTTGATGTGCCTGTAACCGTTTGTTTGTTCCTTTGTGTTAAACTAGAGCCTTATTTTCTTTTATTTGCCTACTTGCTTTTCTGATTTTGTTAGTATACAAACATGTGAAAACTCAAACCTAAGGCCCGGGGGCCAGATCTGGGCCGTTGCATGATTTTATGTGGCCCCCGGAGGCAAATCATATGTATCAATTTCTATGATTTTTTTTTTTTTGTTCAAATCTGTCCCAAAATTTTAAATTGTCATATAAATGATAACATTGAGCTATTACAAGCATTTTTGCAGCATTCACTCTCTGCTTGACTTTTATAGGCCGACAGTTTTTCGCAAAAAAAGCGATGTCAATATTTTCCCAAACTTCATCAGTGGATCAGCAAGAAAACACATTTTCTGTGATTTTTTTTTTTTTTTTTTATAAATTTCATAATACAGAACTCTGCAAGATGAATTGGATTTTAAAATGCGAGGAAACAAGTTTAAATTTGTCTGAAATAGGATGTCGCAGAGACAACAAATGAACAATGCATTTAGCATGTATTTTTCCATTACGAGTCCTTATTTCCAAAAATACGTCGAACTGATTGACTTAAAATCGTATGTTTTCATGACAAAAAAAAAATTATTATAATTAAATTATTTTTTTGCTATGTTATGATGATAGTGCTTCACAGCGTATTTTAAGAAAAAGTTAATGTCACGGAAATCGGGTCCGAGGTAATATGCAAGGTTTCTTGGTAGTCACGGTGTCTTTCCTTTGCACTTGGACTTTTTTGGCTAAATTAAAAATCCTTCATGTTACCAGAACTGAACAAATGTCAAGCTCACACGATCAGTTTTAATTCTACATGCCAAATTTTGAGGAAAAACCCTGCCATAATCCAACCTGTAAACGATGTCCTCCACACGATTTGGGAGTACCAAGATGGCGACCGGTGGCTTCAACCAATCGACAGGTCAGTGTGTGCACGTAAGAGAACCCGCGTACTCCGTCCGCCAGGTGGCAGTGAAGCGCTGTCAGGCCCAAATGACGGGCAGCTAGCTAAACTAGTTGTTTTTGCGTCCCGTGTGTGGCGCGAGCCATGTTGACTTTTGACGAACTTCTGACAAGTTTACACATTTGTGTCGTCACCGAGAACCAAACGAAGGAAAATGGAAACCAAACTCTTCAGCTCTTTTTCGACAAACTTTCGGAGTGCTCCAGGTTCGTGGTTTGAATTCCAGTAAAGACATTTCGCCGTCGCACTGTGACTGGGAATGACATGAAATTATTTTTACTCTTATAATTCTACCCGATCTGAACAGGAGCGATGTTAAAAGAAGGAAGGAGCGCCTTTTGGACGAGGCTGCCCAACTGCTGAAGGCGGTCAAGGTGGATGGCTTGGAGCCCGAGCACCTCCATGTCATCGTCCGACTTCTCGTCTCCTTGCAGCTGCAGACGGTTCACATCTCCACAGCCTGCAGAAAAGTGGACCGGGTCGGCTCTCGTAGCGTGCATTTCTGCTTAACTTGCCCATCCAATCCGAGTGTCGTCTCTCAAAACGCTTCCTGCCTCTCGACAGATGTTGCAGCAACTGGCGAAGGTGGACCGTCGACTGGTGTTCGGCGAAACCCAAGTCTGTTTGAGCTCCATAGTTCAATCAGAGCAGGTACAAAGAACTTTCTCGGTTCAGAACTTACAGGTTAGATGCAGCCGGGTAATGGTGACCGTTGTATTTTTCCAGATGTTCACCCAAGAAGACCTTCAGAGAGGTTTGTGCTGTCTATGAAGTAGTACATAAACCCAAACAAGACCCACATGATCCACTTTGAGCATATACCGTGTTATCGCGATTGTAGTTTGCTGTGGTGTAGAACTGCTGAAGGTGGCACAAAACTGATAACCGTAGTAAAAATGGAAAAAAAAAATCGGTAAAAGTAGAAGTGCTGATTCAACCAATTTATGTCAATAGAAGTAAATTAAAAAAAAAAAAGCAGTACGGACTGAAATTGAATCAAAAGTAAATTGGAATTTAATTTTTTTTTCAGCTCTCAATTTTATGCATTAGCTGTTTTGATAACTTGTCACACTGCCGGTTGTCACATCTCGTCAAATATTTCATTATTTTTTCTTCAATTTTAGCATGTATGTTCCTGGAGGACAGCGCTGCGGGCCGCGACGTGTGGCGGGAGCTCTGTCCTTCCTTCCTGGACAAGCTCGCCAAATTCTTCCTGTTAATCCTGCACCAAGAGTCCCTCCGAGATGGGCCGCTGTGTTATCTTGCCGTGAAGGTTAGCGCGCTTTACATATTGTGCCGAATCCTTGTCCTCCGTCACATCTGTGTCGTGTGATCTCTGCAGATGTGTCTCCAGATATTTCAGCTGTTGTCCAGCGAAGTGTCTTTTGCAGTATGGGACAATGACGAGAGGACGCCGGCAATCCAGGAAATCTTGCAGGCGCTTACCGAAATCATTTTTCGAGAGGTTTGTTCTTAATTTGTCAGTTATTTGAAGGCGAAATACGCTTGTTACTACCACTCTCAAAAGTTTTTTTTTGTTTGTTTTTTTTTTTTTAATTGATCATGCGTATCATTTTTTTTGTGGTGTATAAATTCTGTGTGATGCATTGCAGTTGTTCACCGCGGTACGGTAAGATTCCTGAAATTGATTTGGAAACAGTACTCGTGTTGGGTCGTATTAGCTTAATGACGGGTTCGGTATTTTTCCCTGTACTTGCCGGTTCCGTTTGTATCGTCTGAGTCGGCTTTGTCCCGCAGAGTAGCAACAGAGACACTCGACTTCTGGCGGGGACCGCTACGGCCATGCTCATCAACACGGCGTCGGAGCGCAGCGCCGGTGCAGCGGCCGCTTGGAGTCTTTTACAGAGCTCTGATTCGGGTACAGCGTAACCGCCTGACACCTAAATACTGTTTGGACAAGCTGTGTGTATTGGTAAAGAAATGCTACAAAATTCACTTCAATTTTTGGCGTATAATAAGTCCCACTTTGCAATTCTACACATGCGTGCAAATGCTCAAAGGCCCCTGCCCTGACAAAATGTTGTTTATTTTATTTCTTTCTCAGAACCACGTCTGCTGACAGTGGGGGCCCTTCAGGTGCGGAGTTACCCCACGTCGTTGGCCGGAGTGGGTCAGCTGGCGATGGCCAGGGGCCTCCTGATGTGCTGTCACCGTCACATCTTGCTCAGTTCATGTGCACAGGGCGCAGAGGTACTGTTATTTTTGGACTATAGAGTGCACCTGATGATAAGCCTCACCCACTACATTTTTAAAGGAAAAAGCATTTTGTACGTGCACCAACCACACCTGATTTAAAAGCCGTATGTGCCCACATTGAAACATGAGATATTTACAAAGAAAGACGGTACACAAAGAGTTTTTAAAGTTTTAATCTACCTTAGCTTTTCTTTCCAAACATTCCCTGTGACGTGGCAGTAACACAGCAGCAACACGCTAGCACAGCGCTAACAGAAACAACAACAAAAAAAAAACATACCGGTAAAAATCACTGAGACATGGCAGTAACATATCAGCAACACGCTAGCACAGCGCTAGCAGGGTCATAAAAAAAACATACCTGTAAAAAACACTGAGAGACTGTAGTAACACAGCAGCAACACGCTAGCACAGCGCTAACCGGGCCAGAAAAAAAAACATACCGGTAAAAATCACTGAGATGTGGCAGTAACACAGTAGCAACATGCTAGCACAGCGCTAATAGGGCCAGAAAAACAAAACATACCGGTAAAAATCACTGAGATGCGCCACTAACACAGCAGCAACACAATAGCACAAGGCTAACGCTAGCACAGATCTAACAGGGCCAGAAAAAAAACATACCGGTAAAAATCACTGCGACATGGCAGTAACACAGCAGCAACACGCTAGCACAGCGCAAACAGGGCCAGGAAAAAAAACATACTGGTAAAAATCACTGAGATGTAGCAGTAACACAGTAGCAACATGCTAGCACAGCACTAACAGGGCAGAAAAAAAGCATACCTGTAAAAATCACTGAGATGCGCCAGTAACACAGCAGCGGCACGGTAGCACAAGGCTAACGCTAGCATAGATCTAACGGGGCCAGAAAAAAAACACCGGTAAAAATCACTGCGACGTGGCGGTAACACAGCAGCAACGTGCTAGTATAGAGTTAACACTAGCACAACGCTAACAGGACTGGTTTAAAAAAACACCGGTAAAAATCACAGACGCGGCAGTAACAGAGCAGCAACATGCTAGCACAAGGCTAATGCCTGCACAGTGCTAATAGGGCTGGTTTAAAAAAAAAAAAAACAGACCAGTAAAAGTCACTGAGACGCGGCGGTACCACAGCAGCAACACACTAGCACAGCGCTAACAGGGTCAGAAAAAAAACTTACCGGTAAAAATGACTGAGACGTGGCAGCAGCACGCTAGCACAAGGCTAATGCTAGCACAGCACTAAAAGGGCCAGAAAAAAAACATACCAGTAAAAATCACTGAGATGCGCCAGTAACGCAGCAGCAAAACGCTAGGACAAGGCTAGCGCAGCGCTAACAGGGCCGGACTGGTAAAAGTCACTTCCTCGGCACATATACTCCACCGGTCTCGCTCTTATCTTTTCCGCTCGAGTGCGGCCGTTAGAAAAAACGCACAAGTTAGCCGCATCACCGCATAAACCGCAGGGTTGAAAGCGTGCGAAAAAAGTCGCGACTTATAGGCCGGAAATGACGGTAAATATGTTGAGCGGCGTACTTTGACGGGAAAGCGCGTTGACCTTATCGAGCAAATGATTCACGTTTGTCTTCGCAGGGCAGCCTCCTACTGGATGCTTTGTTTCCTCTGCTTTCTGATTTGTGCGAGGAGAAGCTGAACGGTCACTTCCTTTCCTTTGAGGGTGAGTCCCGATAAGACGGTCGATCCGCACGCTTCCACGCCAAAGTCACCTGTGCGAATGTGACGCGCCATTGCAGTGTTGACGCTGTGGCTGAAGAAGGTCAGAGAATGCGCGTCTGATATCTGGGAGATGACGGGTGGCCGTCTTCTGGCTGACGGGAGCAACCTGCAGCAACGGCTCTGTTCCGTTATTTGGACCGGTGCTGAAAGTCCAGTGAGTTCAACTGCTTTTTTTTTTTTTTTTGGTATAATTTTAGGTTTTTGTTTTTATATAGATATTTTTTAATATATGGACCCTTGTGTTCAGGTGGAAGGTGTGTCCGACTGTGCCCGAGTGACTTTTAGCTTGCTTTTGGACCTCTATGACACGGATTGCGAGCGGTTTGGCGACCAAAAGAAGCCTCTTTATTTGTCTCTACTGCAACGAATTATCCAACTCCCGTGGGAATCCAAAGCCAAATACCAGCGCCTCTGTGCTCTGGTTCCATATTTGGGCACCGACACGGTGAGGTTGAATTATTATTCTTTTTTTTTTGGGGTAGTATTGATGTTGCTCAATAGTGTAATTCATTCATTCCCTTTCATCGAACAGGTGCTGGATCAATATGCCGAAATACCGAATCACCTCCTGAAGTGCGTGTCAAACGATCACCTGTGTCCTTGCGGGTCAGAACTTTACAGGTGTCTGATCCAGCAGCAGAGACGAGAGCTCTGCGGGGAATGTCCGAAGCCGGTTTCGGAGTCGGATCTGGCCAATCAGTGGGCTGGACGGTGGCTTCCCGTCCTCCTTGAGGCGCTGACCTCACGTGTCGTTATTCTTCAGAGCAACAGCTCAACGCATTTACTCCCCTGCACCTTCCAGGTCTTCCCCTCCGCTGTGGAACCTCTGCTGGCCTCCCTTGACCCGTCCTCACCAGGCCACCTCTGCGCCTGGGCCTTCATTATGAGTAGCTACAGGGTCGTGACTGGGGGGTCGCCCTGGTCTCTGCGGGGGAGCTGCTCCCTGGAGATCCTCCAGCTCGCCCTGGGCTCTGCGGATGACAACGTTCGACTTGCTGCCCTCAACCTCCTGTGTTGCAGCCCAAAGACCAAAGACACTCCGACACCGGAAGAACTGTCAGTAATGAGGACCTTCATTCCTCAGAACCTAAACTCCGAGTCATCGCTTTTCCGCCAGCATTTTCAAGCAGCAGTGAGGAGATTTTTGGTTCGGCTCAGAGACGGCTGCTTGGCGCACGTCAAACAACAGAAGAACACCGGCCCGATGGAAAGCTCACGGCAAATACTGGACCTGGGAATAGGTGAGCTTTTTGTCAAATTGGAAGATGGTGCTGTACAGGCATCATTACATCAAATCAAATACCGTAATTTCCGGCCTACAGAGCGTACCTGATTATAAGCCTCACCCAGTACATTTGTAAAGGAAATACCATTTGGTATATACATAAACTGCACCTGTGTAAAAGCCACAAGTGCCCACGTTGAAAAACGATATATTTACAAAGAAAGATGGCAAACAGAAAGTTTTCAAAGTTTTAATACCTCATCTTAGCATAGCAACAACATGGTGGGATGAAAAAACACACGAAAAAAAAAAACATACCTAAATCACTGAGACATGGCCGTAACACAGCAGCAACACGCTAGCGCAGCGCTAACGGTGCCGGTTTAAAAAAAACATGCTGGTAAAAACCACTGAGACACTCAGTAACACAACAGCAACACGCTGCTAGCATGAGGCTAACGCTAGCACAGTGCTAACAGGGCTGGTTTAAAAAAACATACCAGTAAAAATCACCGAGACATGGCAGTAACACAGCAGAAAAAAAAAAAAAATACATACCTGTAAAAATCACTGAGACATGGTGCACTAGCACCGCGCTAGCGCTAACTTGTTTTTCTTTCGGCTTGTCCCGTTAGCGCAGCGCTAACAGGGCCCGTTAAAAAAAAAAAAAAAAACAACATAGTGGTAAAAGTCACTTCCTCGGCACATACACTTCACTGGTCTCACTGTTAACTTACAGGAGTGCCGTTAGAAAAAAAATGCACAAATTAGCCACGTCATCGCATAAACCGCGTGTGGGAAAAAAGTCGCGTGAAAAAACTACGGTAGAACATTCGATTGACATTCTGTTACAGCACATTGCATTTAATGTGATTGGTTTTGTACAGGTCTGCCCAAAGAGGTGATCTGCGTGCACTAATGTTATCACTGCTTTTAATATTTTTTGGGCTTTATATCCTTCTAGGGTTTGTGGACTGGTTGAGCCAGCTTTTGTGCTGCAGTCTGACCGCCGATCACAACTACCAAAGGAAGAAGACGGCCTTACTGTTGCTGTCAGCGCTGCTGGAGACCTGCACGGACACGTGGAGCCCCGACAAGAAAAAGGGACAACCACCCGGTCAGTACGCTGCGCTGGAAATTTCATTTCTTACAAAACGCACCTCACAATGCGTACAGTGCTTTCGATATTTGTACGAATTGAAAAATACAAATACACTCAACATCAAATAATGTTGTCTGCAACAAACTATTACTTTTGGACATTAGAAATTGTAAATGGCAACAACCAAAGACCCCCTAAAATTGACTTAAATGTCAAGTGTCATCCCTATAAACATTCTAAAATAGATCGTGTAATGAAAAATACATAAAACATTATTCACTTCAATGTCTATACGAAAAAATAAATGTGAGAGGAGAGCTCGTCATCCATGCGGAAAGTTGCAGGAGTGTCATTCTACGACATCCAAGTGGTCGCCATATTGGCTGCATCTTCTGTCCGTGATGTCACCCGGACATTCGCCAATGAAAACACGCGGTGCACCCTAACTATGGGAGACGAACGCGCCCCTTCTGATACGGAAGCTCTTTACGAAGAAGAAAACATCTCACAGCCGAGTGAAGTTGCCGGGGCAATATTACCCTATTGTTTCGAGCCATATTCAGATGATATGCGATCACGGCCAAACCGCCTCCCCGCCCGATCCACCTCCGCGACGGAGATGAGCCATCGCGGCCCAGCGCCGGGGTGGCTCGTTTTCAGTGCCGAGGTGGCTTATCATGGCGCTGAGCCGGGGTGCTTTACGTCGTTGTTCATAGCCGCCGCCGTCCGCGATGAACAACACCGTCGAGTCGGGGCGCTTTACGGCGTTGTCGTCGCACGCGGCTGAGTGCGGCATTTTCAGAGCCGCCGCCGTCCGCGAGCCCGACGCCATCCGATGCGCACATCGACACATTTACCACGCCTGTCATACGTATCCGGATCTTTTGTTACGTTATGAGAGAACGATTACATGGTCCGCCCCAAACTATCATTTTTTTTTTTTTGTAGCTGCATACACACCTACCTGTCGTTTGGAACCCACCAAGATTTCGTCCATTGCACCTGTGCAATCCATTTTTCACGACGAACTGGATCTTTTGGAAAAGTATGAAAAGTGAAACCATCTTCCAGAGTGTTCAAATAATATCCAGCAATGCAACGAGCCGGCATTTTGGCTAACAGGAAGGAACAACGGGCTATCTTCTCGTAGGTAAAACTAATGGAAACTAACGAGTCCACTTGAGGGCGGTCCTCGCATGAACGTCACTTCCTGCTTCGTCTCGCAAACAAATCCCTCGAGAGGATTTTCATGGCGGGAGTTACAAAAAGCCGTATACGTCAAAATCATGGTTTGTGGTGGAAAAAAAAAAATGCATGGGTCCATGTCAGCTGCTGCTTTATCATCAATAACATACTAAAAATCATGCATTTCATGACAGTGGCCCTTTAAGAAGGCACTGATATATTTAATATTAATATTAGACTAAAGATTAATTAGGGATTTTATACTGTAGTTAATGTAATTTGAATGAGATATATATTTTTTTTAATTGCAAGATTTCGCTCTGTGGAGAGACGGCTCCACAACCAGATTTGTGCCATTTTTAAATATGTGTAATATTTTCAAATGATGGCCCCTTGATTCTTTTTCTCCAGTGAACATGGGATCGCTCATTGACTGTGCCAGGTTGAGAGGACAGTGGGACTTCTTCTCCAGAACCAAGCTGCTGGTTCTCATCAGCTGTTTGGAGGATTCCACGAATGAGGTAGCGCCCCCGACCTCATTCACGTCAAGACAATAAAATACCGGTAAAACGTTTGCTTCCGCAGATTCGGGAGCTTTCAGCGGGATTATTGGTGAGATTCTTCCCCTCCGTCCTACCTGCCGACGTCGCCGCCGCTGTGCTGACTCGTGCCGAGCAGCTGCTGTGCAGTCCTCGCGTCCAGCAGGCCCAGATGGGGGCGCTCATGATGCAGCTGCTGCATTACAAGTAAGTCCAACCATCAAGCGCACATCATCATCTGGACTAGACCTGCTCAGTATAATATCATCTGATACAGGTTCTGTGTTAGAATAAATCCATCAGGGGTCAAGTCTGAAATTTTATTTTGACGCCGTCCAAAAGGTATTAAACTAGCGACGTTTCTTACCGTGGTTGTGGTTTGAACTGTGCTCAGTCATCCCTTCTAAAATTTTGCTCTCTCACACCGATAATTAAGGTGAAAAAACATAAGTAACAACTTTCAACGACTTTTCCACGAGTGTGAACTACAGTCAGTAATACAGTCGTTAAAGGTCCACTTTCATGAAATGCTTGATTTTTTTTTTTTTTTTTTAAAGTACGTCATTAATGAAAAAACGGCAGCCGTAATGGACCCATCTGTTTTTTTTCACCACAAAACATGATTTTGACGTATGTGGCTTTTAGTAACTCCCGCCATGAAAATCCTCTCAAGGGATTTGTTTGCGAGAAGAAGCAGGAAGTGACGTCCAGGGCAGTATCTTATCTTTATACTATTTTACCTGCGGGAAGGTATGTTAGCCAAAATGCCGGCTCGTTGCATTGCTGGATATTGCTCGAACACTCTGGAGGATGGATTGGGTCTTCATACTTTTCGTCGTGAAAGATGAATTTCACAGGTGCAAAGGACGAGAGCTTTGTGGGTTCCAAATGACAGGTAGGTGTGTATACAGCTACTAAAAAAAAGCGTAATCCGTAAATCAGGGGTGCTAAATGTGTCTGTGCCACTCCAGCTGAAGCCGTGATCGGCGGACGCGGTGCCGCCGGGGTGGGTCATCTCTGCCGCAGAGGTGGTTGGGTCGCATGCGGTTTGGGCATGATCCGCACATCATCTAAATATGGCTGGAAACGGTCACTTCGATGTCAAAAGAGAATTCCGTAACTTTGCCCATGGATGACGCGCTCTCCGCTCATATTTATTTTTTCGTATAGACATTGAAGTGAATAATGTTATCTGTACTTTCCATTACAATATCTATTTTAGAATGTTTATAGGGATGACACTTGTGCTTTAGGTTAATATGTGTCTGAATTTGACCATAGTCATGTATAAATCTCTTTATATTGGATATCATCAGCTGGTTCAGGTGTATGTGTAATGTATATGCCGGAAATATTTTCACCTCAGAATGCTGACAGTATTTTCAGTATTTGATTATTAGTATTAGTCAGCTGTTCTTTTTGTTGTTGTTGTTGTTTTTTTTTAGATGTCAAGGCCTTCCTGAAGATTGCAAACTAAACCATGACGCCAGCGTCAGTAGTGTCCGTAGCATGGAGACCTCCAGTTTTCTTAGATTCCTTGTGAATGAGCTCGAGGATCACTACGCTACAGCCAAGGCCCACGTGATGCTCGCGGCCAGAACCAAACCTATTCACGGTGAGCCTAGCTGGAGTAGCTGCACAGCTTTTCATTGCTTTTTAGTTATTTATCGTAACGTTTGGTTTCAGGCGTCGTGAGCGCCCTGCAGAAGTGTTTGTCGGAGGACGCACGCCCCATCTGTGATTCACTCGGTCCTGCGCTGACCACTAATCTGCTGAGCTTGCTAAAAAACGTCTCAGCGCTTCTCCTCGGCGTACTCCGCGGACACCGGGATTTGGAAAGCGGTAATCTGCGATTAAAAATGCCGGTTTGGGTTTGACACGGCATTGTCCGACATGATTGCTCCCTTAGATTCTCCCGCTTCTTTCTGCGACATGGGGAATGCCATCAAATCTCTGATTGGCAGCGGAGACGGACAAGAGGAGGGTGTCTTGTTGTCTGAGGAGCACAGCCTCGTTCTTACCTGCTGCTGGGTTTCGCTAAAGGTGTCGGACGCAGCCTCGTGGTTATTTTGACGTTTGAAGATTTCTCTTGCTCACGTGTGTTTGTATCTTTCTCATCAGGAAACGGGAATCCTTTTAGGTTCTCTCGTGGAGAGGGTTCTTTCTGAATCCAAGCCCAAAACGTGCGTTCTGACAAAAAAGCATCTCGAAACTGCGTCGGATATTTTTAGAAATATTCTCCTCAAATGCCGTCACTGGGTAGGTTCAAATGTCTGTCAAGTGCACGTCTCGTTATCGCGTTCAGCAGCGTCGAGTCAAGATTCTTCTGCCCTTTTTGCAAATATTTATTGTCAAGGGTTGGTTACACTTATGAACTTTTCCACCCAACTTATACTTATAATATTAGCATCGGAAGTGTCGTCCTTTGAAACATACATAATTACATTACATTACATTGGGGTCTAAATAATTTTGTGGTCAAATATGTATGTACGTGGAGTCAAATCTAGAAAGATTCCTACGCTGACCAACATTTGTGTCTTTTCTAAGTTTGTTGAATATGTATCTTTGCTAGAAACCACAAAAGAACTTTAAGGTTATTCATGAAAAATATTTGTTAATTTCATTCATTGTTTTCAGATTTTTGAAAACTCATTTGTGGCCCTGATCTTATTGGACAATTTATTTGTTTTTCATTTTATTCTTCAATTTATCTAATTTAAGTAACCCTTTATTTATCCAGGCTAGGCAATTGCGAACAACCATATTGCCATAAGTAACTTGATAACTTAGCAAATATTACCGTATTTTCCGGCACCTTAAAAGCCTTCAATTCTCTCAAAAGCCGAAGGTGCGCCTTATATATGGATCGATATTGAGCCTTTAGTGCAGCTCCATCTAATGGGATGCATAACATAACCTCAAACTCTACTATAGTGTGTATTCTATGCGCCTTGTAATGCAGTGCGCCTTATGATTTTTATTTATTTTTTTTTTAAATAGGCCTTTCATTGAAGGTGCGCCTTATAATGCGGTGCAGCTTATAGTGTGGGAAATTCTGTACCTGGAAACTTTGGGGAAGCAGTCTGAGCATAATCTACAGTTTTGTAATAAACTGTTTAGATCGCTGTCACTAAAGCATAAACTAATGTGAATTAGCAAAAGGCGGAATTATGTGTGGCCTCAAAGCAAAGTTACTCCTCAAATTTATATGAAAGGATAATTCATAGGCGGCAGTTCTGAGGATCTGGGTTCGATCCCGGCCCCGCCTGTGTGGAGTTTGCACGATCTCCCCGTTCCTCCATAGGTTTTCTCCAGGCACTCCAGTTTCCTCCCACGTCCCAAAAACAAGCAACATTAGTTGGACACTCTAAATTGCCCGTAGGTGTGATTGTGAGTGCTTGTCTCCATCTGTCCTACGATTGGCTCGCAACCAGTTTAAGGTGCACCGCCCCTCCTGTCCAATGATAGCAGGGATTGCCTCCAGCACTCCCGCGAGCCTCGAGAGGATAAGCGGCAAAGAAAATGGATGGATGGATGGATGGATGATGATTCATAGTTTATATTAAAAAAAAAAAACCTGACAAGTAAGGGGTGTGATATACGAATGTGACAAGCACTAATTTAAACAGAAAATTGTATTTTCTAACATCTCGGTCAGATAGCCCCTTGCAATGCATTTTGAAATCTGAAAAATGTCGCGCACAAATTCCGCAAGAACAAAAATACCACATTTTTAGGACAGGTCCACCCAAGGTACTGTCAACAAAAAAAACTCCTAAATTCTCCTCTTTCTTCACCAGGGGGCAGTAGAAGGATGTTGCGTGGGCTTCACCAGATTCTGTTCGGCTCTGCTCAGGTCCAGTGACCCTGAGCTCAGGGATGTCCCATCTCAAATGCTCCAACAAGTGAATTTTTACATATTGACGTGCACACTATCTGGATTGATGTAAAACATGCTTGCTTACTTGTGGCGTCGCCCTCTCTCGTTTTCTGTCTTGTCGGCAGGCGTTACAAGTTGTGCAGTCTCCTCGTTGTACCTCCGTCACACGGCGGGCCGCCGGATTGCCGATGCTGATCCTTTGTGTCGTCTCTGCAGAGGAGGCCAGTAAAGCACGCCCACTCTTAGCCCACAGCATCCGAACCTTACTGGACACGGCTCGGATCCCCCTTCCGGAGAACTGGGACCAGACGTTGGACCTCCCGCAGGTGCGTAGGCAGACGTGAAACGACACTTTTTTCTGGCTACAAAGAGAAAATATTAGAGACTCGTGAACGAGGCTCCTTTTGGTCGTCGCAGGTGTGTGCCGTTCACACGCTTCAGGCTCTGGTGCGCGGATCGGGCCTGGGCGTCGCCATCCTTCGGTTTTCGCCCGACATAACCATCCTGGCGCTCACGATGCTCAGTTCTCCCTGCTGGGCCATGAGAAATGCCGCCCTGCAGCTTTACAGTAGGACAGAAGCAAAATACTCTTCAAACGTGACTGTAGATCCGCTCACGTGAAATTTCTTCTCCAGGTTCTCTTTGCTCGCGGATGCTCGGGCAGAGGCCCGGCAGCGAAGGTGGGACGAAGCACGGCATGTCCCCCCGCGCCTTCTTCCGCCACTATTCCGAGCTCCAACCTTTCCTCCTCGAGGAACTCCGGGAGACCGCCCGTGACCTTCAGCGTCTATCCGAGGAGGCCAGACTCCGGCTTCAGCCGTCGCTGTACCCGATCCTGACGCTCTTGTCGCAACTGCAGCCTGGCGTCCAGGACTCGGAACAGTAAGGTCACGTTAGCCGACACCACATCATGGTAGTCTTTGGCGGGGAGGAGTTATCCCCACAAAAAAAAAAATACTGTAAAAAATAATGCAGTTTTCTTTGACTTGCAGCAGGGGTCGGGAACCTTTTCAGTTGAGAAAACCATAAACGGCAAATATTTGAAAATGTAATTCCAAAAGAGCCATCCAATATTTTTTCAAAAAATGTATTTGTGCATTTTATGTCAGACCAACACTTTGAGAGTGCAATAAGTCTCTAAATTCATTTAAATAATATTACACTGCTGCTAACCAATAATGCTAAAAGTCATTTTTATCATTAATGCGACTTCTTTGCTTAATGGCTTAGTCGTCCGTTTCATTTGTCATGAAATGAAACTTCGTGCAGTCTTTGGGACTTCCATCATTCATGCACGTAGGTTGGTCTTAATGTTTTTTGAGAAAGACTTGCTGTAGGTAGGACCAAACATTGTCAGTACAGCAATATTCACACGCTGCAGTGTCCGGTATGTGACGGGAAGTGCGTTCGAAGTTTTCACATGCAGCTGGTCTGCAGGTTGAATTTTTTTCATTTGTCCCCCACTTATGTGCGCTCGCCAACAATGCTTGCGGCAGGCCTCAACGTAAGCCGCGAACGATCGTGTAGGTTACCCATCGGTTACGTGATAGCAAAAAAAAAACGCTAACCAATGACCGTTCGCAATGAAAATTTGTGTAGACGGTAGACATACGAAAACCAATCCGAATAATTTTTAAATCTACATAGAAATTTACTGCTGGCTTTCGCCAGACGACTCACAAATGGTTATTAACAGGTTAATGTTGTGTTGTTTCATGACTTCTCTCTGATCAAACAAACATGGCAGCTCCCAGTAAGAAGGCGTGGTTTTGTTTAGAAGATCTGCAACTTCAAAAAAATTTTCACATTTTTCACAGTATCACTGATCATGCTGATACTCAAATGCAGGCTATCATTTGTTCGGAAAATCATTTCAATTTTGTAAGAACAGTCCCATTTTTCAATATTAAACATTCAAAAAGTTTCACTATTATTCACATCAACATAGAATCACGTAAGCTTGATATTTATGAGAACTCGAAACATCAAAGAAATTGGGAAAAAAAATTCTTCAATATTTCTGTTAATCTGTGACCAAGTCATTGGAAGATTTCAGTTTACAAGTCAAGATATAATAACATGACTAACAAAAAAGCAAAAATTGACATTAATTTATGAAAGTAAAACTTTATTTCATATATTAGGCATCAAACAAAGGTAATAGGTAAACTAACATATGAAAGATATTTAAAATTGTTTAACAGTCAAGAAATTATAATATTGTATTTTAGAGAACAAAGGACGACTGAAGCAATACAATTCTACAAAACTATGAGTTGATAAATATTGATCCTATTATGCCTTCACAGTTAAATTACGCTTGACCTTAATTATTTTGGGACGGCAACTGATTGTTTTCTATTGTTTTCGGCCAGCAGAAGCTTAGCAGACTTCCTGCCTCCTTTGCTTCAGCTCTCCGCCAGTCCCATTTACGGCGTGAGAGCGATGGCCTCCAAGGCGCTGGTCGCCATGGCTCCCCCCTCAGAGTACGCAAACATCCTCATCCATCTGACGGCGCGCTTGCCCGGCGCACCGGCGCGCTGCTGTCACAACTGGCTCCACGGGCAACTGCTGCACACGAAGGCTCTCCTGGACAGAGCGCTTGGCAAAAACCGGTCAGGCTTGAAAACGGTCTTATACGTTCACCAGACCTGTCGGGGCTTTGACATCTTGGCTCATCTGTCGTGGCAGTGCGCCGGCGGCGGTGGTGAGCGCCGTGGAGGGAGCAGCGTGGCTCGCCACGGATGCTCAGCGGTGCCCGCTGGTGAGAGCGACCTATGTCGCCGTGGTGCAGTCACTGGGAAAATTGTGCAGCGAGGCTTTTCTCTCGAAGCTCTTTGACGTTCTCACGCGTGAACTACGTACGCCTCAGCAGGGCCTTCAGGTTTGTGTGGTACTGTTGTTTTTAGACACATTCGGATGCAATACATTTCAACTGCTTTTCATTTTATGCTTGTAATATCAACAGACACAGGGATTTATGAATTGCAACAAAACGTCCATTCAAAACATTATTTTGGGGATATCTAGACAGTTCACTGCTGGATTCATAAAAGGTGTCTCGTGTATTTTATAGCGATACGATCAGCGACGTTGACCTGCCGGCTTTTTTTTTTTTCCGCCGTTCATATCAGATTGGCTTGTCTTCCTTCCATCATCAAGCCATCCAGTTTCTCTGCGCCGACCCCGAGTGGGCGTGTGGCACCTTGGAGGGTTTCGCAGCAGCGAGCTGTGATCTGAAGCTGGCGTTGGTCGCGTGGGTGGCGGAGGACCACGCCTCACTCGACGCCCGCTTGAAAGAATCCGTCCAGAGTGCGCTGCAGGTGAGTTACAGGATGGAGAATTTTGAAAAACGTAATTTAGAACCCGGATCATGTCGTGGGACTAAACAGCCGTTAAGAAGCGGTTTGAAAATGGGTTTTACTTCTCGTGTGTCTCATTATTTAGGCCATAAATGTTGTTCTCTTTTTCTTTCTTACGCTGTCAAGTTATGTAACTGTCTGGAATTTGTGTTCTGGGGATATACGCTTCTAATCAGCAGACACAATTGAATTCATTTTAATGTGCTATTTCATTTAAAAATCTTTTTGAAAAAGCAAAATAATGAGCTCCAAGCTCCTATCACATCCCAACAAAATACATGAGGTTTGCAGTCCTTCATACTTTGCTACAGTGAAGAAAATTATTTGAACACGCTGCTATATTGCAAGTTCTCCCACTTTGAAAGCATGGAGGGGGTCTGAAATTTTCATCGTAGGTGCATGACCACTGTGAGTGAGAGAACCTAAAAAGAAAAATCCAGAAATCGCAATGTAAGATTTATTTATTTATTTAACAATTTATTTATCTGATACAGCTGCAAATAAATATTTGAACAGTCTTAAGTTTGCCAATGACCATTTGGATGATACAGAGGAGTCATGGGAGAAAGTTTTCCGGTCAGATGAGAGCAAAATGGTACTTTTTGGTCATAATTCCGCTAACAGTGTTTGGAGGAAGCTGAATGATGAGTTCCATCCCAAGAACACCATCCCTACTGTGAAGCATGGGGGCGGTAGCATCATGCTTTGGGGGTGTTTTTTCTGCACATGGGACAGGACCGACTGCACTGTATTAGGAGAGGATGACCGCGGACATGTGTTGTGAGATTTTGGGAAACGGAGCATTGAAGATGGGTCGCGATTGGGTCCTTCAACATGACACTGACCCGAAGCACACAGCCAGGAAAACCAGGGAGTGGCTCCGTAAGAAGAATATCAGGGTCCAGACCGAAACCCAATAGAAAATCTTTGGGCGGAGCTGAAACTCCGTGTTTCTCAGCGACAGCCCAGAAACCTGTCTAATCTAGAGAAGATCTGTGGGCCAAAATCCCTCCCTGCAGTGTGTGCAAACCTGGTGAACAACTACAGGAAACGTTTGACCTCTGTAATTGCAAACAAAGGCTACTGTACCAAATTTTAACGTTGGTTTTCTAAGGTGTTCAAGTACTTATTTGCAACTGTATCACACAAATCATACATTGTGATTTCTGGATTTTTCTTTTGAGATGATCTCTCTCACAGTGGACATGCACCTACCATGAACATTTCAGACCCCCTCCATGCTTTCAGAGTGGGAGAACTTGCAATATAGCTATTTGCTTTACTGTAAGTTGTATTTTTTTGGGTTTGTTTTGAACTTAATCTTTGTTAAACTTTCATGATTTGATTCATTTTTTTTGCAGCATTCAGTTAATGTAAAATATTGTAAACATTATTTTTGTGTGTGAGCATATTATTGTTGTGTGGTGTAGTATGCCAGTGAATAAAATATTCAGAAACAAACACAGATTCTAAAAAATATGTCAGGGGTGTACTCCTATGTCAAACATTATATCTGCTTTTCTATATTAGACAAATGTATGATTTGAGAGCTTCACTGAAAAAAAAAAAACATTTTCCAACAATGTATCAAACGTGATTTTGAAATGAACTGAAGTAAAAGTTCTAAAAGCCTATGGCCAAGCATTTACAGGACACAGTGTCTTTGGAATCAAGGTTCTTTTGATTCTTTGCAAAAAAAATAAAAAAAACTAATAAAGTAGATCATAAAATATTATTATTTATTTTTTTTCCTGCTGGCTGTAACATAAGTGCTTATTCTTCTACCATTCAAGCCTGTATTAAATCCTTTTAACTTTCAGTCCAGTCTAAGGGAGGCGCTGTTGAGCCCCATCGAGGAGTACCGCAGGGCCCACCTTGCAGCCTTGGTAGCAGTGACGGCCCGGGGGGATTCGCCTCCTCCACCGTGCCCACTCGAGGAATCCGTTCTTCTGGAATGTCTGGATCTGTTATTAAGGAGCCTGGAGGATCAGAAAGGCGGGTCGGAGTTCCTGTCCCAGGCCCTGTGTGCTGCGAGCCTCCTGCTTTCCCACTGGTGAGAATCCAGTTCGACACACTTCGTTGTCGCCTTGCTTCACTCTGCACTTGTGTTTGGAAAAACAAAAAGTTTTCAGAATTCTGTAATCCAACGCTGGTGCGGCGTCTTGGAGTCTTACCGGTCCCCTGATGTTCCTGAAGTTCTGCGGATCGCTTGTGCTGAAGCTCTGTGTGTGGCTGGCCTTCCCCTAGTGAGCCAGAAGCTCATTCCGCCATCTGTCATGATCAAGTACTGCGACACCTCCACGCAGTCTTTCACTCATGGGGTTTATCACTCTTTCAAGGAAATGTTCAATGTCTCCCGGGAAGGTTGCTGAGCACCTGCCTGCACTTGCTGCAGGACCAGAGCCGAGCGGCGAGGTCGAGAGCAGCCGGCTTCGTCGGCACGCTGCGTCACGTCAGAGGAGGAGGACACAAGCACGTCTACCTCATGCAGGTCAACCTGGCGGTGCCGTTTCTGCTGGATCTGTTGCTGGAGGAGTGCCGGGACACGCCGACGACATTGGAGGTGCTTCTAAGTCACGTTCCTCACTCCGACCTGAGATCTGTTCTGACCAAGCCGGCGGACAGCGGGTGAGAGATTCGGCTGATTCGGGATCAGAACAGACTTGACTGGAGGTTGTTAACCGTCGTCCCGCGGCGCCTTCCTTCAGGTGCCGAGGCCTCTACGAGCAGGACGACGCCAACGTGTTTGCTGAGCCCTCGGTGATGTGTGCACACGTGTTGCCCTACCTGCTGCTCGTGGCCGAAAAGTGCTCCGAATCTTCAGCGTTGGCGTCGTGCCTCGGCACATGGGCGCAGGAGAACGCCGCTCTGCTGCTAGACAACCTCGCACTGTGCAAAGACATCCGGCCAGGTCAGCACACTTGTATTTCTAGAAACGGTGTCAGACGTATTTATGATATTACCGGTAGTCACTTTTATTTGAAAGTCATTCGCCATGCGACCGTATTACCGAGGAAGCAAGGTCGGCTCGATTAATCGAATTCTAACGCTCAAGTGCTATATTTGATTTTTAAAATTGCATTATCTCGCCCAAAATCAGTTGAGATAAGCTGAGGACAAGCCAAATAGAAAATAAATGGATACATGCATAGTGGTATTTTCTTTGAATTCTCATGTGTTACGCTACGTTTGTGTATAGAGCTTGTGCACCTACATCGTCAAATCACATCACTGGCCAGAAGTGCCGGTCAAACAAACCCGTCTTCAATGCTAAGTGGGTTGGGGACCGCGCGGAAATACGTCTCGCAGTTTTGTCCGACACCGTTAAACATTCAGAAGGTGATCATAAACGAAGATACGTGGAAAAATGAGACACACTTGGCATAGAGGACCCACATTTAATGCCGAAGTCGATGTTTTCGCCGATAAGAAATTGGACTGTTAATTTGCTTCCGCTTGTCTTGGACAACTGGACCTACACATGGATCTGGTGAGTAAGTCATCGAGATTTACACGGAAGAGTTTGAAAGCGTAGAAAAGTCTAGACGCATACAAATACTACGTTGCCGGATCTGTTCTCAATCAAGAAGAAATCCCACATAGCGATGGAGAAACTCAGATTTTTTTCAATACAAATACCAATATTGAAATAAAAAACTTGCATTCATTAACTATGATTGGGGAAAAAAAACCGAGTCGGCTCCTCCGTACCCAAAGCGCGTTGCGGCCACACGTTAATCTTTGGTAAACCTCTCCCCGACAGACTTCTCAAATGAGTCCAATGCGCGTTTAAAAAAAAGAAAATAAACCCCGGGATAGGCTTCGGCCCCCGTACACGGAAGCGCGTTGCGGCCACACGTTGAACTAGGTTAACCTCTGTGTGACCGACGGTTTATTTTCATTTTTTAAATACGCATTGGACTCATTTGAGAAGTCTGTCGGGGAGAGGTTTACCAAAGATTAACGTGTCGCGTTTACGCTTTGTTTTCTTTTTGTTTGTTTGTTTTTTTAATACGCATTGTTCTCAAATGAGCCAACTTGGCATCATAAATACTTCTTGGGAATTTGAGATTGAGAAGAATAATTCGTACTTCAAGTGAAGTGATCACTACACAGTCGTGTGCATTTGATCGGGCACCATCCATCACGTTTAATTGCCGAAATCCATTGACCTTTTCTCGTCTTTTCAGCAGGAATTCTATAGAATGACCTCTTTGAATATCCGTCTCGTCTGTTGCGACAACCAACAGCGCAACAAATGTCGGGCATTGTGAATATTCTGCTCCGGTTCAACGTCCCCCACGCTGTCGAGCAGCTTTTTTTTTGACCTCCAATATGGCGCCGTGAAAATGGTGACGTCACGTGCGAGAGCTCTATTTGTGGTTATTTTCCCCAACTCGACAACAGTGGTAGACTTAGTATCCGAAATGATGACTTTTAACTTCCATTGATGACACTTAGACCAATACCAATATTTCCAACGATAATCTTTTTTTTTTTTTTTTTTTTTTTTTCTTTCACAAAATTGAAGAAAAACTGCAGCTTAAGCTCTGTTTTCCAATTTTTATCTCTCTAGCCGAGACGCCGACGCTCCTCACCGACGCTCGGTTCCTCCGCACGCTTTGCGGCCTGCTCGCGAGAGCCACCTTCCTCCTCCGCCTTTGCAAAACCTGCGACCGCGTGCAAGACTTTTGCGACCCTTCGGCCCTGCGCGTGACTTTAAAGGATGTCCGCCGTCATCTGCGTCAAATAGGTGTCCATTTGAGCTCCTCTCGAGAATCCTCCGAGACTAGTGACGTCACGCTGCCGCACCGTGGACTATCGGTAAAAAGATAACTGGGGAAATCCTACGTGGGTGTTTGAGGTGGGCCTAAATGCTGAATGTTTACACTGGCTGTGAATGGACTTTATGAAGGTACAAGGTAAGAAAGCTCACTGTGTAACAAATATGTTACATATTTCTGAAAGGGCTGCTCATTTTCTGATGACAGAGCAGACACACAGAACATGGTGGAAATGAAAGGGAAAAAAGTATAAATGTGTGTATTCTGCGCAAGGGTATTGCTGCCACAATGGAAAAGAATTGTGTTCAGTACCACATTATGAGATGCTTTCGTGTTATGATGTAAAAAGTTAGGTTTGAATATAATAAATCTGCCCAACCAAACCAAAGCAACCTCTAACGGTTCAGGTCTCTGGCGGAGTCTTTTTGTGTGCGCTTGTGCGTCTTACACTCTGTAGCAGAGTGACAAGCTGTATGTAAATTTAGACATGGTAAAGGCTATTACTGTGTCCTTAACTCCATCTTGGAAGGACGCAAGCGGCCACAGGAGTTACATTTTTTTCACATTTTTAAGTGAAATGTATCACTTAAAACAAACATAAAAAAAAAGCAAGTAAAACAACTACTATAATAAGGTAATGGCAGGATAATACCAGCGATATTACGTGGTTACCTAAGAAGGGCAAGTTGGCTTGGACAATTTATCCCAATCCTAAAATTCCTTATTACTAAATTAGGCTTCGAGCTTCGTAGGACTTGGATCACCCCGAACAGGCTCACTCAAAAAAATGTCTATTTTCCAGAGTTTCTAATACTTTTGAATGCTTTTAATCTTACTTCATTTTTATTACTTTTTACAATTTTTATCATTGATCTCATCCTACTTACTATCAGTGTTATCATTTTAATCATTTGTCTTTTTATTGATTTATGTTCAATTCACATCGAATTTTGCCTTAACGTCGCAACCGTACCCCGCGCGACTGGCGGGAGTGACTGTCGAGTAATGAATGTTATCTGAACAATTTTTATCATTTTATTAAATACTTAAAAATTCCACTTTCATCTATCTTTGTCATTCTTACATTGAGTTGTCTCATTACTACCATTCAACCTCATCAAAGATCCATAGTCAACGACAACATCATTTAGTCGTAAAATTCCATTTTAATCAGTCACTCATTGATAATCTCCGGTTTAAAATAAAACCAATCCGTACGATCCTAACAAGGATTGTTAAATTTACTCAGTCAATGACAAATGCAATCGATTCATAAGAGATGAAGCTGCTGTAAAAGCGGAGCGATCACTTTATCTCCCTTATTCTCTGTAAGGTTACTCGACAAGGGCAGACCGGATTGGCTCTGCAAAACTAAAGGCAGGCGAATTTATCTCGACACTGACTTAAGAAGCTCCCGTCCCCCTCCGCGCACGCCGTTAGGGTCGGCTGGGGTAAAGGGACAGTTTAACCCTTTAACTGGAGCGTCGGTCAGGACATTTCTCCCGATTAGTCCTGCGGATAAGCGGAATCTGACAATAGTAGTAAGTTTCTTTCGGCTTGTCCCTTCCGGGGTCGCCACAGCGTGTCATCTGAGATGAACGCGCATATATGTTTGGCACAATTTTATTTTGATGAGAGGTTGAAGACTATAGCTTTTAAGAAGGGTTAGCTTTGAACTCTTTCTTGATTATTCATTTGGCGACACGGTCGGATCAGCTGGTAAAGCGTTGGCGTCGCAGTTCTGAGGTCCCGGGTTCAATCCCGGCCTCGCCTGTGTGGAGTTTGCATGTTTTCTCCGGTTTCCTTCCACATCCCAAAAAAAACATGCAACATTAATTGGACACTCTAAATTCCCCTGAGGTGTGATTGTGAGTGCGGCTGTTTGTCTGCATGTGCCCTGCGATTGGCTGGCAACAAGTTCAGGTTGTACCCCGCCTCCTGCCCGTTGACAGCTGGGATAGGCTCCACAGCACTCCCCGCGACCCTTGTGAGGATAAGCGGCAAAGAAAATGGATGGATGGATGGATGGAAATCTTACATTGTGAGTTCTGGATTTTTCTTTTTAGATTCTCTCTCTCTCTCACAGTGAACATGCACCTACGATGAAAATTCCAGACCCCTCCATGATTTCTAAGTGGGAGAACTTGCATTATAGCAGGGGTTTCAAATACTTATATTCTTGACTGTACATATACACACACATTCTTTAGAGAATGTATAACACACAAAAAAATAAACATTATAATAATAATAAAAGTGTTTGTGACCCTCAGAGTTATCTTTTCCGTGGAAACCGGGTCAAAATGGCTCTTTTGAGTGTTAAAGGTTGCCGACCCCTGATTTAGACAATTATCTACGCTATATTAAAATAAAGAATAACTTTATAATGAATACCTTAGGTGACGCGCACTTGCACAACAACATAGTTTTGCACACTTTTCAGTTACAAAAAAATAAATAATATTTTCTTTGGCATGGACTAAGACCAATATAATATCTCAATCTGAAATGAAGAGAAAGATTGTGGACACTCACGGCCAAAACAGATGTTTTCTGGGAGGGTGCGAGGAGTCAGCGGTGGCTCATAACTACAAGAGGAGCGACCAAAGAGGAAGACGAGAGGGAAGTCTGTCCGCCGACCCATCGATCTCCTGCAGATGTGGGACATGACGCATCGATATGTATTGTCATTGAAGAGTCTAAGATGAAAGCACATTGCGAAATGAGACGTTATCATTACGGCGCAATCGATGGCGCGCTGTGTGGCCAACCGACGGGGCTCCAGGGCTGAACCGGCCTCCAGCAGGAACTCCTGGTTGGCCGCAGGGATGCTTGTGGTCTTCTTCAATTCTCTTCTGCAGCTCAGCCACGGTCTCGTCATCCACAACCACGTAACTCAGGATCTTGGCGGTGGTCATGCTCAATACGTGAACCATCTGTAAAGAATAGACTATAAATGGAGCTGAAACAACAAGTGAACTACAGTATCGTGACAGTAGTCAAATTTCCAATCTGAATGACAACTCCGCTGACATGATTTGGAGGGATTGGACAGAAGCTTTTTCTTACATCTATTTATCCATCCATGATCTGAGCCGTTTATCCCAACAAGTGGAGCAGGAGTGCTGGAACCCGTCCCAGCTAACTTTGGGCGAGTGGGAGACCACACCCACAACTGGTCACCAGTCTGTCACACGGTACAGAAGCTTTTTCAAAGCTTTTTATTTCTGTAATTTAGATACCTTCTTCAATGACACCGATGTGTGGATTGTCACCAAAGTTTAATAGGAACAACGGACAACACTCCAATTCTGGGATACTCTGTCATAAGATGTCGAAAAAGACCATGTACACAAACCAAAGAAATCAAACTCTTCTGACTGAGGCAAAAATTCACAATAAGTGTGATAAAATCTCACTTTGAGCTGCAAAATAAGTTCCAGCTGTGAGAAGCAGTTGCTGGGCGTGGCATCCGGATCTTTGGCCCTTTCTTGGGGAGACCACTTGAGGATCAGCCGCAGCCACCTCTCCAGCTTCTCCGCTAAAAGACACATCAGGAGAAATGAGAGACCAACATGACTAGTATGTCTTACTAAGACTAGTATTTCAATGCAGATGGAGGTCACCTGTTGAGGTTGAGGTTGTCGGGCTGAGGAAGATGTTTGGAGAAGCGCACCACACCAGGACAGGTCTTCATAGACGACAATGTCACTGTCTTGTTTCAGTCGCAGTTTATTGTGCCTTGCAATGACACAAGAAAAACCTTTGTTAGATGTTGGAAATCTCAATTATTACATTACTTTTATTGAGGTACTCATCTTATGAGGTCCAAACAAGAGTTGAATCATACAACACCAATTCCAATGAAGTTGGGATTTTGTGTTAAACAAATAAAAGGAGAATTCACAGATTTTCAAGTCATGTTTAACCTATAAATAATTGAATACACTACAGAGACAAGATACTTCATGTTCAAACTGATATATATATTTTTTTTTTAGCAAATAATCATGAACTCTGAGTTCACATCAACATTCAATAAACATTTGGGAACTGAGGACACTAATTGTTGAAGCTTTGTAGGTGGAATTCTTCCCGTTCTTGCTTGATGTACAGCTTCAGCTGTTCAACAGTCTGGAGTCTCTGTTGTAATATTTTCTGCTTTATACCTCACCACACATTTTCAATGGGTGTTCGGTTTGGACTGCAGGCAGGCCACTCTTTTACTACGAAGCCACACTGTTGTAACGTGCAGAATGCGGTTTGGCATTGTCTTACAGAAATAAGCACGGGCAACCGCTGTGCTAGCATGTTGCCGGTGTGTGACTGCCGTGTGTCAATGATTTTTACTAGTACTTTTTTTTTTTCACGCGTTTCAGTGATTTAGGTATGTTTTTGTTTTTTTTTTAACCGGCCCTGTTAGTGCTGTGCTACCGTGTTACGACTCTGTAGCTGCTGCGGCTGTTTTTTTTTCTTTTACCGGTATGTTTTTTTTTTTTTTTAAATTTACCAGACCTGTTTGTGCTACCGTGTTGTTGCTATGTGAAGCTATGCTAAGGTATTAAAACTTTGAAAACCCAGAAAACTCTTTCTGTGTACCGTCTTTCTTTGTAAATATCGCACGTTTCAACGTGGGCACTCGCGGCTTATGTATGTGGCAAATGCTATTTCCTTTACAAATGTACTGGGTGAGGCTTATAATGAGGTGCGCTTCGTAGGCCGGAAATTACGGTACTGGTTTTCTGAAGTGTTCCTGAGCCCATTTGGTGATATCCTTTACACACTGTCGGTTTTAGATGGAGTGCCAACCGAGGGATAGAATGGCACGGGTATTTTATGATGGTTTTCAGCCATCCCGCTTACAATAAGTGATTTCTCCAGATTCTCTGAAACTTATTGAAGATATGTACCATAGATGTTGAAATCCGAAAATGCAATTGTACGTTGACAAACATTGTCCTTAACCTGTTTGATGACTGAGTAATTCAAGGAAGCAAAATAGTGTGCCTGGCTTGTTATCCGTTGCAGGCGGTCATCCAGAAAATACAGTAATGATGATTTTACACAAACATTTTATCAGTTTGACCATTAAATATTGCCTTCGCAGTGTATTCAATTAAATATAGGTTGAACATGATTTGAAAAGGCTGGTTTTCTTTGCTTTTTGTTAGAAATCTGTGTTTTTGGTAAACCAACCAATGTTCTAGTGCTTATTAGGAAAAAAAAATGCTACAAACAATCATTTTTCTCTGGTGAAAGAAGAGAGTTTACTCTTTCTTTTGGTAGGTTCAAGTGCTCACATTGTCACACACAATATTCTGTGTGCTTTTTAAAATCCGCTAATAACGGCAGGGTGTGCATGAGTTAATAATTGAATGGTAGAATAAAGTAGAAAGCAAATACCAAACTTAAATTTGAAACAATGGAAGGTTATTTTTCTTTTTGTAACCCAAACCTGCCCTCAGGTTTTATATCTTTCATGCAGTATAAAAGTGAAGGACAAGAGTCATTGATTTTGGCACAACACACATATCCTGCAATTCTTCCCGTCGACTTTGGCTTATTTATGTGTTCCTAATATGTTCAGAAATGGTCACGTAACTGGGGCAAAGGTGAAGAAAACTCTGGAAAATGTGTCTAATCCTGTAATTCCTTGACTGACTGCAAAGTGCAGAAAAAAAAGAGACGCCCGTTAGTCGAAACAAAAGTGAGTCTCTACCAGAGAACAGGTTGCAAGGTCGGCAGAAAGGGCCGAAATCCTGTGATACACTCAAACACCAATGTCCCAAAGCTCCAGTAGTCCACAGCGACCGTGTACTTCTTCCTCTCAATCAGCTCGGGAGCCTGAAAGGTAAGAATCGAAGAAGGTGTTCAGGAGGACAAGCCTGGGATGCCACACGCGTAATGTGTCTGACAGACCAAGTACTGCAATGTTCCCACGAAGGAGGTGCAAAGGCTGCTCTGGTCCAGCTCCTTCGCATAACCGAGTTCAATGATCTTGTGGATCAACTGAAACGGAAGAATAAAACAACTGTGTTAAACATGCTATCGCAACCACGTGTACATGAATGCAGTTTCAGGCTTGGTTGTGTTCAGTCTCTTAAATAGCAGTTTTGTTTTGATTGCGTCTTCCTGTCATGTCGGTACTCCTTCCTGTCCCTCTTCCATGTGCACCACCTGTGGCACGTGTCCTCAACTCCCTTTTAATGTCACGGCCTGTGTCATCTCTCTTTGTCATTTCTAATCACTTCAGTGTTGATTCTGGCTTTGCCTGGCCCATGTTGGAATTGTTTGCCATGTCCGAAGTGCCTTCCTCTGATTGAGAATAAATAATTTGGATTATTGAACTGAACGCCTCCGACTTCGTGACACAGATGGTCCTTGGAACAAGGGTTGGGCATTGTTTGAATTTGAAGGAGTTTTCTCCAGGCACGCTGGTTTCCTCCCGTAAAACTGCCCACACAAACATGCATGATGGGTTAACTGAAGACTCTAAATTGCCCGTAGATCCGAATGTGAGTTGTTGTTTGTTCCTATGTGCTGTACCCTCCCTCCTGCCTGAAGATAGTTAGAATAGGCTCCAGCACTGCTGTGACCCTTGCGAGGATCAGCCGCTCAGAAAATTGATGGATGGCTTTGTATGTTCTTTGCACACCGTGGCACAGACTAAAATAAACATTTGACTCTAGATTCTTCTACCTAGTATCAACACCAAGCTTGAACTAAAAGACAATGTGTGTAAAACTAATTGATTTTACTTAACAACGATGATCTTTCACAACGTAGTTGGGAATGACTGGCTTTCAGTTTTTATCTTGACAAGCTTGAAAGCATAATGCTCTGGTTTTAAAGTAAGGTCTTTTAGTGAGACCGACAACCAGTTTCTGCACCAAAAGGGAGACGTTGTCGGCAGGATTCGAACCTGCGCGGGGAGACCCCAATGGATTTCTAGTCCATCGCCTTAACCGCTCGGCCACAACAACGTTGCTTAACATCTTCAGGTTCAGCAATGCCAGCCGTCCTTTCGGCACCAAAAGTTACCAGTTAAAGGAATCAAATTTGTAACTAACGAAATCTTTGATGATGATTTAGGAATAGATCTTTTTTGTTGTCATTTCCATTTTGGTTTTGGCATATAATCACTAATAACATTGTTAAAGGATCCAGCCCCTTTAAGTAACCATATGGTAAACTGAAGTTACATGCCTCACAATAACAATTTGAATTTCTGAGAACTTTTATTGTATTCAGGATTACACACACACACACACACACTCACAACAAGCCAAATACGAGGAGAGCAGCTGATACTGAGCCACATATGGATGACATTAGGAGTGTGTTTTACAAGAAAATTCCAACTTGTTCAAGCTAAAACATTGAGGATTTTAGGACCCCAACTATTCTTAGGAAGATTTCCCTCACTCTTCTTTTGTTTGAAAGGCTTTTTATACCATTTGCATTCATAGGCTGTCAAGCACATTCTAAACCAATGTGGCGCTACAACTTCTAAGCCATGGAAATTTCACCTGAAATTTGAATACTGAGCTGAAGAAAATGGCATTCATCTGTGTGAAAAAGTGACATTGACAAATTAAACTCAAACTCACTTGAGGAATTATAACTTAACTTAACTTAAGTACTCTAAAATGTGCCTTCATGTATTGTCAATGGTCAATTGTGCTAGAGGACAACGTGACGAGTCGTGACATAACCTTAAAAAAACAAGTCCAGAAATAAAGAGAAGAGAAAAGCTTACAAGTGCAGGGATAAATTGCAGGATTTGTTTTCCTATCATAAAGTCGTCGTGAGGCACATTATAGGTGACGACTCATTCTCTCCCGTCAAAACAAAAGGCCTTGTCTTTGTGGTTTGGGCGTATCTGTCACGGGCGAGAAGTGATTGAACTCACCCGCTTCTCCCCCTGCTGCAGCACAATGTTTTCAGGCTTCAAATCTCGGTGGATGATCCGCTTCTTGTGGAGGTAGGTCAGAGCTGAGGCTAAGAGGAAGAAAAACGAAAACAAAATGGGACCACTTCAACGATTCACTGCTAAATACTGTACAGTGGGTACGGAAAGAATTCAGAATGACTTACATTTTTTTCACTTATATTGGAGCCATTTGCTCAAATCATTTATTTGCTTTTTTTCCCTTATTAATGTTTTGATTATTAACAGCACTCCATACTGACAGAAAAAAACCCCCATCCATTTCAAATAAGCAATCGGATATATGAAATATAGTACGGAATATCCCAAGTGGAAGAAATTTCCAGCTCGAATGTTTTCGGTCTGCACACCATGAATGTATTTGTGATTTAATGATGAGGTACCAGCTATGTATGGTCTGGTCTTTCCCTGCCGCTGTGGCGTGAGATGACTACCAGTTAGCTAAAACAAGCATCCACTTGGCGTCAAAAACAGTCTACCCGAAACATGAACGTCACGAAACGCGTGCGTCAAAGAGTGAGTAGTTTGTGTGATGTAGATGAGAATCAGAGCGTGTATTCATTCTGACTTTATTATTATATTATTACCATGTTGTAAGGGGGGCGTCACACGTTACCAGGAAAAGCCCATCCGTAAGCAACAGGAAAACCCATCTATGTGCACCGGTGTGTGTTACTAGATATACGAATGAGCAAAACCACATGTGCCTTGTGTCAAGTTTACACATTGGGAGAGCAGCGCCACATGTTGCACTGAGCGCTTGTACGTTGCGAAAGCGACGCCGTTGTCCGATGGCTGACGTATGCTTTTGCCTGTGTGTGAGCTGTCGCCATGGTGACTAAGAGCCATGGTTGAGGATCAGCGGTGACATCATGACACAGGTCAAAAGGGCCCCGGTTTTCAAACGACAGGAAGCTAATCATCCTGCCAGCTCACACAGACGCATAATTAATCAAACGACAGCTACACTTTCACCAAAGTCACAATGAGGCTGCTGTGGTGATACTCACAAATGTCGCACAACAAAATCAAAACGGAGGCCTCGCGCATTCCGCAGCCGTTCTCAAGAGCTTCAGATACTGGGGAGGGAAGAGAGACCGGGAAAAGTCAGGACCATGTCATGAATCTGCCCGTCTTATAATTTAGAACAGGTCCTTGTTTTATTCCCATTAGAGAATTTTCCATCCATTTAAGAACATTTTCTTCATGCACAGGTTTCATTTCCAACACAGAAACTCCGTAATGGACTCAAAGCTGTTGATTTTCATTGTGGATAAAGAGGGAACAAACTGGTAAATCAGCAAAGGTTTTATTTGACAATTTATAATGATAAACGGCAATAGCTCCACTACTGGAAACCTGACCAAGAGAATGAAACTGAACCACAATTTGTCTACTGCTTTCTTTTGCTGTTCATGGGCTTGGTGGTTTGTGACGGCTGGTATTTTGTTTTGTCTGGTATTAATAATCTGCATAGCCTCAGGGTGCATACTCACTGGTTTCAGATGTATTAAAAAAAAATCAAAATTTGCTGACACGAGCTCAACAACTCAGACCAAGTGCACACATGATGTTGTATATCTGTTTATCATTATAGTACATAGACCAGACTTTTATAAGTTTGTACCTTTCTCAGATCCCCTCCTTGGCAGTATTCCATGGCCAGCAGTGGCAGGTCATTGGTGGCGACGAGCTTTTGGATCCCTTCAGGAACCTCACTCGCCGCCACCACATTTAGGTGATCCAACCTGAGTGTGTTTGGACAGATATCGTGAACTTTAATCTTTTAAATTGTTTCACGAATGCCAGGGATGGGAACAAGTTGTATTGGATAAAATCGGTGCGGCACAGAAGCCATAATGAAGCGATTCACCTCCATTTACCACAACAAGTCATCACTAGAAACATTTCATACGGGGCATGTTTCCCCCGAGGTGTCTTTATGATGATATTATAGACACGCAATGGAATCTCTCGTGAGTAATCACTTGGCAACAATGGTGGCGAAAACGCCCTTTTAACAGGAAGAAACCTTGAGCACCACCAGACATGGGGTGGGGCCGCTCTTTACCTCAAACAATACGGGACGCAAAAATATGACTGATGAGTGTGGTGTCCCTGCAAAGAAATCACTGACTCACAGTAAAGACAAAAAAATAAGAGTCAACTCAAGCATCTTGCCATGGAGAGTAGGGGTTCCTTCAGATTAGTCATCTTCACAAGTCCACAGTGATGTCCAAGAACGTGACATCGAGTATTTTCTAATTACTGGTTTTGGGCTTGAGGAGGAGACAGAGCAGCTTGCAGTAACAACTGGTGTGCTTTTATTTTAATGGCCTGATTTTGCCAGATATATGATGTTTACATCTCGAGTATTACCAAGGGAACTGGAAGGGTCTTTGACTGCGGTTGGAAATAAAAGCATGTAGAATCCACTGTAACATCTGTTTGAATCCCTTCATACATAATAAAACACACTATCAAAGTGGAACGAGAGCAGGAATTACTCCCTTGCATATCCAGATGACTGATTATTTGCACTAGTCCAAAGGGACACAGATCAAAAGAACTTGTAATGACATGAAACGTACATGCTCACACACATACTAGTAAAAACACCATACCAAAATGATCTAAGAAACTTAAAGGTCAAGTGTCATCCCTATAAACGTTCTAAAATAGATACTGAAATGAAAAATACATATAACATTAATCACTTCAATGTCCACACGAAAAAATAAATATGAGCGGAGAGCGCGTCATCCATGCGCAAAGTTGCGGAATTGTCATTTGACATCTAAGTGGTCGCCATATTGGCCGCATCTGCTGTCAGTGACGTCACCCCAGACATTCGCCAATGAAAACACGCGGTGGCCCCTAGTGTGGGAGACGCCCCTTCTGACACGGAACCTCTTTTCGAAGAAGAGAACATCTTACAACCGAGTGAAGTTACTGGGGCAATATTAACATTAAATTATCGTTTTGAGCCATAATTAGATGATATGCGGATCACGGCCAAACCACCTCCCCGCCCGATCCACCTCGATGCGCACATTGACACATTTAGCACCCCTGACTTACGGATTACACCCCCCCCCCAACTATTGTTTTTTTTTTGAGTAGCTGTATACACACCTACCTGTCATTTGGAACCACGAAGCTCTCGTCCTTTGCATCTGTGCAATCCATTTTTCACGACGAACCGGATCGTTTGGAAAAGAATGAAGAGCGAATCCATCCACCAGAGTGTTTGAGCAATGTCCAGCAATGCAACGAGCTGGCATTTTGGCAAACACGAAGGAACGACGAGCTATCTTCCCGCAAGTAAAACGAATAGAAAGAAATGAGTCTGGTTGAGTCTGCACCTGCCTCCAACGTCACTTCCTGCTTCTTGTCGATAACAAATCCCTCGAGAGGATTCTCATGGCGGGAGTTACAAAAACCTATATATGTCAAAATCATGTTTTGTGGTGAAAAAAACAGGGGTCCATACCGGCTGCCGTTTTTTCATTAATAACATACTAAAAATATTTGTTTCATGACACTTGACCTTTAAGGCTGGACAGGAAGCATCCAAGTCAGGAAACACTTATCTCTAGGTAGAAGCCCTCTGTACCAAGGCAGAACCTTGGGCCACAGATAAGGACAACCACACCCAGTGCAGCGGTGCAGAAAGTACCCGCGCACGCAGCAACCGGGGGACTACATGAGATGAAACCACGGTCACGGCCCACCACAGAGGGCTCACACTTGGGAGAACATTGAAAGCACTAAGCCTGGCGCTCGAGAAAAAAAAAAAAAAAAAAAAAAAAAACCGCAAAGGAGAAAGACCAAAACAACAAAAACCTAGTTGATAAATTGCAGCTGCAATAATGTGGAAGGTGTAATCAGTGCGTGACAGCAAAATCACCAGGAGATGCTGCAATAATAAGACGTTCATTTTTCAAATTACTGAACACTTTAAAAACGTGTTCCAAAGATAACGGCAGGATGCTCCCAAGGGAGCTAACATATGATCTCATTGAGAAGATACAGTATTTTCCATTTAAAAGCACATTGAAGAACAGGAACACAATCTAAATTAGGAGGCACTTCAAACCTTTTTAAAAATAGAGAACATTTCAACCCCAAAATCCATTTCAATCATGTTTTTACAGAACGTGTGCATGGTGACATTTGTGGTGTGATTATATAATACTTTTCCCCTTGCATTTTTTGTGCCACAAAGTCACAGTGTGGGTTCAAGAGAGGTCTAGGGCTGTCTGAGAACAGCACGCTTGTGAAATTGAAATGTTCTTGTGCCTAAAAAGTCAAATGCTCACAACACAGACGTGAGAAGATGTGATGAGACCGAATTGGAGCGCAACGATGAGGTGGGACATTATTCTCTGAGAAATAAGCGCACAAAATTCAGAAATAACCCTCCACCTCCACACAAACGTCTTATAATTAAAATGCCCCGTGCCGGTCTTTCTATTTTAGGGCAGAGGGTTTGTTTTCAGAAAACTGATGGGGGTGTAACGCTCAAATGTCAAACACATGTCATGGAACGCGTCGCAGTGAGTCACAGCAAAAGTCGAGTATTCTATTTTCTTTTTTTGATTCAAAGAGTTCAAGGAAAAGAAAGACAGACATTGCATGGTAAAAATAAAGAAGAAAATCCCTGATTTCTTCACCAGAGGCAAAACAAATTTGCGCTGCAAGAATGGCATGGGTAAAACTAACGTCTTTTGAAATATGAAAAATAAAAGTAACATACAGTGGTACACAGATAAAATTGCCTTCCATTAAAGAAACAAAAATTCATAATTATGTGAGATTGCTCTCTGGAAAGAAGAAAAGACGAGTTAACTTTTAGCAAGTCACATCAGCTCTATGTTTTTAGACAAAAATGAAAGTCGAGGAGACTCAGTGATGTCCGGGCTGGTGTAACGGATTGGTGACAGAGACAGTAACGTGAATCTGTGCGGGGTAAAATGAAATCTCACAACCGTTTTGTCATTTTGGAGCAAAAAGTGTACTCTGGTCTCAGAAACCTTTGTATCAGGTGCGGTTCATGGTCCTCCGACAAGATAAAGATTGAAACCATTCAGTTAGGAGGATAAGTGGCTAAGAAAATGGGTGGATGGATGGATGGATGGATGGATGGATGGATGGATGGATGGACGGATGGATGGACGGATGCTATTCACCCATTATCCAGGTTGGCTAAGAACAATACGATACAAGGCTGTATGGTGCCAGTGAACGCAACTCAACTCACTTCAAAAGCAGCAGTTAACTGTCAAACTCCGCATAAAAGAAGAGAATCACACATTTTGTATTTCAAACCATCTCGTAACGTTGCCTTAGAGTCCGCTGACCTTATGCCAACACTTAACGCAAAACGCTATGGACGGGCGAATGAGTGCCGGTGTGATAACGCTAAAACATTACATTGACAAAAGTATTCGCTAACCTGCCTTAACTCGCATACGATCTGAAGTTTCATCCCCTTCTAAATCAACTGGGTTTAATATGATGTTGATCCATCCTTGGCAGCTACAACAGCTTTAATTCTTCTGAAAAGGCTTCCCACAAAATTTAGGAATGTGTGTAGGGAATTTGTGACCATTCTTCCCGAAGCGCATTTATGAGGTCACTGAGTGATGTTCAATGAGAAGGCCAAGCTCTCAGTCCGCACGATAAATGATCCAAAAGGGATTTATATCAGGTTGAGGTCAGGGCTCTTTGCAGGGCAGTCAAGTTCATCTAAACTTCACAGAGTACTGTTGTAATTAAAAAATTATTGAAAGAACATTTTTTAGCTTCAAGGAATATTGTGCTGCTCCTTCTGATTTGTGCATAAGACAGACACACACAAAGAATGAAGAGTTTCACAACTGACTCAGTAAACTGCAGTCATACTGGGAATTTTTCACTCAGGATTAAGATTATATGACTGTCAATATTGTACGTCTACATATGTTGCGTCATGATTTGTGTTCAAATATTCATCGTCCAGGTGTGATTCTATTTATGGGTCTGTCTATGACATTGTACTGTTCGTTAGCATTAAGCTAAACAGATTCTCGTTAAGCATAACTATGTGTTTATGTATTTGTTTTAAATAAATTTAAATTCTCGTTGATTTGTGTTTCGTTTAACAATATACTTATAGACTATTTTTTGGAAGAATTGCCAAACTGCTACTTGCTGTTAAGTGAGTTGTGCTTACTTCAACCATTAAGTGCTGCTATGTCAAATTTTTGCATGCAGCTCTTATTTTGAAAAATGTGTAAGTCGGGTCACTCTTATCTCAAGGCACGGCTGTCTCTCATGTCGTAACATTGACACCAAATGAAAACTAACCTCTTCATGATCTGGATCTCCAGAGACCATCTCTCTTTGTTCCGCTCACTCAGCTCCTGGCGGCACTGTTTGATTGCGATCTGTTCCTCTGTATCCTGCCAACACACGATAAAAATAGAGGATTATTAATGGAAAACTGGAAAGACACTTGGAAAAAATAAAAGGCTAACCTACCAAACTGATTTGAATTACACATTACTACTAACAGAAGAGGGAAGGCGAGCAAATTCTGAGGTGATTTATCATTTATATCAGATGAATGTGATTGCCGGCAGAGAACAAATAACATTTGATTTCCATGTGGTTTACAATCCATTAAAGAAGTGATGAGCAATAAATGTATACATATCTATTTTCCTGTTTCTCACGGCGTCACCAAGGTTAAACTGCTTCCCGTAACGTGATCTGCGCTCTAACAATAATGCAGCATTGTCATCCATACGGGAAGAAGGAAGTTTAATCATCAGCGGTGCCCTCCACAGGTACTCAATGTCCTGCTTCTGCCAGTTCCCCACCGCGCCCCCCCCCCTTTTTTTTGAAACATCGTGAGGTGTGGAGGCACTTCTGTAAGTGACCCAACTTACTTCTTTCATTGTGATTACATAATATTAAACCGACAACAGATTTAATAAATCAGCTTTAGTAATGTTACAGATGATGTTTAAAAGCAGAGGTGTCAAACTCAAGGCCTGGGGGCCAAATCTGGCCTGCAAATCATGTATATCAACTTTCATGATTTTTTTTCAAATCTGTACCAACATTTCAGTCATATCATAAATGATAACGTTAAGATATTGCAAGCATGTTTTCTTACCAAACATGAACAATAGTTGAAAAACCCATTACCCTTGATTTCTGATTCCAAAACTGGTTCATGAATTTAATGTGCAACTATGATGAGGCTGTTTAAGATTTTATTGGTTTCACAGTCATAATGGCGCTCTGAGGGAAACCAGAACTAGAATGTGGCCCGCAACAAAAATGAGTTTGACACCCCTGTTTAAAAGGATTTAACAGTGATGAAATACATCAGTTAAAAAACATTTGAAGGCTTGCAACAAATTCCTACATGGTTAAATTTAGCTGGTCCTATAATACCGCACCAATTTTTCTTGTCCTTATGTGTTTTTCTCAATAAAAGGAGTACAAATTGTTGGTTTTATGTTACCGTAATTTCCAGCCTATGAGCTGCGACTTCTTTCACAAGCTTTCAACCCTGCGGTTTATGCGGTGATGCGGTAACGGCCGCAAGGGAGCTCTCGAGGGGAAAAGGTAAGAGTGAGACCAGTGGAATATATGTGCCGAGGAAGTGACTTTTACCGTTCCGGCCCTATTAGCGCTGTGCTAGTGTGTTACTGGCATGTCTCAGTGATTTTTATCAGTGTGGTTTTTTTTTTACCGGCTCTGTTAGTGCGACGCTAGCGTTAGCGTTAGTGCGGCGGCGCTAGCGTTAAATGCTCTGTGTACCGTCTTTGTTTGTAAATATCTCGTGTTTCAATGTGGGTTTCAATGTGGGAAATTGCGGCTTTTACACAGCTGCGTCGTATGTATGTATCAAATGGTATTTCCTTTACAAATGTACTGGGTGAGGCTTATAACTAAGTGCACTCTGTAGGCCGAGAATTACTGTAACCTTTCAAAAATACTTCAAATTGAGATGATTATGATTTTCATCCAGCCATCCACTTTCTTTTTGTACTTTTCTTCGTGAGGGTTAAACTAACATGGTAACACATGGTAAACTTAACCTCCGAGTGGCAACCAACACATATGTGGTAAAACTATGTGGTTGTATTATATACACTAAGTAAATCACTGGTTTACTTTCTTTTTGTTTGACAGTAAACTTGAACTGTCAGTGGAATTAAACAGCTTGAATTTTCTTTTTTGAAGAAGAAGAAGAAGAAGAGGAAACCTCTGTGATTGTTTTAAAACATGGTTAATGGTCACGCGTTGCCAGCAAAACAAGCAGCACTGAAATTCTTTGCTACTTTGTACCCAGTCATTCCTCTGTATTTTTAAATATTTACAGTACAAACTGTACAAACAGTTCAAAATTAGAAAAGCTCTTATCATGTAACATGCTCAACATATACACACCTGACAGTGACTAAAACAAGGAAAGCACACCCATAAAGAGAGGAAGAGGAAGGTTCGCTCAGTGTGTGTGAGCTCATACTTCCATATTCTACATCCCGTAATGCGCTCACCCTATGACTAGGAGTGATGTCATTATTCTGATTTCGATCAGATTTTATTCTCCAGAAGTGAAAAGCTTCTTTGGCGTGATGCCAAGTATTTACCAAAACAAATTCCCTTTTCATTAGGAGCCCAGAATATATATAAACAGTTATATTATTAACTCGGGATGTGAGAAAAGTCAGTTTCCTTGAAAGCATTTACTAGGAAGCACAAGGACATGGCCGGGAAATCGCCGTCTGAATGCATTTAATGCTTTATTGGACAAATTACAATGTCTCCTAAATGAATAATTGTATAAAAATGAGAATGAACATGTATATCACACCTCAGGTACAACTTCACAACCTAACAGTGCAACGTCAATAAAAGAGGACCATCCAAAATCTTTTCTTACAAAGATTGTATTGAGCAGTTTTCATTTCCACTGTCATGTATTCATGTAAAAACATCTTTACTATTGTTGTAGAGGTACTGAATGTACCGTAATTTCCAGCCTACAAGCTGGGACTTTTTTCACACGCTTTCAATCCTGCGGTTTTGCGGCTAATTTGTGCATTTTTTTTCCTAACGGCTGCAAGGGGGCACTCGTGCGGAAAATGTAGGAATAACACCGGTGGAATATATGTGCCGAGGAAGTGACTTTTACTGGGCCGGTTAGCGTTAGCACTGTGCTAGCGTGTTGCTGCTGTGTTACTGTTGCGTCTCATTGATATTTACTGCTAAGTTTTATTTTAACCGGCCCTGTTAGCGTTAGCACAAGCTTTAGCACGGAGTTAGCATTACCTAGCGCGGCGCTAGCGTTAAACTCTTTCTGTGTACAGTCTTTGTAAATATCTCGTGTTTGAATGTGGGTTTCAATGTGGGCACTTGCGGCTTTTGGACAGCTGGTCCAAAGCTGGTATTTCCTTTACAAATGTACTCGGTGAGGCTTATAACCAGGTGCGCTCTGTAGGTTCAGGAATTACGGTAACTGCACTGCTTCATAATTGTCAATGCAGTGAATCAGATATGATTTAAGAAATAATTTACAAATATTTACCAAATACACTAATAAGACTTTGTCAGAACAAGTATAAATCCATGTACGGTGTAGTTACATTTGAGTGCTCACCAATGCTAAATACAGGATAATATCGTTATGCCTTGCAATTGTCTAAAATGTTATTATTTTGAGCAAATATTGTTCACAAAGATAAAAAACTTTTTTTGAACATCCCATGTTTCACTCGAATACAGATGTACTCCAGATGGCACTTTTTAGAGCGATAATGTGCTCCTCATCTCAAAAACATGCATGCGATCTTAATTGAAGACTCTAAATTGTCCATTGACATGAATGTGATCGCAAATGGTTGTTTCTGTGTGCCCTTCGATTGGCTGGTAACCGGTTCAGGGTGGACCTCACCCCGAGCTCATCTGCAAAGATCTTGCTGAAAGACTTCGCAAGTGTAGCTAATGTTGTGGCATTTTTGATTAAAGATGCTCCACCAATGCGAACCTTATTTTGCCATCTAGTGACGTTCCCAAAGCCTCTGGTCCCCAGGCGTTCCTTCAGCTCCCAGGGCCCACTGCTCTGTGGCTGATGAAGGTTGACACGGTTCATGACCTCTATCAGGACTCCAGCAATTGGCCACACCTGCAGAGAAATTAAAATTAGAAATTACATTTATACCGAAGCGGCTTGGATTTGGCAATATGGTTCAATATGTAATCCTCCCGCTGGAGATGTTATGGTAACAAATCATCTCTACAATAAATGTCACTCAAGTAGATGGGCAGTACGTACTGTAAATATTGTTGCAAAACAAAAAAATAAAGTAGGCTTTCAGCTGAGCCACTCCGCCACCCCTGAACTCAACTCATGTCACAAAAAGCAGCTGTATGGAAGATAGAATCAGTGAGCAATTCTTGAAAAATGTGCCTTCCAGCTGTTTACTGTCACACTCGGTTGATGTTTACAGTCAAATTAAACAGGAAACTGAGAAATACACCTCTAAAGAAAAAAGGAACATTTTAGCTTTATAGGTCCACTAGTGTAATGCTAATGCCAAGATTTAATAGGGTAAAAATATAAGCTGTATGGTGTAGTTTAACGCTTGAAGCAATAGCTATTTGAACACAAATGAGGGGCCAGACATGGAAGAAGCTCATGTAATAATACAGTACTCACAGGCATATATTCTTTTTCCTCCGCAAACAATTATGTACTACTGCTAATGCTGAAGAGTTATGACATCTCTTCTGACTCGATGCATATTCAAATGTATGTTTTTTTTTTCGCTAATGTACTATAGTATGTACAACATTTATTCATTAAAATACACCCAAAAATGTCTCGTGTTTTATGGAAGGCCGGAACAGATGTATTGCCATTTCTGTTCATTTTAAAGATACTTTGAAATATGAAATATGTCCAACTGACAAAGTCAGCAACTCTGCAAAGCGGTGCCTCTCGAAAATGGCTGCATATTAAACCACACGTAGTAAACCATACTAATATAACAATTAAATGACAAAGCTAATAAATTAATATTAAATTCAAATAGTTTAACAATGTTTATTACTGTGCTTATTTAGTGATAGTTTGCAGTTGCAATGGCACGAATTACTATTTTTTCTTTATTTACCTTTATGTAGCTAAATATGCTTAATATTTATTTAACAAACAACTCTCAATGAAAATTACAACCATAGAAAACGTGACGTTAACAGTGTTAGTCAAATTTGAACACTATTTATTGCTTTCGCAAAAGTAGCATGTTTGAGAGCTCTTGTACTGAATGCTATTAAGAGTGTGGAAGTGTACCTAATGTATTGACGCTAAATGTGTAGCTGTACACTAAGTGACACAAAATGTTTATTCATGAACTTTGTATGCACATTTCATCATATTAAACTATGATAACAAGTATGTATCAGCATGTGAATCGGGCAGAAACGTGACGTACGTGTGCTGTTACTGTATTACAGTAGAATGCATCATTCAACTTTTTGTCCGGTTTCTTGCACACAATTAAAGTTATACCCGATGAAACACGACGCCTACCTGTTATCTGATAGTCACCGGAGAATATTAAACGAGTAAAAGTCCACAGTTTTAGTCTGAATTAGAGCGCTGAAAAGTCTCCACTTGAAAGTTACACTTCCTGATTAGGAGGGTTCCTGTAAACCTACAGGCTCCGCCCACATGAGGCCAACCACGTGACCCGTTTTTTTTCCTAAAGTTATGTCAGTACTGTATTTTGAAACATGTTTTACGACTATATGCTCCAAATATTCCAAAAGAAATCCAGTATATTATTTATAGAACTGAGAGCAGCACAGTGCCAAGCAAACAAATGGACAGTCACCTAATCACATTATTACTTTTTCATGCTGTTGGTATTATTTAACAGCATTTGACAGTTCGGTGTTGGAAACAGTGGGGGTAGTTGCAGGCCTTCTGGTGTGCGGTTTACCAAATTTGCCTTGGATAGCACAAATTCTACTTTGTTTTGGAGCAATGTGACGGCCATTAAACTTTTCAAACCACTGCTGAACTGCAGTTTGAGACAGAAAAAAAATTATTGCCAGGCAGCAATTCTCAAACGCTGAGCCAATGTCAAACAAAAACTACAAAGCCTAAGCCAAGGGGTGTCAAAGTCATATGCTTACCCGTGAAACCGTGTAAGTATTTCATCAACTTATCATAATAATACACATACATAACAAACACGGATAGCTAGTTTTGAAATAAAAAATGAAAAAAACAAATCCATTTATAAATAGCCAAAATCAATGATCTTGCTGGTCAGATCTGGCTCCCGGCCTTGACTTTGAGACATATTCGAAATTGTCCATAGGTGTAAATGTCAGAGTGCAAGATTATTTGTCTGTGTGTGCTTTACGATTGACTGGACTGGTCACCAATCAATCGTACCGGATTATGAAATTGCTTTGTCCACAATTCATTTTTATATTCAGTATAAACAATAAGAAAAAAGATTTTCAACATATGTATTGCATGCTGTTTTTGGAGTTGTTAAACCGCAGTGTGTGTGTTTCTTTCGGCTTGTCCCTTTCGGGGTCGCCACAGCGTGTCATCTCAGATGAACGCATATATAGTCTGATGCAAAAAAAAAAAAACCCAAAATAATCAGACTTGCTTGTAAAAAATTTTGTTGAAACAAGCAACGGTTGTTATGCACAAAATATGTCAGTTATAAGCATCACTCTGGAATGATGCCATCCCGACAGTGACTGCAAAATAAAGACCACAGGCGAAAGTCACACACACAATTAGTCATTTTGAATGATATCCGACACGAGGCGTCCGACATGGGATCATATCTCGCAATTGAATAATTTCTCTGTGACAGTGGAAAATGTTCATTCATTTTCATCATATTTGATCCACCATTAGGTCTTACTGGTAACCAGGCAATGATCACATCACCTTGAACATTGCTGTTAGGTTTCCATTACTTTGATTACTTTCATCCAT